>NC_020497.1:19812749-19872492 GCF_000184155.1 Fragaria vesca subsp. vesca
ACACTCTCTCTCTCTCTCTCTCTCTCTCTCTCTCTCTCTCTCGTAATGGTGCAGAACCATGAGTCTTCTTCTCCTTTAAAGCCGGTTATTATGATGGTGGTTACCCAGATTTTGAACACTGTGATGAACATAATGTATAAATTTGTTACAGTAACAGGGACGAACTTGAATGTTTTCGTTGCCTACCGACTGATGTTTTCAGCAGCCTTTATGGTTCCGCTGGCTCTAATACTCGAAAGGTACATAACATGTTTCTCCTTTCTTCATTTTTACTTGTCTTAATATTAAACTTCCTAATCATTTCACACATCAGGAATAGAAGGCCAAGTCTTAATTGGGTTGTTTGTTTCAAGCTTTTATTTCCGGCCTAATTGGGTAAGTTTTCGTTGCATTCCATCAAGGTATAGCAGCAGAAGGAAATAGCTAGTAAGAAATCATTGAAATCTTCCAAATTTGAATTCTAATTCAATAATCCATTGTCATTGTGGATTTATGGCAGGGCTGCTCTGCCACAAAACTTATATATTCTGAGTCTAGCGCTAACATCACCCACATTCCTTGCGGCCATCAACAATCTCATGCCAGCCACTACCTTCGTCGTCGCTCTATGTTTCCGGTACATGCTTATAAATTTTATGTTACACTCGACTGTGTTTACTTAAGTCTCGTCATGTTAGTTTTACATCAGAGTAACTATTTTGAATGTGATGTTCAGGCAGGAGAAGTTGACGATGCGAAATTCTGGCATAGCCAAAATGGTTGGGACTGTGGTTGGAATAGGAGGAGCAATGCTTTTCATTTTCTACCGAGGACCTGTATTCACATTTTGGGCCACTCATATTGACCTTCTACAGCAATATTACGGCACTAGAAGCGTCTCATCCTCAAGCCACATGAGCAATCCTGCGTTGGGCCTCCTCGCAGGATTCGGCAGCAGCTTGTGCTTCTCATTGTGGCTCGTAATGCAGGTTATTCTTCATAGTTCATCAGCAGCCACTAATGAAGCACATGATCTTCTAAACACACTTTTGTATAGTGTATTACCTGTGTGTTCTGGAAATGATCGATCTCATAGATTTCAGTTTGATACAGGTGAAGATGAGTAAGAGTTACCCCTGTCCATACTCAAGCACGGCTTTGATGGCCATCATGGGATCCATTCAGAGCGTTATCTTTGCACTTTGCGTAGAGAGAGATTGGAATCACTGGAGGATGGGTTGGGATATTAGGTTGTGGACAGCTGCATATTCGGTGCCATACTTACTTGGAAGCTAGCTCATTATTTCGTGTAGCCAATACACTGATGCAGACATGGTTTATAGTTTATGTTAACATTTGAAGTTGTATGTGTTGTGTATCATGCAGGGAATTGTGATTTCTGGAGTGGCAGTGGTTGTGATGTCTTGGTGTGTACAAAAGCGAGGGCCACTTTTTGTGTCAATTTTTTCTCCACTTACCCTGTTGATGGTAGCCTTTGCTAGTTCCTTGTTGTTAGGGGAAAACTTTAGCCTCGGAAGGTATAGATTCGTATGATATACAGTAAACTTTAATTTCCGAAATTATCTTGTTGAAGTTGTTGATAATGTGTGTATTTCGACAGTGTATTAGGAGGAGTTCTAATTGTGTGCGGGCTATACATGGTGCTTTGGGGAAAAAGCAAAGAAGGACCATCGCCGCTTGTGCTACCCTCGTTGACAACAGCTCCCCTAATTTCCAAGTCCGTAGATAGCGCTCCGGTTCAAACGAGTGTTGGATGATGAGGCAAACCAATACACACACAGCAAGCCAATAAACATTTGGCACTTTTCATATACATGTAAAGTTGGGGAGGAGAAATGGAAGGTGTGTTGAATAATTACGGCCGCTATTGGTAAGTGGGGATTCACAACCACTGACACTGCGATTCATGACAGGTGTGACGAATTTTCAAGCCAAACACGTGGACAATATCTGGGGTGATGTGGAGTTCGTATGACCATTGAGCTTCACACGTGGACGTAGGTGGTTCTGATACCATAATAAAACAGTTCGGGGTTCTCACATCCAAAATCAATTGGCAATGGGTGGAGTGGCCCAAACCTTTTTAAACTCACATGCAATGTCTCATATTCCCGATGTGGGATTGATATCTCAACAAGATCACTCCCAATACTTCTCACTTCAACAGATAGAAGTGTAAGGCATTAAGCTATATAGGTATCTGTAGCCCTCTAGTTAAAGGTCACAACAGGTAGCATACTGTACTGAAAAAGCATACATACATGCATGAGCAAGTGCCAAATCAACAGACAAAGCCTAGTGATCAAGAAGCGTAAGACTGCTGCTATACGTTGCTATAATTCGAAATGTGTGTTAAGAGTGTGTGTTAGAATCATGTCAAGACACATTAGAAACTTAGAATCATGTGTAGAGTGAAATGTGTTGCCATTCTGAAATCACAAGTCACAAGTCACAAGTCACAAATGCATCATCACATTACATCACTCAATTCCCTGGTACTAACATATCTGAGTAACTAGCTATAGACAATATATAGGGAAACATCTGAGGATAACAGGGCTCAAAATGACAATAATAGAAGTTGAAATTATGACTCGTATAATCCAATATCTGCTTGCATATTCTCAACTACAATCCTCACAATCGTATCTAAACACGTAATTAGTAAAGCCACTAGGAAAATTTTCATATCATCAAAGGCTTAGAGAAAAATTACTCCCAACTGCTACAAAGACCACAGTAGAAAAAATCCAAATGTTCTGAATTAAAGGCTCACACCCTTACCTAAATTCATAAAAGAAGCAACTTAAAGCATCACAAAAAATTTAAACATCAGAATTCCTAAGGTCACTTTATGACATAATTGAATCACCTGAATCCCATCCATATCTTTTGTAGCCAGAAGGCTTTCACAGTTTCACCCTGAGGTTGTGTTATAGAGATATGGTGAGGTGAGGAACAGATGCAGGCATGTCAAAACACGAAATGACGGCTAAGCAAGGGGTCAGTAGGTGTTCAACAACGAGGGTTAGAAGGCAGTATGTTAGTACAATCTAAAAACCCTAAACTTGCAAGATGACAAGATGTCAGCCAGCTCTGTTTCCTGGTGATGATAATGCTACATAAAGGAAAGCCCCCTTAGACTACATGTATGCAAAATGAAGCTGAGAACCTAATGTGACAGAGAGAAGGCACAAAAGATATCAAAGAAAATCATTACTACTTGCTAGAAACCAACTTCAACACTTGCATGAGCTTACGAAAAACACATGGTCATTTGGTATTGAACAAGTGCCAGGACACACATCTATACATGCATTGTGAGCTCATTTCTCACCCAAATAATACAATCATACCAATACCTATACAGACATATTGATGTTAAGGTGAGCACGAAAGCAAGCCATTAAAGCAAATACAATTCCTACAAAGGCTCATGCATTGTTTTCAGAAGTCTAGCTTCACAAATACACAATATCCAGCATCATAACCACATAAAGTGAATCACCCTGCAAACAATTAGTATGAACAATGATCTATAAAGGTTAATTTCAAGGGCCATTTTGTATCTAAAATGTAACCGATAACTTGCTCAGAGATTATCAATGTCTTCTTTATATCAACAACCATAACATCCAAACATAAATGTGCACAATCTTAAAACCCAGGGCAGGAAACTTGCCTAAGAAACACTGAAATTCAATGTCTTCTTTGTTGGGCCTATGGATCGGGCCAGAAACTCATGCTGGGCTGGATCTAGTGAACTCCGAGATCCACTCCCAGATCCTTCTCCAACCCTTGCTGCTTTCTCCGGAAGCCACCGAAACGGCATCGTTGGACGACGCTGGAGCCGCTTCAAGAAAGCTGAGCAGCACCTTGGTGAACCGGACCAGAAAATCAACCTCACGAGCAGTGTTAGGGTTCGTGATCGAAAAGCATCGGATCTTTTCCTTCTCCAGAATCTTTCTCAGGACCTCCACGAGTTCTCCGGCGACTTTGAGTTTGTACAGCGCAAGGAGTGAGGCGGCGGCGTTATGCAAATGCAATCGGAGCGCCGTTTCGTCGGAACCGCCGGCCATTGAGATGTAGGGCTCCGAGGTCTTCATGAGTGAGGATTCCGATGAGCGGAGGTGAGTTAGCACCTGGAGTAGCTTCTTTGCCTTAAGCCTGTCTGAATCCATGGATTCTCCGGCGACGATCTGACCGGAAATTGGCTCTGTTGCTCTCGCCATTTGAGTGGGTGGGACTGTTGGACTCATGCGTGGATTTAACCCTTTATAGAGGGCTTTGTGGTCATTTCATGCGTGGGACGGTCAGTCACGGACTCACGCCCCAATCTGTTATGCCACGTAGGATTCTTTTGGCGGGAATTAGGATCGTCCCCGTTTTTTTTTTTTTCTACAGAGAAGTTTCTAGGTGGCAGTGAGGATTTTTAGTATCACAGTGTATCTTCACGTATAATAATAAATGGTCAGGATTATAGTAAATAATATAAAAATATGATGATCAAATATATGAATTGTTATAAACGGTTAAGGTTGCGTCGTGTAAATACACGTCATGCGTACAATAATTTCTAGAAAAAGTTGCCCTATATGCATATTTTTTTTCTTTTTAAAAGGTTAAAGACTATAAATTTATGTTCGTGATTGTTGTTGTTTGCGAAAATTAAAAAAAAAAGAGACTTTTGTACTAAAAGACTAAGGTTGTGTTGTTAAATTTATGTTCGTGATGTCCGAATTAACACACATTCATTAGTTTTATACTTTCATAATTGTCATATCTATATATCTTACAATGTGAAGCGTGGAGTTATCCCAATATTTAATCTTAACATTTTATACATGAAGATCATAGTCAATCCCGCGCCGATATTGGATCCATATAAAGCTCTATATCCATATTTGATCAGGAAGTCAATTCCACAGGAATTGGGTGAGATATAATTGATAGTACGTCCAAGTTGAATATGGAGTATGGACTGCCCTCGACTACTATAAAAAAACTAAAAAGGGGTCATGACCAGAAACATACACCCACTCAAATTAAGTCTCAAACCGCAAATTACATTGCTCTCTCTATCTCTTTGATCCGTGGCCAAAGCTAGTAATTAACTACCAACAATGGACGTTGAAGCTCGGATGAAGATCGTTGATCAGGATTTGAACCTCCTTAGAACTTTACAATCACAAGGCCGCCGTTGCCGTAGCGGAGATGTGTCATTACATATCAAAACTCTTGAAAAGGAGCTAATTGCTCTTGACATCATCAACAAGATTGACCATGAATTGGAAAGATTCAAGGAACTGGATCTAATCCCTGTTGCTGGCAGCATTGATACGGCAGCAAACGACCTCAAGAGGGCTCGAAAACTGCTCGTCGAAGAGTAAGTACTATACCAAGATTTCCACTCGATCGATTAGCTTAAAAATTGAAGCACGAATTATATGTTTAACATATTAATGATTGAGTTTCTTTGTTTGCAGACAGACTTCACTGGCAAGTAAAACTAGCTGTTCCAGCCTCCTCTGCAGCAGCATGAACATTAAGGATGCATTCCGGAAGCTAAAAGCCCTAGAATCCAATTATTCTGACAATCTTTTAAGTGATATAAATATTAGTTCTGCAATAGATCATCTTGAGAGCGCTGATGAAGATGTCAAGTTACTGCTGACCCAGACTAAGGCCTTTGACGGAATGACCGAATGGTGCGTCGCCAAAGTGGAGAGCTTTTTCAATAGATTACTTAGTTAACCAAGAGAAATTCTACGGTACCCACCTGATACCCATATTTACATATATGACAACAAATTTATTCTCATTGTAATAAAATGAGTTATTTGTGTGATAATTTTAGTTATATAAGAGGTAATTAAGTACCTTATCAATGACGATATTTTTACAAGTTTATGAATAAATTGTTGTTAATGTGATAAATTGGTTCAATTATATGTAAATGCGTAAAATAAATTAGGTAACTTTGTTGTCAGTGTTGTGAATTTGAGTATACAAAATTGTAATTTTTGTTCAATTAGTTGTAAATGAGTGTATATATAGACATTTGAATACTTTTGGATAACCAAAACACCAAAAATCAGGAAAAGATTCCCAAAGCGAGATGAGATGCAAACGTGTGTGTGTCTATATATAAATTTGATGACTGTAATTCTACTGCTGTAATGCTACTGTGTATAAGATGAGAGTAACGTGCCAACGTTTATATAAGAACACTTCCTCTCAAATTTGATTCTGTGTGTCTATATACAATTCGATTATACAACGGTAGCGGTTACAACTTCCAACAGAAATGGCCAAGAAAACATTAAGATGCATGCGTATGCGTTTAATTTGACTGAAGTAGTAGAGTGTAGTATACTACCTTCTAACTCGAACTTCATTTCGTGGATCTAGCATACCCTGATAGTCGATCAAGGCCTTAAGTTTTTCCTGTTTCTTGAACTCGAAAAGTTCCTAATGGTGGTGCAGAATCATGAGGCTGCTTCTAATTATATGAAGGCGGTGATTATGATGGTGATTACCCAGATTTTGTGTTCTGTAATGATCATAATGTACAAGCTGGTTGCAGTGACTGGGGCGAACTTGAATGTTCTCGTTGCCTATCGACTCGTGTTTTCAGCTGCCTTTATGGTTCCACTGGCTCTGATATACGAACGGTACATTACATATCATATTTCTCCTTCGATTCGATCATTTCTTTTCACTAATTGTAGAATAAACTTCATAATCATGCTATATATCACTGCTATTTGTTTTGTAATAATCAGGAAAAGCAGACCAAAACTTACTTGGGTTGTGTTGTTTCAAGCATTTCTCTGCGGCCTATTTGGGTAAGTTTTTCGTTTAAATTAAATTCTAAATAAAAAAAATCTAAATTAAATATCAATCTAATATCTCAATTCGATTCTTGCAGGGCTGCTTTGTCACAAAACTTGTACATTGTGGGTCTCGCCCTCGCATCACCCACATTTCTTGCAGCCATCTCCAATCTCTCCCCAGCCATTACCTTCTTGGTTGCTCTATGTTTTCGGTAGATATATACATATACATTTTACAATATATATGCTACCTGACCACTTCTTTAGTCTCGTTTGCACATTTTGGAAAAATCTGATTATCTTTACTGTTGGATTATTTTGTTTGTAATATTATTGTGAATGATGGATGATATGATGATTATGATCTGCAGGCAGGAGAAGTTGATCATGGGATTTTCTGGCATAGTCAAAATTGCTGGAACCGTGGTTGGAATAGGAGGAGCATTGCTTTTTACTTTCTACCGAGGACCTATATTTACCATTTGGTCCACTCATATTGACCTTCTACGGCAATTTCACAACAGTAGTAGCTTCTCATCATCATCCTCAAGCCACATGAACAATCCTGCATTGGGATTTCTGGCAGGCTTCGGCAGCATCTTGTGCTTCTCATTATGGCTCATAGTTCAGGTTATTTTTCGTAGTTCAACATGTCACAAATAAAGCACAGGATCTACCAAACAATATCTCTGCACTATTATTCTTGCTTTTAGAAAATGATCTCATGGATTTAAATTTGCCGCAGGGGAAGATGAGCAAAAGATATCCTTTCCCTTACTCGAGCACGGCTCTGATGTGCATCATGGGATCCATCCAGAACGTTATTTTCGCGCTTTGCGTGGAGAGAGATCGGAATCAATGGAAGATGGGTTGGGATATTAGGTTGTGGACAGCTGCATATTCGGTACAATACTTGCTGGAATTTTGCTATCTAAGTATTTTGTGTATCTGACATATTCATGCTCACATGGTTCATACTTTATAGTAACATCATGCAGGGAATCGTGGTTTCCGGAGTGAGCATGGTTTTGATGTCTTGGTGTGTACAAAAGCGAGGGCCACTTTTTGTGTCAAGCTTTAATCCACTTACCCTGTTGATGGTAGCCCTTGCTAGTTCCTTGTTGTTGGGAGAAAAATTTAGCCTCGGAAGGTATATAAATCCGTATCATATATACTGTTGTCGAGACACTAAAAGTACAAGAACTAAACAGTGTTTAATCCTATATAGTAAACTTTCATTTCCGAAACTGTGTCTTGTTGAAGTTGTCGATAATGTGTGTATTTTGGTCGATTGTTTTCGACAGTATGTTAGGAGGAGTTCTAATTGTGTGCGGGTTATACATGGTGCTCTGGGGAAAAAGCAAAGAAGGATCATCATTGCTTGTACTACCCTCATCGACAATAGCTCCCAAGGATTCCGAGTTCATAGATAGCGTTCCGGTCCCGGCGAGTGTTGGATGAGGCAGCAAATAGATCTGGTTACTGAAACTTTGATTCTGGGGGATGTATTCTAGTTTAGAGACTTGAATGTTGACAGGTTTTACTGTAGACTTGAACGTATGTAGTGTTTGTAACGTACAGGATCCGACTAGGTTGATGATCTGTGATATGCAATTATGCATGGTTTGACTTGAACATAATCAACCTTCCAATTCTAAGTAAATGTCCAGAAGGGATTACCAAGCCATGATATTTGAAATACCATCTTCTAATTAACTTCAACGTATGTTCATGGAATGAAGACCAAAATTGAAAACCTAAATTTTGATCGATTTCAGCAAAGGATGTTGAGTGAATGTTCAATCACATTATAGACATTGATCTTACAATGCTCAAGAAGTTAGATTGAAACCTAAATTCCAATCTAGAATTACTCAGATATTTTTCCAATTGAAGTCTGTTGTATTTGAAAGTAGTTAAGAAAGTTAGGGGTAACGTATTTAGCAGTAAAAATGTAAAAAGCTACAATAATATATCGAATAATCGAGTGGGATATTAATAATAAGTGATTTGACCAAGGCAAGAAAGTGCCAATTAACGATAAGTAAAATTATTACAAGACAGAGAAAATCGAGCTAGCAGTTAACCTCTCCCCTCCCTCTGTCTCAATTCTCAAAGCTGTTTTTACCTTAATTACTTCCTTAATTCATTTCCAATAAGGAGGAAACAGAGGCAGTATGACATCAGCGCTGACATCGCTTTTTGAACTTCTTTTCACTATTTACCACGATGAACACCAAGCTACAGCACTCTATATGTATACAACAGCTGGCTGTAACAAATCATCCACCTCACCTCTTTCTCTCCCTCACTCTCTCTTTCTCAAAGCTCCTAACTCCTAAGGATGGAGAATGAAGAAGCCTCTTTTTGTTTGAAGCCAGTGATTATGATGGTTGTGACCCAAATTTCATATTCTGTGATGAACATATTGTACAAACTGGTTGCAGTTTCCGGCATGAACTTGATTGTTTTCGTTGCCTACCGCCTGATGTTTTCAGCTGCCTTTTTGGTTCCGTTGGCTCTAATACAGTAATACTCGAAAGGTACAATCTACATTATTTGTTCCTACAATTCTACATTTCTTCCTCCTGATTTCCTCTTATACACATATCTTTAATACTCTAATACATATATTCTGTAATTCTGAAACCAGGAAGAGCAGGCTAAAACTCACTTGGACTGTGTTGTTTGAAGCTTTTATCATCGGCTTATTTGGGTAAGTCGTATGTAATTATATATTCCTTAACCAAAAAGGAAAACAGAAATGTTCTCTTGATATCCGAATTAAGTTGGATAATTAAATTGATGATTCATTTCAATTGTTGCAGGGGAACCATGACACAGATTTTATACATGCAATGTCTTGCACTGACATCACCCACATTTGTTTCAGCCATGCTCAATCTTCTGCCGGGCATCACCTTCGTGATAGCTCTATGTTTTAGGTACATATACATTTTTGCATTCACCTCTACAATCCCTCAAGACTCGTAATACGTACTTAAAAAAAATATGTACATGTGATGGATCATCTGATCAGGTTGGAGAAGTTGAATTTTGGATCCAAATCCTATTCTAGCATAGCCAAAATCGTCGGGACTGTTATGGGGATAGGAGGGGCAATGCTTTCTACTTTCTACCGAGGGCCTGTATTTACCGTCTGGTCGACTCATATTGACCTTCAGAACAGTAGTAGCGTGCCATTGTCACCCCACAGGAGCAGTCCTGTGTTGGGATTCTTGGCTGGCCTCGGATCCTCGGTTTGCTTCGCAACATGGCTCATAGTTCAGGTCATTCAAAACAAATTGAGCATGGGGCCGGATCAGCTGATTAACATGTGCATGTATTGTGACTGTTAAAGTCTGTGTATATGGAAAAAATTAAGGGATTTCCATTGGTATGCAGGCAAAGATGAGCAAGATATATCCGTGTCCTTACTCAAGCACAGCGCTGATGTCTTGCATGGGATCTATTCAGTCTGTGATTTTGGCGATTTGCCTGGAGAGGGATTGGAATCAATGGAAGCTTGGTTTACAGCTGCCTATTCGGTAACAATTACTCAACTAACTAATTATGCATCGTTTACTCGCGTGTGCTTTATATTGACATTGTGAAGTTGTGTTTGTGCACCATGTAGGGAATTGTGGTTTCGGGACTGGCAGCGGTTATGATGTCTTGGTGTGTACAAAAGCGAGGACCGTTGTTTGTGGCAGTTTTCTATCCGCTTACGCTTTTGATGGTGGCAATTGCTGGTTCCTTGTTCTTGGAGGAAAAGTTCACCCTCGGACGGCAAGTACTTGTATATTTGTGTCGCCTTCATTTTGGTTCTAAAATTGTGAACTAATGTTGATCTCTGTATGTGTTTCTTTGTCATGGTCACAGTGTATCAGGAGGAGTTCTAATTGTGTGCGGACTGTACTTTGTGCTATGGGGAAAAAGCAAAGGAAGGCCAACAATAGCGCCCCATGCTTCTCAGACATCTTTAGAAATCGTTCCATGTATACATTCTATTGTATGAGGTGCAACGATTATGAAAATGTCCGAGACAAACTGAACTGGATTGTTCGAAACAGGAAGATGTTTTGTTATTGCTCTTAGAAGTGGGCAATATTATTAACAAAAAAAGATGGAAGATTATAAAGAAAAGATCATTCTGAATACCAGTTTCGCACAACCAAGAAAATTAATACAATTCAACAATGATTTCACAAAAGGGTAAACATGATTTCACAGAAGGTATAAGCACCATAAATATGAAAGAATTACCCTATTGATCAGGATTTAAAACACCTTAGAACTTTACAATTGGTTCCATTGCGGCGATGAACTGTCTAAAATAACTTCCAGAAGCTAATAAGCTCCCAAAAAGGGAAGCAGTGCGCAAGCGAGGCTTACCTTTCCCTTCTCATCTTCATGTAGTCATCTACTGCTACCAAGTCTTGTTTGCATATAAAATCACTAATGCCTTCCACATCATCTTTCCCATACAGCAGATCATCGATTTCATTCTCACCGGAATATTCCCCTGGATCATCAGTAATAGTACTGCTACCAGCCGGAGAAGTTGGCCGTGGCAGCAAAGTGGTTTCTTTCTTCTGTACCCTGACACTTCTGCTACCGGCACCACTAATAACACTTAACGAAACTTCTCCGGCCATGAAAGCAACAGTAAATAGGTTGTATGTCTGTTGTAGCAGTGAAATCAAAGTTTCGGACTGTATATTGAGAATAGGGTTTTAACTCGGAAGAGAGTTCTTGTAGGCTTGGGATTACAAAGTAACAAAACTGCTAGATTTCAACCCTTCTTTTCCGGACCAAATGACCGTATCCACCAACATTGCTAAAGAAGGTGATCTTTCTTTTTCCCATAACTCAAAGGGATTGTTCCAATACACACCGAAAAGGGATAAACTCTTCCTATTTAGGTCTAATATATATTGTTTGATGTCTTCAGCAAAATGTATAGATGATAACTTCTGATGTATGTAATCCAATCATTTGACAACAATGAGGAACTCGCACATTAAATCCCTACTGAAATATTATGATACTTGTAAAGCAGTACTACAATGCCTGCATTTCCATATTAGTATGCCCATTGTTGCTAGTAGAGGATGGTGCAGCAGAGTCCTCGTTGTTGTTGTCATCAGCAGGCTTGTTCATCTGTTGAACAGGAGGAGGGTTGACGACAGTCATTGGCATCACAGAACTTTCGGAAAGACGGCCCTTCATCTCCCTGTGCTCCTGACACAAGGCACACCAGTGCAGGCAGCAGTGGACCAAGCAAGGGTCACATGGCGAGTTCTGCAATCAACAACAGAATTAAGCAAGCTTTTGGCTCAAAGGAATGTATTCTCATGGAACGAATTGAGCACTGGGTAAACAAAATAACTACCTTGAGATGATACTTTTTCTGCAAGGATTGCCGAACAAGACCTGTATACACTCCACACATCCACCATGCAAACACCAGACCCTCGCAGATAAGAAATGAAGTTCTTGGCTCAACACCATAGAAGATTGCAGTGGCTGCTGCAACAGCCATGCCACCTTCAACAAAAATGGCATGACAAATGCACGGTGTGGTCCATGGCACATCATCTCTTAAGTTTTCAACATTACGCCCAAACTGAACACAGGGGCAAAATAGCCCTGTCAAGCCTGTGAAGGTAAAGAATGACAGTGTTTATTCTTATAATCATCACTATATGTTGCTAATAATAACATATATGGATAACTACTGTAGATTGCAGCAAAACAGAAGTGGAACTAGAGCTCAGTTACACAATGCAAGAGAAAGGAAGTTTGTACTTGGTAATCAGACGGCTACTGTAAACCACTGAATTGGCATAAATATCCTACTTCATCAAGTTAAAGGTTGAAATTAGAGCCTAACGCTGATATATACAATAACATATTTGTAACGCTGCATTGCTAAACTTATCCTACTTTGTAAGGCAAGCACAACATGCAGTCCTGAGCACTTAATATTCCCGAGGAAAACCAAAACAGATGTAAATAACATGAAACTGAAAATTGAACAACCCTGTCTAACCATCAGATTTAAAGCTACCCTATCTTGAAGCACAAGAAATGAAATCTCATATCAACTTACAACTGTCTCTATCTTCGGCGCAGCCAAAAATCCCAGTCGTCCAAGGCTCATCGGCAGGCGGCTGAAAGCTCTCCGGCAAAGGCTGTCCACATTCATTACACTTCTGAACATTCAACTGCGCCCCGTAATACACACATTATTAGTCACACATCCATATATACAATAACTTAAATCCAAAATCCTCCATCCTATCGAAAACCACGCGCAATCCACACCGTAAAATCACAATCCAACTCATATCCTACATAATCCACATCCAAATCCTCACACGCATCCCTGATCTATAATCATGAGCAATTTCTAGATCCAAGAAAATTAAAAAAATAATAGAAAATTCGACTTTTCATCTAGTAAATCAGCTCAATTATATCCGATTATCGCAACATTACACTAACACAATCGATAACCTTCGATTTCACCTCTAATTCATTTCATGAAAAAAGAAAGGTGAAATTCTAGAAAGATCGAACAGGAGAGAGAGAGAGAGAGAGAGACGATACCTGAGGAACTTCGATGGGCTGATTGAGCTCGCCGGGCGTAATGTCCTCCTGAAGCGGCGCCTGATCTTTCGTCAGCTTCACATAGCGCGAGTGACCGCCGCCGTCCGCCATCAAAATGCAGCGGAAATGAGATCGGGGAATTCGGGGAGTCAACTCTAGGTTTCGGGTCGGGTTTGGGTCTCCGACTTTGGGTTTCTTCAGAGGTAAGATCAACTCGTCTCTCTCAGTCTTTCTCTAGTCTAATCTATCTCTCTTCGGATTCAGATTTATAGTTTGGATTGACGGTTTAATTTACAGGTGGACCACTCGTTTTGCGTTACCTCTTGGTAATTTCCGTGGTGATATACGACATGCCGTCTTGATTCGGTTCAGGAATTTGGGCTACGTCTGTACTAGTATCGAGGTCCAATTAATTGTTTACTGCAACCAGGCCCAGTATCAGGCCCAAATTTCTTATATATTTCTTGAAATTCCATTCGTTGAACCTGTCTTCGATGTGGGATTAGAAGAAAGTGTGCGTATGTATTTTGATTTCAATCCTTTAGTAAAGAAACTTTTCTTTCTTTGTTTCTTTATAAAACGAACAGGAAAGTATTGGAGAAAATCATAAGCATGCCAAATGTAATAGAGGATTACAAATGTTGAAGGCTTGAAGTTGCCTATTTTTGTGATCATACATTAGAGGTAAAACAAAAACTTTGACAGCAGATAAGTCCAAATGGCATATGGTCCTTATAGACATTAGTTTACAGTAGCAAGACTCATCCGGATAAGATGCATCCATACCTCAACTTTGAACACAAAAAACACCAAGAAATTTCACAGTTACAGTTTGCATTTTCAAAGCTCAGCTAGCTCGGTTTTACTCGGCTATGGTGGGAGTCTTATGAGGGCCAATTTCTATACCAGCCGGACCAAGCAGAGACCAATCCACTGATACCAAGAGTGACAGTGTGGTTGCAGAATGGATTAGGCTCGATATCAGCAAGTGCAATAAACAAGTCTGCAACATTAGCTGCCACAGCCATTAGCCTCATCACCCTGTCACTTCTAATCTTTCTTAAGCTCTCATTCTTCTTCTCAATGGACTTGTCCTCCAAACTCATAACCTTCCTCTCTTGCTCGAGCCCTTCTTTTAGCGCGATAAAATCAGACACAATGAAGAAAATGTACCCAAAGGACTCACCAAATGCGGATATGAAGCTCATCTTTCTAGCCAAACTTGGGTCTAAAGTCCCAATTTTTGACAACCAAAGAAAATGGTCAAAAAAGAAGTATATCATCTCACCAGCATTAGCAAGAACAGCCAAGAACCTAAGAGTCGGCGTTGAGCCAGGGCTACGTCTCATTGCGTTGAATCCAGTGAGAAACCTTCCAGTCCGAAAAGCCTTTCGGCTAAGGCCAGACGAAACCTCCCACTGCTTGAACCTCTCGGCCATCTTCGGGTTAGTGGACTCGACATGCCAGTGCACAAGCTTGGAGACATATTGGAACGTCTTGACAAGCTTGTCTATGCCATCTCTCTTTGCTAGGAAGATGACTAGCTTGTCTACTGTGTCATTCATGGTTGGAGAGAGCAGAGGGTTTGTGTTGGATTACTTGAAGAAACAAAACTAAGGAGCACCACAAAAGCTTTGAGGATTTTGGATATGATGACACCCATATATACTTGTGGTTGGACCTTGTTATGCTTCTTGCTACCAGTAGTTTCTATGCCATATGTTTTCATTCGTGAAATTTCAACATTAGGCATTCTTATCTTTAGCAGATTTGTAGCTTAAGGTCATGAAAACTTGTTTAGTTTTCTTCACTAATTTTTGTCATAGATTGTAGAGAACAAAACAATAATCATATTTAGGTCATGAAAACTAAACAATAATCATTCACTTGAATGTACCAAAAGAAATGAATTAATATAAGCTATTTGAACTACCATTTACTTTCGAAGAGAATAAATGTTATTGTTCTCATAAATGTGTGCCATAAGCACCCTGATAATTGTGTATTACAGACTGTATTGACAAAGGTGAATACCATAAGAACGTAGAGTATATCACTCAGAAAATGGCTTCTGTTTCTACCAGTGAAATTTCAATTGCATTAGGCGACTCATTTTACCCTGCACAAACATTTCCTTGCTATGAGAACTATAGAAAAGCAATACAGTATTCATTCTGCACACTATAACTGGCAGTTACCTCCATTCACCGATACCATTTTACATCCACTATCAAAAGGCCTTGAGAAAGTCCCACCAGATAGACAGAATTGTGATCCAGAACTTGAACTCCAAAGCTACCTAATTCACATGATAATGTAATTCACATATTTACCATTCATTTTGTCGTTGGTCTATTCATCCAACTGTCTAGGACTGAAAACGAATGCTTGAACCAGCACCCGCTTCATGATTAGATTTCCATGTCCTAAGAGGTGGTGATGAGAGGACAAAGTGAGTTTTGAAAATTGGAAAGCTAGGAGGACTAAACCAGACAAAACCAAACCAATTTTTTCTATAGCATGTATAAAGAATCCCTAAATACCTTAAAAAGAGGTAGCAAAGCATCACATTGTATGATTGGCATCTTCCGTATCCGTCCCAGTTAAACCATATACCACATGAGCAGCATTTGCAATTTGCAATTTGCAATAAAGTGGTTAAAACTCAATACCAGAAAGAAGAGGGAGGAAATCAGCTAAGTTTTCTTGAGGAAGAAAATATAGGATATATGTATATATGTTACCTCATCAATGATTAAATAGCATTTCCTCTCCCAGCTGCCGTGTCAATCATGCATACAATTTGGGTCTGAAGTCTTAAGTATGTGATAACAAAGAAGTAGCCAACAACAACTTACCCATCAAAAATGGATACGAGACTCTGAAAACAATTCCTTGATAAATTTCATACAGAAACAAGAAAAATTATCTCATCCCAATTCAAATAAATTATAAATGAGTTACAATAGTAAATATTACCTACCTCAACCCTTTTCTGCGCTAATAATATTGATGAAATGGAGTTGATATAGTCTCAACAAAAGCTGTGAGATGGCAAAGAAACGTTTCACCCATGATGACAAAATAGTTCAAAACTCCAAATGCACATGTTCATCATAAACCTTAGAGATATGAAATCTACCTCAATAAATTTCAAAGCTCAGACATCTATCTACACAACTCATTAATACGGGCGAACTGGACTCCTTGGTGACCTCCTGTGGGAACGTCTAATAGGGGAACGTGACCTGCTTCGATTACGGTACCTATCCCTGCCTCCATCTCTCCCATTCCTGGACCTCCAATCCACCCCTCTTCCACCATCCTGACCACCTCTACCATTCCACTCTCTGGACCTTTCACGATCCAAGTCACGTTCTCGATATCTGTCATGATCACGATACCTGTCCCTATCACTTGAACCACTTCTCCTTCTACTCTCACTTTCCTTCTCCTGCTGTTTCCTGCGTTCTTCTGCTTCTTTCTCCCTAGCTAACTTTTCTTCTTCCCTTGCTTTCTCCTTCGCTGCCTGAAAAATGAAATCCATGTCCTTCAGACACCAAGAAAGAAATAAACTCTATTTCTTCTCAAGTTCACTACTCAATAATTCAAGAGACTCACCTTGTACTCTGAAATAAAATCCCGGACCATGCCATAACCAATATGCTGCTTCCCAGTGACATGAGACTGAGTCCTCTCTAAAGCATCATTGGCCACAAGAAATGAACCACAGATCTCACAGAGTGCCATTTTTTTCTCCTGTGGAACCATTAATGCTTGAGCATTTGGAGGCTGTAGAGCCAAGACTGTCTTCTCAACATTAAGCACATCCACCTGCCAAAAGGGGGAGAAACAATCAGAATCAAATATACCTGAGTACTACATTGTAATAACTGAACAACAGATAACCAAGAAGAGAGTACTTATATGGCATGGATTCTACCAAACATGCGAGCAAAAATACACATTTTTTAAGAATTATTTGCAATACAAAACTACTACATGCAATACCTTTCTCATCAATGCTTCAGCTTCATCCACCTTCCCAGATGCTCCAAGTTCCTCCACTTGTTCCAATAAGTTCTTTATTTTTTCCTCTAGAACAGATAACTGTTCGGCCTTTTCAGCTGACAGAGGTGGTGGTGGTGGAGGTTCCACCTCCTGAGAGAGGCGTTCTCGCCCACGCTTAACTCTTCTGTCCAAATCCATCACCTGCAATGAAGGTGGAATATGACAAACAATTACAAAAGAAAATCGAAGAAAACAAAGACCAATCGAAGGACAGCTAGCTCACCAATTTGTCACAAAACTGAGCAAGATCAGCTTCAAACCTCGGCACATATGCATCATGCCTTGGAGACTTCTCAAAACTAAATGAATCAACAAAAGAAAAAAAAATTAAAGCTGGAAAAGACATATTGTCTAAGTTTATGAACATATTGACTAAAATATTAGAATACTTCTGATCATCAATAAAACTTCCAGTATTTATTTTTTCCGAAAACCCATCTGGATACTCTCCCTCAGTTTGTGCAAACATTAAAAATATACAGTGATATACAGGAAACAAAATAAATCATAAGCAGAAACTGAAACCGTTAAAAAGATAAGAAAAGGAGGAAGCAGATCACAACAAGCGACTCATAACCAACTACTTGCAATTAACTGATAACGAGAGCATAGTTTAACATACATAATACGACACATCCCCTGCACCTATCTAGTACATAAGTATTTATTAAAGAACTGGATAAATTCTTGTTCAAATAACAAACTGTGATAAAATGCATACATAACAGTCTTATGATTGCATTTCATCTAAATGCACATGAAATTCTGCTCAACATCAAATACGAAAAGCTCAAACCAGAAAGCAGAATTTCAATCTCTCTGAATAATCAGCTAATAATCACCTCTCTTTCAACTTGGAGTCATGTATTTTAGGACACGGCCCTGATTCAAAAAATCGAAAGAAATTAACCATCAGCAACCGAAATCAAACTCAAACCAGTCAAAACTCAACACTGAATTTAGTGAATTTCAACCACAAACACACACCTAGATCGCTTCGGGTGTTGACAAAGAGATCATGAGGGCAAAATCGAACCATATAAGCTCCGCAAACCTCCTTGGAGTCCCAAGTGACCTCCTTATACCCTTTCCTCTCTTCCTCCGTCAAATTCCGAGCTGGATTGCACCACAAAACCAGTCAAACATCTCAAAATCCAAAGCAATAACCAAAATCAACAAACTAAAACCACGAATTCACCGAAATACGATATCAAATTGCGATTGAGCCAATAACAAATATGTAGGAACCAAATTAGGGTTTGATGGAGAGATACCTGCGCCCATAAGCTCGTCCAGCAGAGCTCGCTGAGCATCCATGGCAGATCGAAGTGAGGAGGATTTGAAATCGAGAAGAAGACTATGTGAATTCTGATTGGAGAGGAGAGATTGAGAAGGGTTTAGACCAATTTGGGTAGGTGCGATGCTTTTAGGGAGCCTAGGGTTTGCTCTAGAGGAGTAGAAGCATCAGAGAGAGAGAGAGAGAGAGAGAGAGAGAGACGGTGATGGCGGTAGTANGCNCGTAGGTCGTGGTAGGCTCGAGTACGTTAGGTCGTCGTTGGTTGTTATAGTGGTTTTTGTTTTTTTTTTTGTTTAAAGCAGTTTTAGTTCTTTACTACTATATCACTATACAGAGTTACATAACTCAAGTTTAGAACCTCTTAAAGCTATTAATTTTGTGATTTGTCTTGTGTAATGAATAATGAGAACTTTGGAACCTCATCCATGAAACAGGATGGATTTGAGCTTGGATTCAGGAATCAAGTGAAGTCTAATAAGAAAAACATCACGAAATTTCTAAATTTTTAAAAAAGTAAAACCGTCGACTTCTAATTTGAAATTAAATTATGCTTCATAAGAGAAGCTTTCTAATTTGATCGGTGATTGGGTGGTCTACCACTCAAGAGCTAATTTGGAGCAATTTATGATGAACCCTCCTCTAGGGACGTTTTAATATATACCTAGATGCTAGATATACTCGTATTACATGTAGATATATTGTAGTTAAAAACATGGTTTTGATATACCGTAATTTAAAATTTTGATCTTTAA
Organism: Fragaria vesca subsp. vesca; assembly: GCF_000184155.1. NCBI lineage: Eukaryota > Viridiplantae > Streptophyta > Magnoliopsida > Rosales > Rosaceae > Fragaria > Fragaria vesca. Next base: position 19,832,321 of record NC_020497.1, read on the forward strand.
ATAGAAAATAATATGATGTATTATAATATTAGATCGTGACTTTGAAATCTAATAAAGATGAAAGCGGTCAAAACTTTAAAAAAAAAAAAACAAGTAATTTTTTTAAAATCATAAAAATCAATTTTGCTTTAACATGAACTCGATTATAATTCGAGCATTATTAGTCTTTACTTGCTCTAATTTTTCTTGGAGAAGTATCATGTCTTGTTTCCAAGATGATGGATATTTCCGTCTATCTCGAACATCAATCCATTTCTCCAAATTTACGTCGTAGGCGCTTCCTCCCGAAGTAAGCACCAGTATCTCGAGCTTTGCTGCATTCTTCATAATCCAAATTGCAAACTCTAACTCATACCAATTACCCAGAAACCGCTGCAGTTTAACTCTTTTCAAGTGATCATGTGTGAATGATCCTGAACATTCTACATTATACCTTATTTCATCGGGAAACCTTGAGGTATATTCAGTCAGTACAAACTCTTCCAAAAGGGGTGCAGCCGTGATGAGATCCCGCACAGACTTGAGATGATCAAGATTGTGATCAAATGTACCCGATTGCCACTGATTCAAGCTCAATTGCTTGAGGTTTCTAAAGGTTATGTCACTGCTGATTTGGGATAGTCTATAGCCTCCGTCCCGGTATTGCAGATGAAGAGTCTCGAGCTCAGGAAACGATGCAAGGCAAGAATGTACTGCTGGACGCATCCTTTCGACGTCAGCTAAAATTCGTGCTAAGCGTGGTGAAGTTGTAACAGAAATAATGCTGGAAAAATCTCCACAAAATTCCAACGAGACGAGATTGGGGGCAGAAATCTCAATCCCTCCGCAATGCGACAGCTTCAGATCACTTAGACGATCACCAACAATATTTAGATGTGTAAGTCCATGGCAGTTCTTTATTTTCAAGCTTTCAAGCAACAAGCAATTAGAAAAGACATGTGCCATAAAAATCTGATCAAGGGTTACATAACTTAGACTGAGGGATCTTAGATTGTTAAACCCGTCAAAATCAGGAGGAGGTTGTCGCAGAATACAGTCACACAACGCCAAGTGTTTCAGAGAACTCGAGCCGTGGAACAACAACTGATAGGGAAAAACATATGATGCAAGATACGGCCGGTTCAACAAAAGCTGAATGTCTTCAACTCCTTTCGCAATTGCAAGACGAACCCATGCATCAAGGTTGCGAGTAGATATTGGGAGTAAGTAAGATTTTTGCTCTACTTTTAAAGAGTCTATCTTTTCACCTTGATAGAGCTCCATATACTCTTACATAAACTTGTCCAGATCATCATTCACTCTCCATCTGAGACTTTTGAAGACAACCTCATAGTCGGTTCCGAAGACATTCGGATAGTCGAATTCAAGATTGCGCCTGGTGAGAACTGAATGCCGCCAGAGGTGCCTCCACCGACGGGAAATCAGGCCAGAATCGAATCCGGCAACTTATTCATCCTATCCTTGTTGTGAGGATCTGAATCCAACTTTTTTCATCGGCTTCTACTGAGTACTGATAGATCTAAGGTTATAAACATATACACGCTGATAATTTCCTTGTTCTATTAATATAATTACTCGTATCCTAATAAGTTGAGGAATAGTGTCTTTTCCTAAACCTCCTCTAATTAGAGTCCCTAGTGATCTCTTTGGTGATCTCTTTGTACCCTTTTCTCTCTTCCTCCGTCAAATTCCGAGCTGGATTGCACCCATGGCAGATCTCACACTCATCTTACATCTCTTTCCACAGAGGATAACACAGCAAAATGTTGAAAATTGTAAGTTTTAGTCGAGGTAACTTTTTAGTTTTGTTTAAGTAGTTTTAGTTCTTTAAAGCTATTAATTTTTTGATTTGTCTTGTGTCTGATCTTGATCCGGGAACCAAGCGGAGTCTAATAAGAGAAACATCGTCAACTTTCTAAAATTTTAAAGTGTAAAACGAGTTTTGATTTGGGAATCAAATGAGGTCTAATAAGAGAAACGTTGAAAAACTGTATGATTTGACTGGTGGCTAGGTGGACTGCCACTCCAAAGCTAAGAGCAATTCAAGTATGGGCCTCCCTGAAATGTTTTTCACGAGAGCTAGAGTTCGAACCATATCACCAAGAGAGTTAATGCAGCACGCTCCTCACTTGTGTAAATATGTTTACTCTTCATCTACTTGCTTTACTACGCCTTCAAAGACCCTATGGATTTGGCTTCCGCAACCGTTGTCCATCCATTAAGAATGAAACCCATACTGCCATACACAGGTGATCACCGCCGCCGTTTTGCACTCAATCTTGGGTCTAAAGTTTATTCTCTCAAATGGTAAAATCTAAACTAAAAAGACATAGTAGTGTAACTTGATCAAATTGTACTAGATATGTAATCGTTTCTCTGTCAATAGAATCCTCAACAACAACAACAAAATTGCTTATTTCACATATTCAATATTTTGAACCGGACATATCATTCAGATTTCAGAATGAGCAAAGTAGTTCTGCGGCCAAATCATGTTACTTGCGAAATGGATGCCATCATAGACTCGTATAGTTGATGCCTGCGAGTTGATTATTCAGACTTGATTATATTTCGAGCACTAGTCTCTACTTGCTCCAGTTTTTCTTGGACAACTACCCTGTATTCTTTCCAAGATGAACTACCTCGACGATTGCACCATATTCCATAATTTAGATAGTAGTAGTGTCCTGCCGGATTAATCACCAGAATCTCAAGCTTTGCTGCATTCTTCAAAATCCAAATGGCAAACTCTATCTCATACCAATTGCCCTGAAACAGCTGTAGTTTAACACTCTTCAAGTGATCATGTGTGAACGATCCTGAACATTCTACATTATTCCTTGTTTCATGTTGATGATTTCTCTCAACAGGATCCCCGAAGGGACCCCCAAATGGGTGCAGCCTTGAGGAGATCCCACAGAGACTGGAGACGGTGGAGATTATCAGGTTGCCACAGATTTTAAGGTCAATTACTTGAGATTTCTAAAGGTCAAGTCACTGCTGATTTGGGGTAGTTCACCGCATTCATCCACGTTTCCAGAAGAAAAGTCTCGAGCTCAGGAAACGATGTAAGACAAGAAAGTACTCGATGCATCTCGTCGACTATAGTTACAAATCTTGCTAACCGTGGTGGAGTTGTAACAAAAATAATGCTGGTGAAATCTCCAGTATATTCCAACGAGACGAGATTAGGTGCAGAAATCTCAATCCTTCTGCATCGCGACAGCTTCAGATCACTTAGACGATCACCAACAATATTTAGATGTGAAAGTCCATAGCAGAGCTTTATTTCCAAGCTTTCAAGCAACAAGCAGCTAGACAAGAGATGTGCCATAAAAATCTGATCAACGGTTACAAAAGTTAGACCGAGGGATCTTAGATTATTAAACCCGTCAAAATCAGAAGGAGGTCGCAGATCACATCTACGCAACGTCAAGTGTTTCAAAGTACTACTCGCGCCTTGGAATAGCAGCAACTCATAGGGAGAAACATATCTATCAAAAGAACAATCCAACAAAAGCTGAATGTCTTCAAAGTTGTATTTTCGGTACGTCGCCAAAGTTGTAAAGCAAACGAATTAGCCAAAGATATTTTCGGTATGTCGCCAAAGTTGTAAAGCAAACGAATTAGCCAAAGATTCATTAATAGTTATGGTTTAAGGGTGGCCGTTACGTCCTACTTCCAACAACAACAACAACAAAAAAAACTGAATGTCTTCAATTCCCTTTGCAATTGCAAAACGAACGCAATCATCAAGGTTGCGAGTAGGTATTTGGGGTAAGAATTTTTTTTCCTCTACCTTTAAAGTGTATCTTTTCATCTTCATAGAGCTCCATATACTTTTTCATAAACTTGTCGAAATCACCATTCTCTCTCATTCTGAGACTTCTGAAGACATTGACATAGTTGAATTCAAGATTGCGCCTGGTGAGAACGTACAGAATGCCGCCAGGGGTGCCTCCACTGACAGGAAATCAGGCTAGTTCTTATCGCATCTCTCATCGGTAACAACAGAATTATGCATGATTCCATAATGGAATCCGGCAACTTATTCATCCTATCCTTATCACGAGGATTTGACTCTCCAACTCTTTTCCTCGGCTTCTATTGATAGATTTATGATTCTAAGGTTATATACATATATATATATATATATATATATATATATATATATATATGTTGATAATTTCCTTATCTTAATATTCGTATCCTAATACGTTAAGGAATAATGTTTTATTTCCTAAACCTCCTAGGATTAAGTGCACCATAAATCAAACCAATAAACAAAGGGAAATGAAATCTACACACCTAAAATTGTAATCCACACACTCACTTTCTATTATTAGTAACTTAAATTTTGTCTTTAGTGACTTAAATTTTATCTTCATATGAGAATGATTATTAAAAAAGAAAAGTGAGTGTGTGAATTACAATTTTAAGGTGTGTGGAAATCACATCCCTAAACAAAATACAAACTAATAAACCCCAAGTTCACCAAATTACACTATGAGCCAATAATAAACAAGTAGGTACCAAAGCGAAGATTGATTAGGCTTTGACGGAGATATCCGCGCCCATAAGCTCGTTCAGCAGAGATCACTGAGCACCCATGGCTAATCGAAGTTTGAAATTGAGTAGAAAACTAAGTAAATTCTGATCGGATCGAGAGGAGACATTGAGAAAGGTTTAGACCAATATATTTTGGTAGTGAAGTAGTGCAAAGAGAGAGAGAGAGAGAGAATAGTACCAGGTGGTCTCGGAGCTCGAGGTAACTTTGGGCCTGGTTGGTTATACAAGTGGGTATTTTTTATTGTGATTATGTTCTATTTTAAGTTTTAATCGAGGTAACTTTTTAGTTCTTTACTACTATATATACTACTATACAAACCTCTTAAAGCTATTAATTTTATGATTTGTCTTCTGTAATGAATAATTAATGAGAACTATGGAACCTCATGTCCATGAAAAAGGAAAAGAATTACAAGTTTGGATCCGGGGACCAAGCGAAGCCTAATAAGAAAAACATCGTGAACTTTCTAAAATTTAAAAGTGTAAAACAAGTTTCGATCGGAGAATCAAATGAAGCCTAATAAGAGAAATATTGCGAACATTTTGATTTGGTCGATGGCTGGGTGGACTGCCACTCCAGAGCTGAGAGCAATTCAAGTATGAGCCTCCTTAAGGAATATTTTTCAAGAGTTAGAGTTTGAACCAGAGACCTCATATTACCAAGAGAGTCAATATAGCGCATGCCTCATTTGCAACCTGACCATCCATATCGGTAAATATGTTTACTCTTCATCTTCAGCTAACAAAAATAAAAATAAATAATAGCGTAACTTGATCAAACTGTACTAGATAGGTAATCGTTATTTTTTTAATCTTAAAAAAAATAAAAAATAAAAAATAAAAATAAAAAAAAACATTCAGAATGAGAGATAGATGAGCAAAGCATTGGTGGTAGTTCTACTGCCATATCATGTTACTTGAGAAATAGATGCCCTCATAACTCATACTTGATGCCTGTGAATTGATTATTCAGACTGGATTATAATTCGACCACTAGTCTTTACTTGCTCCAGTTTTTCTTGGAGAAATATCCTGTCTTTCGACCATCCTGCTGCAGAATTTACATAGTAGAAGGGTTGTGCTAGATTAATCACCAGAATCTCAAGCTTTGCTGCATTCTTTAGAATCCAAATGGCAAACTCTATCTCATACCAATTGCCCTTGAACCACTGCAGTTCAAATCTTTTCAAGTGATCATGCGTGAACGATCCTGAACATTCAACATTATTCCTTGTTTCATGTGGATGGTTTCTTTCATCGGAATCCCTGAAGGTAATATCATTCAGTATGAACTCTTCCAAGAGGGGTGCAGCCTTGAGCAGATCCCGCGCAGACTGGAGATGATCAAGATTATCATATTCATTCCAATGCGACAGATCTAAGCTCAATTTCTTTAGATTTCTAAAGGTCAAGTCGCTGTTGATTTGCGATAGTTCTCCGCATTCCTCCCTATGTGCCAGAGAAAGAGTCTCGAGCTCAGGAAACGATGTAAGACAAGAAAGTACTGCTGGATGCATCTTTTCGACTTCAGTTACAATTCGTGCCAAGTGTGGTGGAGTTCTAACAAAATTAATGCTTGGAAAATCCCCACTATATTCCAACGAGACGAGATTGGGTGCAGAGATCTCAATTCTTGGGCATTGCGACAGCTTCAGATCACTTAGCCGATCACCAACTATACAGAGATGTGCAAGTCCATTGCAGTACTCTATTGTCAAGCTTTCAAGCAACAAGCAATTAGACAAGAGATGTGCCATAAAAATTTGATCAACGGTTACATAACTTAGACTGAGCGATCTTAGATTATTAAACCCGTCAAAATCAGGAGCAGGTCGCAGATCACATTCACGCAACGTCAAGTGTTTCAGAGTACTACTCGCGCCTGGGAATATCAACTCATGTTCATGGTCAAATAAAGACCATTCCAACAAAAGCTGAATCTCTTCGACTCCCTTTGCAATTGCAAAACGAACCCAATCATCAAGGTTGCCAGGAGATATTAAAGGTAAGAAAATGTCGTCTTGCTCTACTTTTAAAGAGTCTATCTTTTCACCTTGATAGAGCTCCATATACTCCTTCACAAACTTGTCCAAATCATCATTCTTTCTCGGTCTGCTACCGAAGACATTCGGATAGTCGAATTCAAGATTGCGCCTGGTGAGAACTGAATGCCGCCAGAGGTGCCTCCACCGACGGGAAATCAAGCTAGTTTCCACCGCATCTCTCATCGGTAACAACGGAATTATGCATGATTCCAGAATCGAATCCGGCAACTTATTCATCCTATCCTTGTTGTGAGGATCTGATTGTAGATCTTAGGTTATCTATAAACATATATATGCTGATAATTTCCTTGTTCTATTAATATAACTACTCGTATCCTAATAAGTTGAGGAATAGTGTCTTTTTCCTAAACCTCCTCTAATTAGTCTCCCTAGTGATCTCTTTGGTGATCTCTTTGTACCCTTTTCTCTCTTCCTCCGACAAATTCCGAGCTGGATTGCACCCATGGCAGATCTCACACTCATCTTACATCTCTTTCCACATAGGATAACACAGCAAAATGTTGAAAATTTGGAACGCTTGTTGATTGACTCAACCTATTGTATACTACTTTACCTAGCATTTCAAAAAAATTACTGCCAGATGAATTGAAGTTACAATGGCAAGGGGGCCTCAAACAGTACATGTATCGCACAGCTTTCGACCTAGTATATCGGTACAAAGGAAGGGAGGGCTAATCTATAATCACACGCCGCATCTTACAAATAAGGTTTGCAGTAGGAAGATCAAGCTGATTTCCTGAATCTGATTTGATAAGATCTCTCAGCTGATCTCTCGGGGTGGAAAGACAGGTATGGAATGTGGATAGAACTGGAGGAATTGGCATTGACAGAGCAGAAAGCACATTGCTAAGATACTCTATGTCAACAGATAACTGTTGAGCTCCACGGTCTGTGATATACTGAATCCCTCGTAGCTGCTCCATGTAAAGAGCAGTGGCACCCTCTGCAACCTTCATTAAAGTGGAAAGCAGCATTGTTAAAACCAAAGCCAAGGGTAATGATCTAAACAATTAGATTAAAGCAGTGCAGATAAGCTAATAATGAATAATGTAGGACTTTGGAAATTGGTACCTTGAACATCCATTCTGTAGCAAAAAACTGGGCTTCCTCATTGTTGGCATCACTATTTGCAATGCCCTCTGCAAGGGGCTCCAGCTGCTGGGGTAGTGTAAGAAGATATTCACCAACATTGGTCACATAGGACTGAGGGGAAGCACTAAAGGTTGGCAGATGGTAAACACTCTGTTCTTCAACTGAGGACCATATTGGCAGTCGAGAAACATCACTGAGGCGTTGCCGTACTTTAGAAATGAGTACGTCATATACAAGTTCATTAACGGTGTCGGCAAATGCTGCAACTCTTTGAGATGCAAGTGGAAGTGCATGAAACCGGGGATCTTTAGACTGCATAACAAACAAACAAAAACCTTATATATGTAACACAGAAGAGAGAAAAAATTAATATTTAAAGTATACAAAAGGTTAACTTAATCATACCTGACTTAAAAGGTTGAAGAGTTTCCGAGCCTTCTCAGGAACATCAATAAGCCGAACAGCTGCCACATCCAAGGCAGCTCTTCCACCCAAAGATGGTTCCCCATTTCCATCATCACTAGCAGCATGTGACAGGTTTTGGTCTGCACTTGAACCAAATACTGAAACAGAAAGAGCTGTGCTCAACCTAGCCAGAGTAGCTCTTAGGGAAGCTTCAAAAACAGAGGACCTGCTAGTTAGACAATCTGCCACTGTAAGGATTTGCAAAGCACCTTGCACGATGGACCACTCCTCCTCATTTGAAATCGAGTCACTTCTCCGTGAACTTTGGCCATCCTTCTTATCCAAACTCATCTCCTTCCTTGAGCCAACTCCATCACCACCATGATCCACTCCACATACAACTCTTACTGATTTCAGAGTTTCTTGCAAGGTGGAGATATATAGCAACATAATGTCATCAACTGCAATAATTAGCTCATCCGCTTCGGAACCTCCAGTGAAGCTTATGCATCTCTCAACGGCTGCCTCAAGAAGTACAATAACTTGTGGAATGGATTCCTCCATTCTGCGAACCGTTTCACTAAGTTCAATTCCCTGAGCTCCCACGCCACGAGTGACAGCTCCTCTTAGATCCACCCCAGCAATCTCAGCAGAAAGTATAGCACGCTCCATCTGTCCATACCTAGATCACATGTTCCATCATGATCAACTAATAAAAGATCCCACAACTTGCCCAAAACAATAGCTAGCAATAAAGATGGCAGGATATTATCCCAAATATAACAAAGGGAATTGACTGCTGACAAGAATTTACTAGATGGAAAAATCAAAATGAAATATTGCATGGAAGAAATTACAACTAGCTGTACATAAGCCAGTACTCCTAACACAAAAGGGATTGCCAGACCCAAATGACCACTTAAAAACAAGGATCTTCCTTACCTCTGCTTAAATGATTCATAGGGTAAATACACCGACTTTAGCGTATCCATCAAGACACGAAGATCAGATTCTGAAAACAAGTGCTGAATGTTCCTTGCAAAGGTCTGGGTCATATTGTGTAATTCAATCAGAGCCTCCAGATGCTTTGTCTGGATCTTGATACCCTTTGGCATATCACCAGAGAGAATGTCTAATATACCTGAAGTTTTAAATAAAGAGTTTAAGTTATGACAATCAAGAGTGAAACGTATACCGTCAACTGCCTAGTGGTATCATCTTAATCCATTTAGTAAAAAGAACTAAGCAAGTTAAGAGAAAAGATGGCAAGCAGAACTGTATGGAAATGAGATTCCATGTTTCTCCATTTCCATAAACATCAAAGAGAATTATCAAACATCATATCATGTAAAAAGGCACCAGATAATAAAGGCATGCTACCTTTTCCCAGTGATTTTGTTTCTGGCACAACATCACCCGTTGCAAGGTTGATGCGTGAAACAAAACTTGCTCCTACAGCTATCATCGTCTCAATGAGCAGCTTTGGGACAAGGGATTTGTAATCCTCGGGAAAGGCAACCATGCACCTGCAGAAAACAGCTGAAGATTATCATACTAGACAATATGCCCCGTCACTAGTTTTCTATTATCACACAGCTTGCAATACAACATGTATTCAGATTCTCAAAATTTTGAGCATAAGAATGCAATAAAATTACTAAAAACAGCTGGTTCAGAACTATGTAAAGTATTAAACAATAATGATCAGGCCCCAGCTTTTCTATCCTAACAGCATTAGACAACCAAATGGAAATGTGAAACACAACTTTACTGGCACACATATGTGAAATATTAAAGTTTCAATTGGAACATATACCAGATTAAGTTGATCAGTATGAAATTCATCAAATCTAGAATGTGAAAACACTGGTTTTAACCTAGAAGAAAAGAAAACACAGAGACTGCTAAACGTGCTAATCAGATGTTGAGAATAATACCACTTCCATTCTTGTTCAAGATATAGCAGCAACTCATCATAGAAATTTGGCAGCCAGGTGGAAAACAGAATGCCGGAAGTAGCAGACTGAATCTCATTACTAGTCTTGTCAGTTGCAAGCTTATTAGAAGGTGGTTGTTTTGAGTCAAAATCTTCCCAGAGCTGCTTTATCGGCTTTAGGTGAACTTTTGTATAATGTAGCTCCATGGACTTGAATCTCCCGATTCTAATGAGAATTCCCCGCAAATCTTGCGCAACTTCAACCTGCAAGCAAATGCATATACCACATTGACGCACCATCTTATGACAGTAAGCAGGCAAATCATCCAAGCATAAAGTCACGAATTCTGACCTTCCGGTTAGATATTGCATCTGTAAGACGCGGTTGCACCATCGAATCAAGCCTGTCCTCTAAGACCTCAAGTTGCTTCCTCACATTAGCAAACTCCGCAACCTAAAAATAACACAAGCATATCAAATTTCCGAAACATAGCACCGAATGCAAAACTAGATGGTAATTGATTGCGAAATCGAAATCCACAATAACATTACCTCACCAACAGCTGACAAGCAATGCCGCATGTTGGCCAGCGTTTCGGCAGCGCGAGGAAGATCACCGCTGGCGAAAACGTCCTCCACAGTCGAGCTCAGTTGAGTCAATCCAGCAGCATCCTGGTGTTGAATTTCGTTACAATTTTTTATCAATACTTCAAAAAATTCAAAGAGAAATCTAGAGCTTCTACTTTACCTGTAACGTTTCATACGCAGCTTCCATTCTCTGCTTCACTATATCATACTTCGCAAGCGCCATTATAGACTCAGCTGACAATCCCTCGGCCTAAACAAAGCACACAGATTCCGATCATCACCGAATCACATTCAATTTTCACTTGAGGACACAAAATCATCGAAGTAAAACAGTTGCCTACCTTCTTGAGCTTGTCGAGGATCGATGACACGGCGGAGCGGAGCGAAACGGCGTCGTCGCGGAGGCGGATGACTTCGCGCGTGGCGCGTGGCACGCGGAGGAGAGAGGAGGCGCTCTGCTCCTCGAGCGAGGCGCCGATCTCCTCCGAGACCATCTGGATTTTCATCTCCAGATCCGCGAGGTGCTTGTCGACTGAGTCCTGCGGGTGGCGGCTCTGGCACGCCGAGTTCACCCACTTCTTCCGGTCGAAGTTCTCGTCGGAGAACGGACCGAGATCCAGCATCATTGTTCCGGCTCAGTGACTCGGGTTTCGGATCGGGGCTCCGACTCGGGTGTGTGCGTAACTGAAATGTTTAACGACCAAGTTTCAGGCTTGCGGGAAGTTTATATAGATGATGAAATGGACTGCACGTGAGAGGCACGTGGAAACTTAAAATCCGAAATACTCAAAAACTCAATTGTGCTTAACAAATTCGATTCAAAAGGAAGAATTTAAGCGAACATAATTCAAGCTAAATTGATGTCAATCTTAATATGAGATCATCATAAGAGTTGAAGGTAACGACAAGATAAACATATAAATATATCGAATTACACAAATGAATGAGCAGAGATGAGATAACTTATTATCGAATTTGAGTGATTGTTTATAAACATACAAGAAGCATAAGAAATAACTGTTACTAATTTAGCGTAGCTGTCTAGACTTCACACGTTGTTGCTTCAAAGATACAACAAGGTACATTTTAGAAATGATTGTCTACATACTACAACTAGTTGTAGCTATTGTATTCCGTGATAAAAATATTAATTTCCAAGGTACGTTTTTTATACACTGCTAGTAAATCATCGTTCTAACAGCGTAACCGGTGTTCTAACTTCATAAGGAGTTAATCTAAATTTCAACCACTCATGATCCTTCTAGCTTTATTTATCTTTCCTTTTTTGAAAGAAGTTCTGCACAGAGGAAAGATTAAGTTACGTTTGATCAACCTACTTTCCCCCCCTTTATCTAAACAAACCCTAAATCTCATTCGGGTTCGGAGCACAACCCAATATTCCATAACGAAGCCCAAAGTCCACGAGCCCAAAACACTGAAATATCTAGTTTTGTAATTACAGAAACTTCCCGGGTACAACACACACTGTGACTCACTCTCACTCTCTCAGCTCCAACAATGACGTCTTCACTCTCCCAAACCCTCAAACGTCTCCTTACCTCCGGCGACCGCCTCTTCCCTTCCACCGCTTCCCGATCCATCTCCACCACCGCCTCCGCCGCCATGAGGTACCACATCTTCAGGTACGACGGCCCGGACGAACCCGAAAACAAAGGCGGTCCCCCGGTGGTCGAGATCAAAGACTCCGACGACTGCTTCACCGTCAAGAGGGCCGTTCCGGGGTATGGGAAGGAAATGGTGAAGGTCGCCGTGGACGGCGAGAAGAATACCGTCAACATCGAGCTCCGGGACTACGGCGGCTGCAAAACCGTGGTTGCTCTGCCGGAGGGTTGCCGGAGCGGCGAGGCTAGGGCTTTTGTCATGCACGGGATGGTGACGGTGGTTGTTCCGAAGCGGAAGAAAGGAGAGGAGAAGAGATAGGGTTAGTTTGGTAAGGTCTGTCAAAATCTTAAAAGATTGTGTGGTTTGTGAAATTTGGAGGTTTCTTTTGTATCTAATTTGACTAGTGATGAATGAAAATGAGTAGTTTTATTGAGAATTGCTTCATTTACTCTGTGTTATTTGGGTTTCCAAAATTGCCTATTACAGTATTACTGTCTGATTTTGCCAATTGTGAGTAATGTGGGTTTTGATTTGTTGTTGTGTGTTATCCTGTGTTGAGAGCAATGTGTTCGATGAAATGTGTCAATGCGATGTTCCTTACTGTCAATGCGATGTTGCCAACTATCACAATACTTGTTGTCATCTTTTCAAAACCAATACAATGTGCTTGATGAAATGCCTCTTTTCGCGACTCACGAGGGTTGGAATTGTGCCAACATTTATACGGAATGCTTGAAAACCCTGCATCCACAATAGTGGTCTGCCTAAAAGCTTCAGTGAGTATCTTGCCTTAAAGCCTCCTGTAATTGTAGGGTACGCACAGCCTAGCTAATGGCATTAGGTTGTTCATTGTTGTAGTCTTTTCATGTTATGTGCAATGTGTTTGTTGAAATTTCTATTTAATGTGTGTTGTCTTGGTTGCTCAAACTCCAGACGCAGCAGAGACGAGAATCATCGGCTCCACCCATTCAGGTACTTGCGCATTCTGTGTCTCTTCTATTTCATTTCTTCAATCAATAAAAAGAAAACAGGTAAGTTGTTTACAGTAGAGAAAGAATTCCCTGGGCTATTTTCTATAGAATTTTATATGGTTGATGATGATGTGATTGTCTTGTCTGGCAGTCTGCGAGGGATGCTATGGTTTGGTTCACTCCGAGAATATATTGGCTTGATGACGAGGTTTACGTTGTTTTCAAGTGTTTACAACTTTAGATAGGAAAATGGTGATGGATTGCGTATTTGAATTACTGATTGATGTGTTTTCTTGGATGGAAATGGATACAGATGAGTGGCGTGGCAGTTTGGTGGATGGGAACATATAGCATGCTTCTTCCCAAAGCTGCATCCTTCCACAGGAAATACTTGGATTTGTATAGTTATGATATGCCGTCTCCAGTTCATGATTATGTCACCAGGGAAAGGTAGATAATGGTATATGTAGAATACATTTTTATTACACGACATTTTCTTATGTGCTTGCTCTGGTTTTATAGATTGATTATCGATGCTATGTGCTTATGCAGAAATTGTGAAGATATTGCAATGTCATTGCTTGTTCTAATGCCACAGGAGGTGCGCCTATCTGGGTGAAAGGTAGTTTCGCATTTCATGGTCTTTACATGACTGCATTATAGGCTCATGATTTGTGGCAATGTCCAATTGACTCTAAATTATAAACTCAAATAGGCTTAGATTCTTTTTCTTTTTGAAGCAAGCTTATGAATCACTCCAATGATAGAACATTTCACAATAGCTTGTCCTAGGCATAGTCAGTATGCTGCATTCATCAAAGACTTGTTATTGATCTGGCCTCTATTATGAAATTTGTGTACTCAGATGGACAGCCTTTTCCTTGTTTGACAACTTCCTCTTTCATTTGTGAAAATGTGAACCTTTTCATTCAGTAGCTCACATGAAATTGACGTAACTGATGCTACTTTGATATAGATTTCCCACTGAGCCAACGACTCTCAGAATCCTGAAATGAATCCCCTCTTTACGATTGGATTTGGTATCTGTTCTTGGCTATGCCTGTACTGTGCCATAGTACTGAGCTTTTTTGGAGCTAAATTCATGCCTAATTCCCTCTAGCAAATTTGATGTTTAAGTTGGGGACATAAACTATGCAGGGAAGATATACGAGCTTGGATCTTCAGGAATTAGCAGTATGAAAAGGCACAGCAAGAGTCGCAACAAGTGCATCAATGATCTCATCTCCCTCCTTGGAAGAATGCCCTTTGTACAACTAATGTTAAAGCTTTTGATGCCAGGTTTGAATGGTTCTGGTAGTTTCACTTTTGTAATTTGCCTTCTTTCCACCTTGTAGTTTAGTACTGTATATGTATATGCACTGTTGAGACAAGGATGATGACCAGTAGTTTCCAGAGGTTTATTGTGATGAGCAGCAGAAGAAGTCTCTTGTAACAGAGGTTTACTAAACTTTTAGTTACAGTAGATGAATATTTTTACTAAATTGCAGAATAAATAGTGTTAATTTATTGGCTGATTGATATAGAACATGTTTCATTGGTCTCGTTACTGGTATGGCCAAACAATCCAAACTATGTTTGAGCTGCCTGCATATGTTGAAGAAAGAACCTGAAATGTCACTTGGTCCTGTTCCTATTGCATTATGAATCAATGGCCAAGAAATTGAACTACAACCAAAGGAATTACGCCATGTATAGGAATAAGGAAACAGAGAAACTGATATTCTATTCATTTCAATCAACTTCAATGAACTTGATCATTTGAAGTGCTCTAGTTCAAGACCCCACACAGAATACAAGATGCAGCATCTTACCAAAACATTATGCAGCAACAAGACTTAAAAGAAGGCAGCAAATAAAAACATACATGAAGGGTAGTGAAAGCCATAACAGAACAATAGCAAAGTTGCTCACTTTCTATCTAACAAGAGTGGCTCGAATCATTTTAAGTTCAGATACAACTTCACCGATATTCTTTCGTTCTATTGGGGATTCCACAGAGCATGCAACTCCAATTTCTAGTATTGAACTCAAGCGTTCTTCAAGAGCATCATTGGTGCTCTGGCTCGGATAGCCTTCTTGAACAAGTGATGAGTCTGCAATCTCTGAAACTCGATCGCCCAAGGCCGTCTTTACACACTTGTGAAGGTTCAAATCGTCCATGAACATGTGGTCAGTGGGTCTCTTCCCAATAAACATCTCTAACAAGAGAATGCCGAAGCTATAGACATCTCCATATGTCGACACCTCACTTCCCATTCCATACTCTGTGGTTCCAACACCACAATTGTTAACAGAACAGCTCTCAATAATGAAACTACCTAGCTATACAAGAAAAATGGCAGAACAAAATAGCTCAAGTACATACCTGGAGCAGCATAACCAACAGTCCCTCTTATTCCAATGGAACTCGACTGATTTGTCGAAACGTTATCAGCTAGTCTTGAGAGGAATCTAGCTAATCCAAAGTCACCAACATGTCCAGTCATGTCATTGTCCAAAAGAACATTGCTCGGCTTGAGATCGCAATGAACTATTGGTGTTTCACAATGATTATGAAGATAATCCACTGCACAGGCAACATCAATGGCAATGTCTAACCTTTGAACAAGACTTAAATTCTTCGGTACGTCTTTTGTCCCAGTAGTTGGATGCAACCACTCCTCTAAGCTCCCATTCTCCATGAACTTATAGACCAAAGCCTTGAAATCATTACCATGAGAGTCAACACTGGAACATGCAGTTATAACCGGGACTAGATTGCGATGTCTGATATTTCTGAGTGCCTCACATTCGGCTAGGAAACTCTTGGAAGCACCCCGGCGCAACATGTCAAACACCTTCACAGCAACAATCTGAGCTAAATCTTCGCCAAGAATTCCTCTGTATACAGACCCAAAACTACCCGCACCAATCATATTTTTTTCAGAGAAGCCATCAGTAGCATTCAAGAGAGCACTATACGAAACTTCCAACGCAGATTTCTCCAAAGAGCTTGTTGGAGTTGCTTTGCTTCTCTTTTTCAAGAAACAAAGAAAGAGAAATATCAACAGCATAGCTATTCCAAGAATACCAAATACTAATGAGATTGTTAGTTTCTTGCTATGAGACATGGATTCTTTAGACTTGCACTTTGGAAGGTGGAGATGAGAAATACCTCCGCAGAGTCTTGTGTTTCCGACAACTGAAATGGCACTTGCATTGTTAAAGACACCTTTCAGTGGCACTGCACCCCAAAAGTCATTGAAAGACAGGTCAAGTTGCTTCAAGCCACCAAACCCCGCCAAAAATACAGGAACTTCACCGGAGAGATTGTTGTGCGAAAGGTCTAACTCTCGAATCCCCCTCAAGGAGTTCATTCCCGAAGGAATGGAGCCGTTGAAGAAGTTACCTTGCAAACGAAGTACTTCTAAACTCTCACAGTTACCAAGGCTACTAGGAAGTTTTCCTGATAATCTATTGTTAGAGACATCCAACCCACTTAGAGTTTTCAGCTGTCCTACCTCCGAAGGAAGGGAACCACTGAGATGATTTCCGGACAAGTTCATATTAGATGATAAGGAAGGAAGGCCAAAAACTTGTGGAGGTATGTCGCCGCTAAGATTATTGCTAGAAAGATCCAGCAGCAGCAAAGAACGGCATTTCCCAAGGCTTGTAGGGATGGTGCCATTTAATTGATTTCCTTGCAAATAGAGTTCAAGTAAAGATGTCAGGTTTCCTAGAGAGGATGGGAGGCTCCCTGATAACCTATTGTTATGAAAACCCAATCTCCCAAGATCTGAAAGTTTCCCAATGTCAGTGGGAATGGTACCTGTGAACATATTTCCATAAAAACCCAATATTTGCATGTTGACTAGATTCCCTATCCCTGCAGGGATGCTCCCATGTAATTGGTTTTCTTGAACATAGATTATTGCAAGGTTGGTTGAGAGATTGGACATTGACGCTGGCAATGTCCCTCCGAAATTGTTTGCTTCTATAGCCAACCACTCCAACTGTGTAGCATTGGTCAAGTCTGTGAAAAAATCCAAGTCCCCATCTCTACCGCTTCCGAGATGATTATAAGACATAACAAAGTACACTAGGTTATGAAGCTTTCCTAAATTTGGCACTCGTCCTATTAGCTTGTTATCTCCAACTCCAAAGTCCACTAGATTACTGGCATTGCTTATCGAGAGAGGAAGTGATCCGGTTAACTGATTTTCGTTAATCCTAAATTCTTGGATATTCGAAAGGGTTGTGAACAAGGATGGGGGAAAGCTCCCTTGAAATTGGTTGGTTGATAGGAGAAAAGTTTGGAGACTAGAGATGTTATAGATAGAGGGAGGGATGGTACCAGACAACATATTTGATTCCAATATCAAAGATGATAATAATTTCAATCGGCCTAAAGAACTAGGAATACTTCCCACCAAATTGTTCCTATGAGCAACAATTCTCACAAGACTAGAGATGTTACCCAAGGAAGAAGGTAACTCTCCTGTTAGATTATTAACTGCCAACCTAAGATACTCGAGCTTAGACAAGGAACCAAGTTCTGAGGGAATCTTACCTCCCAGCATGTTGAAACCAACATCAAGAAAACTGAGGTTGAAGCAGTTGGAGATATTGGGAGGAATAGGACCGCTGAGTGAGTTGTTATGTAGAGCTAATTTCCACAGCCTCTGCAAGTTCCCAATTTCTGGAGGGATTTTGTTGGTGAGGCTATTATTGTAGAGGTGTAACTCTCTTAGGAAGCTCAGGTTTCCTATGTGAGGAGATATGGAGCCGGATAACTTCAGGGAACTTAGGTCCAGGGTAGTGACCCTGCTCTGATTCTGGCTCCGGCCGCAGATGACACCATACCACAAACAAAACTGAGTGGACTCATTCCATGAGCTCAGGATCGGCTGATTAGGATCTTGGTGTAGTTGAGCTTTAATGGCAAGCAATGCTAGCCTATCCGTTTCGTTTCCTCCTCCGAGCTCCAGCCTATTGCTGTCCATGGTTGAGGCCATAGAACTGCAGCAACAAACAAGAGAAAATGCTAGTGCTAGTGCATCGGAGAGCAAGTGAGATGAGGTGATTTTCATATCCAAAATCATCACCATTTTGAATTGGCTACGGGGTTGTGAAGTTTTGTAAGCTCCCTTTAAGGCCTTACAACTAGAGGATAGGAAATAAGGGATCACATGAATGTGCATAGCACACATATGTTGACTTCGAAAGTCCAGATCTTTGGCATTTTTTTATTTTTTTTGGTAAGCGTAGAGGGACTAACTTACTGTCCCTCCACGAAAAATTAATGAATAAAAAAAAAAAAAAAAAATAACAAGAAGCTGGAGGACTAGACCAGATCTTTGGCATAAATTTCCAGGTTCTTGGTAGAGGAAATTTAATGTCAATGACAATAAATGAAAACAGAGTTGCATGTCAACCATTAGTAGACATATGATTATGACTAGGCGAGGTCCTCGATCAGCACAGCACCGAAGAAGACTACACAGCTTTATCATATATGATTCATGAAGAAAAAGCCTTCGTTAGATACTCTCATCAAAAACATAATATTGAAAATGATGATCAATATATATATGTTGAGGTACACCAAGTTCCATGGATATTGAGGTCTGATTGCCACAGATAAGTCCTTTTCATCTCCTTCGAAGTAAAAAAAAATGCCAAGAAAAAGAAATGGATGTTCTGTTCATTTTATTGAACTTTGATTTTAGATCATTTGAAGTTCTCTAGTTCAAGGCAGAACACAAGATACAAGATGTAGTAGTATTTTACGTAAACTTTACTCATACATAAACATAAACATAAACATAAACAGTGGCAACTAGACTTGAAAGCAGGCAGAACACAAAAACATGCATGATTGGCACTAGGCAGTGAAAGCTATAACAAAGCAATAGCAAAGTTTCTATCCAACAAGAGTGGCTCGAATCTTTTTTAGTTCAAATACAACATCACTGATACTCTTTCGGTCTGTTGGGGATTCCGCAGAGCATGCAACTCCAATTCCTAGTATTGAACTCAAGCATTCTTCAAGAGCATCATTGGTGCTCTGACTCGGATTGCCATCTTGAACAAGTGATGAATCTGCAATCTCTGAAACTCGTTCGCCCAAGGCCATCTTCACAAACCTGTGAAGGTTCAAACCATCCATGAAGATGTGGTCAGTAGGTCTCTTCCCTGTAAACATCTCTAACAAGAGAATGCCGAAGCTGTAGACATCTCCATATGTTGAAACCTCACTTCCCATTCCGTACTCCGCGGTTCAAACATCACAATTGCTAACAAAACAGCTCTCGTAAATGAAACTACCTACCTATACAATAAATAGTAGCACAAAAAATATCATATAAAATATATACCTGGAGCAGCGTAACCAACAGTCCCTCTTATTCCAAAGAAACTTGATTGATTAGCTGAAACGTTATCGGCTAGTCTTGAGAGGATTCTAGCTAATCCTAAGTCACCAACATGTCCAATAAAGTCATTGTCCAAAAGAACATTGCTCGGCTTGAGATCACAATGAACCATTGGTGTTTCGCAATGATTATGAAGATAATCCACTGCATAAGCAACGTCAATGGCAATGTCTAGCCTCTGAACAAGACTTAAGTTCTTTGGTGCTTCTTCTGTCCCTGTAGTTGGATGATGCAGCCACTCTTCTAAGCTCCCATTCTCCATGAACTTATAAACCAAAGCCTTGAAATCATTTCCATGAAAGTCCACACTAGAACATGCAGTTATAATCGGGACTAGATTGCGATGTTTGGTATTTCTGAGTGCCTCACATTCTGCCAGAAAACTCTTGGATGCTCCTTGGCGTAACATGTTAAACACCTTCACAGCAACAAGCTGAGCTCCATCTTCGCCGAGAATTCCTTTGTATACAGAACCAAAACTACCAGCACCAATCAAATTTGATGTAGAGAAGCCATCAGTAGCTTTCAAGAGAGCACTAAACGACACTTGTAAAACAAAGTTCGCCAATGTGCTTGATGGAGTTTCTTTGCTTCTCTTTTTCAAGAAACAAAGAAAGAGAAATGTCAACAGCATAGCTACTCCAAGAACAGTGACTGCGGAGACTAATGAGATTGTCAGTTTCAAGTTACGAGACCATGATTGCTTAGACTTGCACTTTGGAAGGTGGAGATCAAAAATGCCTCCGCAAAGCCTAGTGTTACCGACAACTGAAGTGGCACTTGCATTGTTAAAGACACCTTTAACTGGCACTTCACCCCAAAAGTTATTGAAAGACAAGTTAAGTTGTTTCAAGCCTCCTAACCCCGCCAGGAATTCAGGAATCAAGCCGGAAAGATTGTTGTGTGAAAAGTCTAACTCTTGAATCCCTCTCAAGGAGGCCATAGCGGAAGGAAGGGGGCCGTCAAAGAAGTTTCCTTGCAAGAGCAGGACCTCTAAACTCTGGCAACTACCAAGGCTGCTAGGAAGATTTCCTGATAACTTATTGTAAGAGACATCAAAATGACCTAGATTTGTCAACTTTCCTACCTCCAAGGGAAGAGAACCACTGAGACGATTTTCGGACAAGTACAAATATATTGATAAGGATTGAAGCCCAATAACTTGTGGAGGAATCTCGCCAGTAAAGTAATTGCCAGAAAGATCCAACCACAGCAACGAATGGCATTCCCCAAGGCTTGCAGGAATGGTGCCACTAAAAGTATTTCTTTGCAATTCGAGTCGAACTAACGTTGTCAAATTTCCTAGAGAGGATGGGAGGCTCCCGGATAATCTGTTGTTATCAAATCTCAATATCCCAAGACCTGAAAGCTTTCCGATGTCAGTGGGAATGTTACCTGTGAACATGTTATCACCCAAATACACTTTTTGCATGTTGACCAGATTCCCTATCCCTGCAGGGATGCTTCCGTGTAATTGGTTGCTATAGACATGTAGTTTTGAAAGGGTTGAGAGATTAGATATTGATGCGGGCAACGTCCCTCCGAAGTTGTTGTATCCTATTTGCAGCCGGTCCAACTTCGTGGCATTGGTCAAGTCTGATATAAATCTTGAGTCCCCATCACCGCCACTTCCGAGATGATTACGAGCAATGTTTAACCTCCTAAGGTTACGAAGCTTTTGTGAATTCGGCACTTGCCCTGTTAATTTGTTATCACTAACTTGCAAAATCTCCAAATTAGTAGCATTGCTTATTGAGAGAGGAAGTGATCCGGTAAACTGATTAAGGTAAATGCTAAAAATTTGGAGATTCGGGAGGTTTCTGAATAAGGATGGGGACATGCCCCCTTGAAACTGGTTGATTGCTATGGCAAAAGTAAGGAGACTAGAGATGTTATAGATGGAGGGAGGGATGGTACCAGACAACCTATTTGACTCTAATGCAAAATATGATAATTTTGTCAGTTGGCCTAGAGAACTAGGAATACCGCCCACCAAGTTATTCGCACGTGCAGCAAATGTTTCAAGACTAGAAAGGTTACCTAAAGGAGGAGGTATGTATCCTGTTAAATTATTAACTGTCAAACGTAGATGCTTAAGCTTAGACAAAGAACTGACTTCTGGAGGAATGTTACCTACCAGCATGTTGTAACTAACATCAAGAATAATGAGGTTGAAGCATTTGTGTATATTGGCAGGGATAAGACCGCTGAGTGAGTTGTTTTGTAGTCCTAATATCCGCAACCTCTGCAACTGCCCAATTTCTAGAGGAATTTTGTTGGTGAGGCTATTGTTATAGAGGCGTAGATCCCTTAGGAAGCTCAAGTTTCCTATGTGAGGAGATATGGACCCGGACAACTTCAGGGAGCCAAGGTCCAACTTAGTGACCCTCTGAAGATGGCGTCGGCTACAGGTGACACCATACCACATGCAAAAATGAGTGGACTCATTCCACGAGCTCATGACCGGCCGATCAGGATCTTGGTGTATTTGAGCTTTAATGGAAAGCAATGCCAGCCGATCCGTCTCGTTTCCTCGTCCCAGCCCCAACCGATTATTGTCCATGGTTGAGGCCATGGAGTCACAGCAACAACCAAAAGCAAAGAATGCTAGTGCTAGTGCTAGTGCATTGGAAAGTAAGTAGGATGAGGTGATTTTCATATCCAAAATCAACAACATTTTGAATCGGATACCGGGTTGTGAAGATTTGTAAGCTGCATTTGAGGTCTTACACAACTAGCTTAATTATAGGGTCGGACATACATCTGAACCCAGTTATTTGGTTTGTTGACAGTTTGAAGCAACAGACGATCAAGACTGACTTTACTTGCTTCCAATGGTAGACGAAAGTCTAGTCTTTGCTTGAAATTCCAACCCGTGGTAGACGAAATTATATATCGCAATAAATGAGACAGTTGATATGTGGCATCAAATTCCAACCCCGTGGAAATTTGAAGACATATATATGATTATGACTAGGCCAGGTCCTCTGATCAGCACAGCACAGCACTGAAGAAGACGACCGTGCTTGATCATATATGATTAGCAAAAAGCATTTGCTAAATATTCTCATCAGAACATAATTTTGAAACTGATCGATGATCAAAATATACAGTATTTTTGATTTTTTGATGAGCAGTAGAATTACTTGGGGGTGACGTACTCATACCAAGGAACTATGTATATTCTGCAATTGACTGCTTCAAACCTTCCTTCTGCTTCCATCATAGATTGATGAACTCCACACACACACAAAAACTCTACTCTGTCAATCCATACAGCTCTTCTCTTTTGCGCGCTTGCTCAGACTCATCCCCTCTGCGTCGTCGTTTTATGTTTTTATTTTTTATTTTTTATTTCTTAAATGGACTGACCACCATGCCTAGGCCCAACCAACATAGCTACCGCCTAACCCGCATTGGCCCAATCCGCCTATGCGACCACAAATTTTATGACTGTGCGTCGACATGTCGTTCACTCTCACTCGCACAGAAAAGTTTCTTGATGGAGTTTCTCTCCTTGTTATGCTGATTAATTAACTGCGGCATTGTGGACTACTTGGGGATGACTCGTAGCAAGGAAAGATGTATATGCTGCAGTTGTCTTCTTGAAACCTTCCTTCTGCATCCATCATAGATTGATGAACTCCAAAGATAGCTCTACTCTCTATCAATACATATGCCTCTGGAGTACGTTGTGTATGTTTCAGACTTTCAGTACGTGCCAATTTTATGTATTCAGAGTGAATCAAGTTCACCAATATACTTAGGTATATAGTCAGTGAAAATTTGTATACAGTATACTGAGGTGATATTTTCATTATTTGAAGATTCTGCAGAAGTTTTTCTTCGATAAATAAGATTTTGCGGAAGTTGCGAAACAAATCTTTGTAAAAAGTTCATTCTCCTGGAATCAACGTAGTCTTGGTATAATATAAGAAATCAGTTCCTTGCAAAAAAATAATAATAATAATAATGAAAAAAAAAACATAAAAAAGATTCCGGTGCCAGGAGTTGAACCTGGAACTCTTTCACAATGAGAGTTGCGCTACACCGGATGATTTGATTCAAATAGACTTCAAAATATATTTATGGGTCATTAGTACTCTATAGTGACTCAGCCTTCAATCTTCAGCCCGAGCCCAACAAGCTTCCAGAACCTTCTCTTCCCTTCCTGACCCTTCCACACTCTCCTCTTCACCACTACAAAAACAACCCTCCAAAATTTCCAGTCCACATCCAAAGAAATCTCTCACACTATTTCCAAGCTCGCTTCTCACCTTTCAATGGTTTCCTCCCTAGCTCTCCGGCGACTCCTCTCCTCCACTCTCCTCCCCAAATCCTCCTCCGCCTTTCCCTCAATCCCCGCCGCCAGGCTCTTCACCACCAACGCCACCCGCCGCTACGACTCCGACGACAGCGACGAAACCGACGTCGACTCCTACCGCCGCCCCCTCCCGCTCCGCCGCAACAACTTCTTCTCCGACGTGTTTGCTCCGTCGCCGTTCTCGGCGGGCCGGAACCTGAGCCAGGTGCTGAATATGGTGGACCAGATCTCAGAGAATCCCTTCCTCTCCGCCACGCGCCGAGGCTGGGACGCGCGTGAGACGGAGGAGGGTTTGCATCTAAGGTTTGACATGCCGGGGCTGGGGAAAGAGGACGTGAAGGTTTCGGTGGAGAAGGACATTTTGGTGATTAGAGGCGAAGGGGGACACGTGGAAGGAGAAGAGGAGCCGAGGAGGTACTCGACGGGGATTCAGCTGCCGGAGAAGGTGTTTAAGACGGACGGCGTCAAGGCGGAGATGAAGAACGGCGTGCTCAAGGTGGTTGTGCCGAAGATTAAGGAGGAGGAGAGGAGTGATGTGTTTCACGTGAGGGTTGAGTAGTGTTTAGGGGTCTGTACTACGTCGTTTTGAGGGTGTGTGAATAATTGTTGACTTTTGTTTTTGTTTTTGTTTTGTTAGCGATGAGTTTTGACTCAGTTTGTTTTCCAAAGTCTCGTTGCCCAAAAAAGGGTTAATTAAAAATTCCAGGTTATTTTAATTTCAAATAGAAAACAACTCCTATCAAAGTTACAGGTTGTTTTCATGAATGAATTATGTGGGCCTTAAGCCTTGGGCCTTGGCTTTAATATCCGACTTTTGGTAGAGATGAGAGAAAAGGACCAAACTTAGGTCGAAACTGAAGATGTTGAGATTGATAAAAGAGGTATCGTGTATAGTTGGGTTGGAGTGGTAAGTGCCCATATACAAATTCAAACATCTAGGGGACGACATTGGAGAGTCGATGAATGGTGCTTAGTTAGTCGTTTGTTTTCTTCACGATGACAACAAAAGTTGTCAACATGAATGGCTAAATGAACAAAGGGACAAGTAACTCGTGGATAGTCGTAATTGCATGTAGCATGTTCGACATACCAATCAAACCTCTTAATGTCAGCCTACAACAAATTCTGTCACTTTTACACAAATATATGCTGTTAGAAGTAACCAAATGATATGATATGATACGATAGGTTCGCCTAACCAAAAATCTTTCTCATAAATAAACAAGAAGATAATGCAAAAAATGAAACCACATATCCATAAATGAAAGAATGGGAGAGAACAGATTGAGGCCTAACAATCAATCAATGAGATAGTCCAAAGGCAACCATTAAGCTCAAGGCCCCAATAAATACAGTGATCCAAGAAAGGAAATTTCCGATCTCCTTCCTCATGTCTAGCCGTGTGCGAGCATAACTGGCCCAAAACGAGACGTCGACGACGGGTTCCATACCGAGCCATGCATCTCGCGCCAGATGGCGCCAAGATAGCCCCATCGTCTATGACTCATGCCACGTCATTTAAACCGTGCGCCCACATTGGCTCCTGGTGGGCCCCGTATTCTCAGGGAGTATATACGAATTAAGCTTGGCATAATTCCGTTCGGATATTCGGATATGCGAATATTCGTAAGAGACGTGCTCGCAGCAGTCCGACTTTGTACTTACCCGGCGGGCGCGTTGAAGGGCGTTTTGCTTCCGGTGGGTGCTGAATTACGATGTTGCCCACACTAATCATTATAGTAATGTTGATTGGTTTTACCCAATTGCCCTTTTAACCAGGCAGCTCTTGCACAGACCAACATTTTTACTACCGGAGATCAAAGAGAACGATGGAATCCGACATCGCATTATAAAAAGTACAGTGTTGGTCCATCATGAGGATCGAAAAGATGTCTGTGGAGTTGGTCCATCGCTCCATTGCGCAGTGCCATCTGATTCATGTGAAAGCACAGTGACCATTATTTAACCCAGCTATCACTTCACAGTCCTCCTGGATCAAACTAATGATGGATGTCTTCCAAAAGTTATTAATCACATAGAACACACATTGCCTTCTTTCCAAGGGCATGATGTCCATCCGCGCATGCGCAGATCCACGTCACATTCGTGGAGACTGGAGACAGAGAATCCGAGTTTATACGCGGATTTTCTATCTCCACGGATTAAACGTGATATTGTAAATTGAATAAGCGGCACTCGTCTTGAGTTTTTGAGATTCCAAAGCGAACCAAAAGCTTGTGAGCTTGATAACTCGTTGCAACAGAGTTTTAGGAGGCCACTTACTTGACCTATTCTCAGAGCTAGCTTGCTGTGGAAGTGAATGTTGTGTAGAACACCCAAGATGTGCCTATAATAGACTTTTTGAGTAGAGACGTGCATTGCTTCCCTGGAGATCTGGCTTCGTCAATTTGGACCCCATGAGTTGGTGTTCTAGTTCCCAAGTCATGTGGCTACCGGTTGTGTCTAATCGTTTGACATTATAATAAACCCTCCATTAATCATATGCCACATACTGTAATAGTGTATTGTTATGGCTAAACCAATAGGTATCAACTAATTAATCATGTTTAACTTGTTGTTGGACGTATATAAAGCGAGACGGTAGCGTTGCACCATAGTCAACATAGATAGGAGATCATGCCTTGTATTCAACTGATATGCTTTGAGAAACTATCACTAAATCACATGAGAGCCATGAGAATATTGCAGAAAGTGGATGAGGAAAACTATAAACCAGAACAGATATCATTCCATTTTTCGTTTAAAATTTTAACAAATTTACAATATAAAAAAATGTTCTATTTATTTCTAACATTTCTTTAAATATAGCCGAAAATGTACAATAATTATTCGAAGACTATGCTCGATCAAAGTATTGCTACTTTAGTGTTATATTGTTATCTCAGGCTCAGACTACGTAGTTTTCCTTGTCAGACGATAAGACCGGTTATGATTAAGTTTAAAAAAATACACATCTTTGGTACTTGCTTGGGTTCGTGATTGGAAGCATATTTGGTTGGAAGTTGACTCATCTTTGGTACTTGATTATATTCGCAGACCTTCTCTTGTTCCTTGGCCTCTTCGAGTTCGTTGGTTGAATTGCTTATACCGAATCTCTAAAATGAATTTCAAGGCTACTCATATTTTTCGTGAAGGGAATAAGATAGCTGATGCTCTGGCAAATCAAGGTACGTCATGCTCTGAATTGATATGGTAGGATGAGCCTCCACCTTTCATATTATTGTCTTATAATAACGATGTTAGAGGTATGCCTCAATTTCGTTTCAGCTAGTCTGTCATTTGTTTTAGGAGGTTTTGGTTTTGATCCCCCTCCTTTGTTTCTTTTTTCTTTTATTAATAACATAGAGTGATAGGTGATTATTCGCCTATCCTCGATCATTAACCAAAAAAAAAAAAAAGTTTAAAAAAATACACATTAATACGACTCGATTACGCGCGTCTTAAAAATCAGACGTGTTTCTTTATAGTTGTCCCAAGTATTTATTCTAACAATAATAATAGAGCCCAAAATTAAAATAATACCAAGCATCAACAACAAAATTTTCAAAAATCATGAAACTTGTCCCCTATTCATCAATGCATCACCAAGCAAGGGCATTTTCGTCATACCAGTGCAGCCTCCCTACATTCACCGAGAAGGCACGAGAACGGAAATATTGGGCAATACGGGAATTTCAAAGCATAAAAATATTAAATACCATTACCGGTGAGCATAAAAGAATCACGTTGCTGCCTCCTAGCTTTGCGCCTTTAGAGCTTTGAAAGTTGAAACAGATACCAGTTCTTCTGTCTTTCTTTTTCTCAGCAACCTACCCTTCCATTCCAACCAAACCAGAAAATTTAGAGACGAATTTATACACCTAACCCAAATACAATATCCGAACCCCAGTTTTAGTCGAGCTCACTCTAGCTCATTTCAAGCTTTACCCAATGGTATGTTTCTTTGCTTTGTAATTGTCACCTGAAAGTTTCTTACTTTTTTGACCAGTTTTGGTTCTAGTTCCATCTCCTTCATCACTCTTTATTACGACTCCTCTTTGGCTTTTAATTCTGTCAAAGCGGGAATATTGTAACTGTTCATGTATCTAATTCTTCTGGGAAACTGATTTCTAGACTTTTTGACCGTTCTGTTTTCCTCTGTTTTTTCACCCCTTTTAATCTTTGGTGGGTTCTGTTTTTCTTCCCAGTAATGATCTCTGACCTGAAAATTATTTGATTTTGGCTAGATGTATCAGAGTGCTAGTTTTGATTCTTGAAAAATATCAGCTCTTTTTTTGTCCTCTCAAACTTTGGAAAGTGTGAGCTGCTGATTGTATTGTTTGTCGTATTGGATTACATAAATGTTCTTTCTATTTCTGGTGCAAGCTGGTAAATCATTTTGATTTTTGAATTTTTAATTTCGTAGTATGTTGGATTGCACTCTCATCTTTTATGATTCTCCATTTGCAGCTTGAGAGTGCAAATCAATACATGGGATCAATGGAAGAGCCATCACCTGAGACAAATTACACCAAGCCCTTGGGGATCCGATTCATAGAGTACATAAAAAGATCGAATATTTCATACAAAACCCACCAAGTTATTGTTTTGATTGTTACTTTTATAGCCTATGCAAGCTACCATGCTGCCAGGAAGACCACTAGTGTGGTCAAGAGTACTCTTGATCCTGCTTCTGATGAGGTCAGCCTGAATTCCTTGCCATGGAGAAGAAGACCCTTTTCTTGGATTCTTGGGGATGGATGGGCACCATTTGATGGATCAGATGGAACAGTCTTGCTTGGGGAAATTGATGTAGCTTTTCTAGCTGTTTATGCTATAGGAATGTACTTTTCTGGTCATTTGGGGGATAGAATAAACTTGAGGATTTTCTTGACTATAGGAATGGTGGGAACAGGTGTGTTTACTTCACTGTTTGGAATTGGGTATTGGGGAAGCATTCACAGCTTCTATTACTATCTTGCGGTTCAAATGCTTGCGGGTTTGTTCCAATCGACAGGGTGGCCTTCGGTGGTTGCAGTGGTTGGTAATTGGTTTGGGAAGAAGAAGAGAGGGTTGATAATGGGGATATGGAATGCCCATACTTCTGTTGGGAACATTACTGGGTCTTTGGTTGCTTCTGCCCTACTGCAATATGGATGGGGTTGGTCTTTTGTAGTGCCGGGTTTGATGATTGCGACAATTGGTTTGGTTGTTTTTCTGTTTTTGCCTGTTACTCCTGAGTCTGTGGGAGTTAGTGAAGAGGATGAATCGGATTCTCCGAAGAAAAGTGGGGCGGAAGTGACTTCACCATTGTTGATATCATCAAGGGCAGAGGTGAAGGATCAGCCTGTGGGGTTCATTGAAGCTTGGAAAATTCCTGGTGTTGCTCCTTTTGCTCTTTGCCTGTTCTTTTCCAAATTGGTGGCTTATACATTTCTCTATTGGCTTCCTTTCTACATTAGCCATACAGGTAATTTGAACACTTCCGTATGTTGTTTTGGATTTGTGATTTGATTTATTGAACTTTGTTGTTGACTAACATTTCATTTTCACACATATTGCAGCTATTGATGGGCAGTACTTGTCAGATGCAGCGGCTGGTAACTTGTCGACATTGTTTGATGTTGGAGGTGTGCTTGGAGGAATCCTTGCGGGACATATTTCTGACCGGTTGGATGCTAGAGCGATAACAGCTGCTAGTTTCATGTATTGCGCTATCCCTGCTCTCTTTTTCTACCGGAGCTATGGGAGCATATCTTTAACTGCAAACGTTATCCTTATGTTCATCACCGGCATGTTTGTTAACGGGCCATATGCTCTAATAACAACGGCCGTCTCAGCAGACCTGGGAACTCATAGCTCATTGCGTGGAAACTCAAGGGCATTGGCAACTGTAACTGCTATTATTGATGGAACAGGTTCTGTAGGGGCTGCAATTGGTCCATTGTTAACTGGCTACATTTCTGCCAAGAGCTGGAGTGCAGTTTTCACAATGTTGATGGGAGCAGCTCTAATTGCAGGGTTGCTTCTAACAAGGCTTGTTGTAGCCGAAGTGACTGCAAAGATCGAAGAATCAAGATCACGCAGGGGGTCTACGTCAAGGTCTCAACCTGCAGTGATTGATGTGTGATTTTAGTGGTTTTCATTTCCATTGTATCCACAAGTTCTGCTTCAAAGCTCGGAGTTCCTGCTCATCATATTAAATAGGAGGAGGACCTCTATTAGGGATAAAGGAGATGATTTTCTTAAACCTTCTCCATATTGTTAGATAAAGGGGTGGGGTGATTAGTGTTGTGGCTTTGTAATATATATGTGTAATTGTGTATACATTTTTTGTATGTCTTGTGATATTAATCACAGCATGATTCATATTCAGATTGGTGACAATCTCACCAGAAAATTGAATTTCTCTTTGTTCCTCTTCTTCTCTGTTCTTACCATCTTCATACCAACTCTGCTTCATTCTTTTCGGGCGATCAAACTGGAAATGATTCAACACGAAACGGATTAGGGGAGCCGGTGAAACTTGTAATTCTCCAGTAACCAAACACATGCAGGGGTGACAAACGTGATGAAAACTGCTGCTACTTTCAGATTTGATGAGGATCTCCACTCCAATTTATGGTAAAGGATCCAAAATGAACAATGCAATGAAACTACCGAGGCTAGAATACTGTTGCATGTTAAGATATGGCACGGTTCATGTCGATATCTTGTCGCTAAGCGATGACGATGACCACCAAAATAGAAAGGAAAGCAGCTCCGATCCTTTTCAATTTGGCATAATCTAATCCAATGTAGGCAACGTAAGAAACTTCCTTTCTTGTTTGTGTGCTATTCCAATGGACCACTTAAATCCTCACTTTGAGGCTTTGAGCAATTGAGCAATTGAGCTTGTGGGACAACTAAAGAAGTGGAATGTAGGTTCAGTGCCAAAACTCTTTGAGCACCTGAGTGCTTGGCCCTGCGGCCACCAAAACGAATGGTGCAAAACAGAGGCTTTTTGCTCCAAAACATGAAGAGTATTGGTTTGAATCTGGGTTTCAAAAGTAAAGGGTAAAAGACAAGGACTTTAATTTGGAAATGCCAGCATTCAGCATCAGCTGTGACTCGGATTGTTCATATTCAAAATTGGTTGGTGGTCTTTCTTAACAAAGCTTGGAGATGCCGACTACATTGTCTGGTGCTAAAGCCTCCTCGGTTACGGCATATTTTGTTTCCTTCTCTGTTTTCTAATCCACGTCCTTTGTTTACTTGCAAGTTCGCCTAGTTCCAATGTACAGGGAAACAAGACCAATTCCCAAGTAAGGTTAGGGGAGGATTCGGTTTTACTAAAAGGAGTGACACTGAAGCATTACATTTCAACACATTATAACACTTGCACGCCACTTTGAGCAAGTCGTACGCACTTTTGTATAGCTAGCTAGACATATTAACCGATTACACTCGACATTTGATTGTGGAATCCGATAGTGTAGGGATTTCGCCGCACCTGATCCTAAAGTTGAAAGGAACCCTCTTCCCAGTCGTTGCATATGACATCTTTTGGTGCATTGTAAAATGGCACTAAAGAGTGGGGAGGACCATTGCTGAAGAAGGAAAGAATATCCAAGGTGATGCTAGTGTTAGTGGTTACGGCAATTGCCAGAAAAATGGATGGAGACAACAAAGGTGACGCTCTTCTGTTTTGCTTGGACGTTTTCTTCCTCATCCACCAAGCGTGCTTAAACAATGAAATTGTACATAAAGAATTCTTCTTAAGCTAATCAATCTGATTCCATTTCTTACTGACCACATATCTAGATACTAACCACTGCCCTTTCACTAAATTATTTAAGCACTAAGAGTAAAGTAATGACCTGCTTTATTATTTACTAATGAGATTCCAATTATGCATCAACCACAAACAAGATACCGAGTCTCGGATCACCAATTTAAAAGTGTTTATGACCTAATCAGACTGTGTTGGGTTCGCTTTCAAAGTTCAGGGATGAATAATGCCTTCACCAGATTACCTTAGAACTAGAAAAACCAATATGTGACGCTGACCACTGGGCTGAACAGGGCTGTAAGTCACACAAAGGACACACATTTTAAGACTTTAAGCTCACAGAACAAGATGCCTAAAAGTCCTCTTCTAGATGTTATCCAGCCCAAGAGTGCTCATACGGTCATACCTCATACAAGTGACTCCACCAAATGCAAATGTATTAGACTCTACCAGGTCATCAAACACTACATACAACAACTTACCAGATACTAACTAACTGTGTCAACTTTTCAATCATCTTTATAGCTTGAGCCTATCATGACATTCCCCTCAGGAGTCAGGGACATGTAAATTCAGTTATTTATACACTACCAAATGAAATGTAGTCACTAGTGAGATGTTGGCTAGGTTTCATGCCTAAAACTCTGGAAGCAGTGTCCAACTTCAGTCTTGTACCAATACACGGGGGTTAATAAACTTAAGCAAACATATTGGACCTAGCAAGAGAGCCATCAATGAAGATATACACTAAAACATTCAGAAAATGCCTCGACTTACATGATGCTTAGCAATGGATAAAGCATTAACAATTTAGAACACATCAGATAAAATATAAAGTGTCACAGTACACCTTAAAAATAGATAAACCCCACTGATAACTCAGAATAATCGAGTCAGCTGATGTGCACTTCAGAAACTCATAAGCAGAGATGAACTGCTCCATACTTGTTAAGTTGATCAAAGGAAATAAGATCAATCAAACCAAAAGGACCCTTCTTAACATCAACTGAGTTAATGAAGCACATATAAATCGATTTCCACAAGTCAAAACTCTGTTTTGGATATCAGTCTACCTCTCATCATTAAACATTAACAATACTCATGCCCGAATTCTAAGCATGATTTGGAATTGTGACTCAAATAGCATCGGCTTACAATCACGGGAAGTCACAGCGCAGCGTACAAGCATATACTACTTCTCTAAGGCAAAATCTAACTGATTACATACCATGAAGCTAAAAGGCACATGTTTTTTCACGATAAAATCTGTTCTACAGATAACATTCGTGCACAAATCTGATTTCCGAGTCACTACCCACTTTTCATACTAAAAAGACTAAACTCTAACTACTGACTACCCACTTTTCAAAGCGATTCACAAAGCATCTCCAATCCAAAATACCAGTTTTTCATTCAAAACCTCATATCCAGCTACCAAACACATAATGCAACTAATCACATGCAGAGCAGACACAATCACAAAACTACTCCAAAGCCTTTCATTAGCAGTAAACAAGACCAAAAATTTTCACTTGACAGTAAACCTGAATCCTCAAAGTAACAAAACCATCACAAATTATATTACTTTTTGTTTTACTAATATCTCTTTCATCAACTAAAAACAATTAATTAGGAATCTCCCAAAATCAGAACCTGGGTTTTGAAACTCCGTCAATCCTCCGATCCTAGTCCTCGTCTTTCTTCTTGGGTTTGCGGTACTTCTCCTCGATTTGCTTGGCCATGAATACGGCAGTGTCGGCGAGCTTCTTGATGTTCGGAACGGCGTAGTTTTGGGCTAGGTAGACTCCGGTGAACCCGCCCAGTATGAAGGAGAACGAGCTCTTTATGATCCCCATTCGATTCTTCCAAGCACATAAGCCCTGCGATTTCTAGGGTTTTTGGATTTTGAAAACTCTGGGTTTTTATGGGGACCAATTTGGGCTCTCCGATCTTCTGGAAATTTTGGCCCTCTTCTTTTCGGCTTTTCCTACAAGAAAGGTAATACTTGTGAAATGACTCAAATGTCCTTATTATTCCCACCATCTTTTTTATTTTTGTGAAGCATAAATATTTGCTAATGTTTTATGCTTGTTTTTATTTTTTTGTAGCTACGCTAGTTATGGAGATCAACAATATTGATGTGAGTACTCTAGTACTCTAGGAAATGTGTTGTGGTGGTCCTAGATTAGATCAGCAATCATATTTCAAATAATAATTTGTTCTCCAACAAATTTGATGTATTTGAATACAACATACAATATTTAAAATAAAGTGTTTTGAGACAAGTGAGAATATCACTAATAACAATCAAAAAAGGGTAATCATATTTTTATATCGTAATTTACCTCCATCGATCACTTACAAACTATACAATTCAGTCATGTACAACTAATGTTACATCTCTCGTAAATTTTGGTTCTTGAACCAATGTTAAACGTTTCATACAAAACACATTTTTTGATCAATTCATACAAAACAAATGATAGTACATTTGAAATTTAAATATTATTTACTTATACGAAATGTTTTACCGAGATGAATCAACATGTTTAAAGATTTTTGAGACCACTTTTGTTATGATTTTAGATATAAAAAGTACATTATACATGTTCATCTAATTATGCATTATTCAATGTAGTTTCAAACAAAAAATCTAATTACGTATCATTTTGTTGTTCTTTGTTAGGTGTCAGATATATCATTAAATAGTCGTTAAGAATTTGGGGATCTTGCTCTGTGCTTTCCCCTGAGCTCAAAACTTGACTCGTCCAAAATATAAAAACCAGAGCACAAAAAAAAAAAGTCAAACAAAATATAAAAAAAATAAAAACCCCATCTCTGTCTTTCTCTCTGCGAAAAAATTGCGACGCGCGTGGAAATTGCAGAGCCTTCCCCCCACCGACGCTACAGCGTCAGCGTCGTCTCTCAGCTCATCTCAGGTTCCCCCCATTCCTTTCAATTTCCTCTCCTTCCTTTTTCAATTCATTCAAAATCGAAACTCACGCTTCAATTTCGCCTCGATTCTTCAAATTTTCAATTCGAACAGTTTCGGTCAAAATTTGACGCCTGATAGGAATTAGCTCTGTTTTGATCGGATTCAGGTCTCGAAAATCAACTTGATCATCGATTCCGTCGAAGTTTTGTTCATGATTTTGATTTCGATCGCCACGGATCATATTTTTTTGGATTAATTTCACTAAATTTGTAGCTTAAGGAGCATTTTGATAGTTAGCATTCTTGATGTTAATGTATCTGTTAGGCTGATTCAGTGAAATGGGGCTTATTTGCAGGCTAATCGGGGTTTCGATCATTTGTGTGGAAATTTTTGGAGTTTGGTGAGGTTTTGAAGCTGAATTGAAGTCGTGTGGGATCATGATAATGATAATTCAGTGGTGATGAGAATTGAGGAGTTGGAGTTTAGTAAAGACACTGGATTATGTTACCGATGGGGTTGCGGTATATAGCCATATCTGTGGTGTGTACAGCGTTGAGCTTTGCTGGTCTACAGTTTTGGACCGAGACGTCGCTGGTTAAACTAAAATCGGATGGACTCCTTGCGGAGAATTTGATTCCAGCGGCCAATGTTGGCCATGTTGTTGATCTGCTTTTGGGATCCTATGCTACTGTTGCGCTGCTGGCAAATTTTGTACTCAATGCGTTTATTCTACTTGTTCTATCTCTCAAGGTAATTAGTTTCTACCGAATTCTGAAACGTTTTGTGATTTAGAGTTCGATGGATGCGTGAACTTTGTGCTTGTCAGAGGCTTTATTCAAATGTACATCATTGAACATGAGTTCCTATAGTTTCTTGGTCCTAGTCTTAAGCTCTTTGTGCTGGATTTACAGCCTATTGAATTTCCCATGATATTGCGTTTACCTTGTTTTGTTGTGTGGTTGTACCACTTTGGTGATGGGATGGCCAGTAAAGAATTGCCACGCATTGTCTTACAGAGATGATCAATTTCTTTTGTGACACTGCATGTAACCAGGATTTAGATACAATTTTTATGTCTGTTACTTAAATGTGCATACAAGAGTCTTAGGGCCTCTGAACCATGTACTGCCACTGTTTGTCTTGGGTGAATATGAATATATATTGGTGAGGTTCTTGATCACCAAAATGCCTGTTATTAATTTGCAGACTATATTCTTCGGCGAGTTGTATCCTTCTGAAACTCGAAAACTGTTCGAACGCCTTCTCAATTATATAGTTTACAAGGCAAGTCTTTTGACTAGTGATTTTCTTATACATCTGAAGTAAACTACACCTTCAAGCATGTCCATTTGATTGACAACTTTTCTGGCTAGATGAATTCAGTATCAGATAAACAACAGTTACCATCACAGATTTTCCTCCATGAAATATGTGTTGTTTAATAATGTCTTTGTGCTTGTGGCTAAATGTCAAACAGGGTACATTTCTACCTCTGGTTATTCCTCCAACGATATATCATACAGGCTTGTGGTCAGTCTGGTTGATTGTACTTTGTTCTTTAAAGGTATATGTTAATAAGTATGTAGAACAAGCTCTTTAGTTTCTCATAAAAGAAAAAAAGCTGCTTATTGTTTCAGTATAAAAGTGTAACTTATATGCATGTTAACTTGTACAGATGTTTCAAGCTTTGGCTAGAGACCGGCTTGAACGCTTGAACGCATCTCCCTCAGCTACACCATTGACATACTTTCGTGTGTATTCAGTGTTGTTGTTTGTGTTCACCGTAGACATTTTCTGGTATTGCTTAGTTCCTCCTTTTGCTGTCTATGTTTTGTTTAAAGCTGAGAAGCAAAATGTATTGCATTATATCTTCTCAAACATTATCTGCTTTTTTTGTTGTTGGTGCTCGCAGGATAAGGCTGTGTCTGATGATATACAACACACTGGGTGTATCTATGTTTCTGTTGTTGTTATTTGAGCCTTTCAGTATTGGATTTGAGACACTGCAGGTAATGCTTTTAGAACATTACTGGCAAGTTTTCAATTTTATTATGTCATTTATGCAACTTTATAACCCTAGTTGACGGGGTTGTTTGGTTCGTCACAATTTTCTGTTAGGCTATTTTGGTCCATGGATTTCAATTACTTGATATATGGCTCCACCATTCAGCATGGAACGATGCAAATTGTGAAAGATCAAAATTATTTGATACATCAGCAACTGGTAAATCTCACATTATTTTTTACATATTTATACATATTTTTTATCATATTTTATGGATGTATACATGCTTAGAGTTTTTATTTACTATTTTCATGATGGTTTCTAAGTGCAGGTTTGTTGTTGGAATGGAAAGGGAGTCTTACTCGGAATTTGGGTTTTGTCCTGGACATGGCAACTTTGTTAATGGCTCTTGGTCACTACGTGCATATTTGGTGGCTCCATGGCATGGCATTCCATTTTGTGGATGCGATCCTTTTTCTAAACATACGTGTAAATATTTGTGTAAATATTTCATTCTACATCTATTTAATCATCGGAAGATCTTTATGTGCTTGTTACTCCATATAATCTTCTTCCTACTTATGAGATTCATTATTGAAATTTGGGCAGGCCTTGCTAAGTGCAATTATAAAACGCATAAAAGGGTTCATGAAACTGAGAAAAGCATTGGGTGCTCTCCATGCAGCCCTTCCAGATGCAACATCTGACGAGCTACGAGCTTATGATGATGAATGTGCGATCTGCAGGGTATGCTGAGCTGTTTTATTTTTTTTACTTTTTGAATATCGTTCAGTGTTTTTGATACCCATCACTTATCGGAAAATGTCAGGAACCTATGGCCAAGGCTAAAAGACTACACTGCAGTCACCTATTTCATCTTCCATGCTTGAGATCTTGGTATGGTTATACTCTTAAACTGTGTGTTATTTTCTTTGGTTTCTTTTTCTTTATTTAGTGTTCAAGCGTGTGATAATCAAAATGCTGAAAATTATTTATAATTCCAGGTTGGATCAGGGTTTAAATGAGGTATATTCTTGTCCGACTTGTCGCAAGCCACTGTTTGTAGGCAGAACTGAAAATGAAGCACATCCCCGCAATGAAGAAACTTCGAATGATGAGCAGCTTGCTCGTCAAATAAGTTCAGGACTTGATAGACAAAATAGTTCTGGACATACACTCCCTACAGGTGTTTTCCCCAATCAAACTCAAAACCCTGCAGAAGGTCCT
Organism: Fragaria vesca subsp. vesca; assembly: GCF_000184155.1. Taxonomy (NCBI): domain Eukaryota; kingdom Viridiplantae; phylum Streptophyta; class Magnoliopsida; order Rosales; family Rosaceae; genus Fragaria; species Fragaria vesca. The sequence continues at coordinate 19,870,267 of NC_020497.1, forward strand.
TGGAGGTACACATCCTTACTAATGACAATTACTTTCCTGCCATTAAGTCCTTGTTGAATATCCTTTTTTGACGGAATAATTTTGAAATTATTTATGCTCTAGGCAAATGCTCTTATAATTTATGGGAGATGGACCTTTATTTTGGGTTTCAACGGCCACTAACTCTAGAATCAGGCTTGACACATCTATGTATCCAAGTTTAAATTGGGAATTTTCATCCGGGTGCTGTTGGTTACTAATTATCATATATGGTTACAATTAGAAGTTTGTGTGACCAAAGTAGTCCTCCTAGTGTTGTCGTAAAAACTATTTTCTATCTGTTAGGTTTTTTACAGGAAAAGAATGAGTTGAAGGATGAATTCAACGTGCAAAGGATTTTTATTGTCTCTTACTGTTTATATTATATGATTTTATACATAAACATAACATGTTTCTCCTTATGCCCATAGGACTGCAGGACTCGATCCAAATTGGTTGAACACCTGGCCAAGCCAAGGAGTTGATGGGGCAGGTCCTTCTACTGCTATAGGATCTGTCGGACTGGGGAGAGTACAGATGATGATGAGGCATCTTGCCTCTGTTGGAGAAACCTATGCCCAGACAGCACTTGAAGATGGTGCATGGAGTATCTGGCCTATGAATCCATCTCAAGCCACCGCAACTGGTCAACCCATTCCTCCTGCTGGCGATGGAAGATACCCAGTAGGAACACGCAATTTACATATGAGGTCACCTTCACGCACTGTGAATGACAACATAGCAAACATACTTGCTATGGCCGAGACAGTACGGGAAGTTTTGCCTCATATGCCCGATGACATAATTTTCCAGGTACAGTTTTCCTGCAACATGATATGATCATTGCGCTATATATTACTCAAGGCATGCATTCACCATCTATATCTTATTTCATTTTGCAGGATTTGCAGCGGACAAATTCTGTTACAGTTACTGTGAATAATCTTCTCCAAATGTGACAAGGCGCTGTACTTATCGTTTTTGTTGTAATGTGTTCCGAGTACTCAAAGACTAGTTGAGGTCGCTCGCTCTGTGTATATAAAGGCTGCTCACCGAATCACTTTTACCAAAGGAAGGAAAAAAGAGGCACAAGTATAGTCTTTATTTTTGTAATCCCCCTGTGGAAAAATAAATTTGCTTTGTATCATTACAATTTACAGATGGATAGGTTGTTATTTTACCATTTCGATTTCGATTTGGTTCCACCAGATAACTTCAGTGCGTCAGTAAATCTCCTGTGGTCTTGATCAATTAGACTTTGCAATGTGATTATGTTGGTGTAAACTTTAGGGCAAGGTTGGGTTTGGGAATGTGGAGGGTTGGAAACGGCGTCGTAAAAGACATGAGCACCGGGGCAACCGAGAATGCTGGGGTTGTAGAAGACAGGGGTGGGCTTTTTCGTCAAAGCACAAGTAGCGATGCTCGTGATGTCGGGCGAGGCCGTTAACAAAACAACAAAGGGAGTAGAGTCCTTCAAAGAGTCAAAGTCAACAAGCTGGATAGCTTCACGTGTCAAATCCTGATTAAACCGACCCTAGTTTGTTCTTTCTGATTTGACTTCTCCATCTAAGAATTTTTTGTTAATTTGAAGAATATATAAACCAACAAGTAAATGATGTAGAATTTTAAGGGATATACAAGAGGTTTGAAACAATTAGATTAAGAATATATAGAGCATTCTTCACTTAGTAACCGGTTGAACATAATTAGAGTCGAATTACTTGAAACATGTTGAGATTTGAACATATGTAAACGAGTTAAATTTGTACATCAGAAGTTATCGTCTCCAAACTAATGAGTAGATCACACCTTTTTGTATAGTCAACTGTGGATCATGTTTGGTTAAGCAAAGTCTACCATGCCTAAAACATCGATCTCAAACACTTTGTTAGGTGATATATACACTTATACAGTGAACACGTGAACATGAATCTTATGAAATCTATGTCACCGGCCAATTGATTAATCTTATTCATCATCATCGATCATCCCCTAGGGTCAATATAGTGTAACAATGTCCTCAATTGTTGTCTCACTCTAGCCTGAATTTGTTGATATGGTTTCCCATTTTCACAGTGGAGGTCCTTATCAACTAATGGGGTAGTTAATCCTGTCTATATCCTACATTGACAATGAAGCTTTTCTTACGGTCCCATTTTACCATTTTATATATATATATATATATATATATATATATATATATCTCTT
>NC_020497.1:19872513-19889746 GCF_000184155.1 Fragaria vesca subsp. vesca
TCATTTTGCTCACAATTTATATACTAGTTCTTTGTAGTGAAGTGTAATATGTAAATTTTTCTCAGGTTAAGTGTAGTGAGTAGAAACCAGGTGGTGCAAGAGACACGGATCGACAAGCATGAAAATCCGACGGAAAATTTGATGAAGGTTTTCGATACAAACAGATAGGTACAAGCTTTCTCTCTAACTTCGTAATCCTACATGTGTATTATCTTTTGTGCATTTCACTTTAGCCCTTTATAGGGCACAATTACATACATCTTGTCCCTCTTTCTTGATCAAGTACTCGATCACGTAATTAGTAGTTTGTTACTTGCTCTGGACTTGACCACATTCCCCTCGAAATTTGAATTTACATCCATGTAGTTCCAACATCTTGGCATATTTTACTTGTATATATAAAGCTTTTGGAGTGTAACAAGTTGATTGTGTTGCATGTTCATTTTAACTACTTCGAGATTAGCATATGTTCATTAGTGTCTAAAAGAAGTGTTCCGCATGCTGGCTAATTGGGATTTGGGGCCCTAATGAAAACATTTACTTGATGGTAAAGCAAGCAATGCCTTAATTAGAATGGAGTTGTACGTATATAGGAATAAGCTTGGAGAAAAGGATAACTTGGTGAAGGGACCGATTTGCCTTTAAAAAGTTGACGGTATTAACCTCATAAGTGGTTTCATATAGCAAAACCCTATCAGGTCGGGTTTAAAATTTCGGACACCGTTTTGATATTTCACAAAAACAATAAAGTTTATAATCGAACGAAATATAGACACTGTTTGAATTATTAGATCGAGTTTATAATTTCAGACACTGTGTTTTGATATTTCATAAAAGCAACAAAATTCATAATCGAACGAAATACAGACAATGTTTGAAAGATGAATTGACGAGCACAGTGGAAATGTTTGATTAACTGACAAACACATGGGATGTGATTGACTAATCAAGCCTCGGTTCAGCAAAACCTATATTTTTCTCCAACTTTTTAGGCACACTCGATTCTAATAAAACTTTTTAGGCACAAAGTACAATGCCGTAGTAGCCAGTGTACTACTGTTAGTTCAAAGAAGTTGGAATTGGAGACGCTCATCATCTTCCGCAACTAAAGGAAAGCATACATAAGTCTTGATTTGTTTAATCTCAATTCTTTTATGAATAGGAGGTAAAAAAAATGAAGTTGTAGCATAATTTTCTCATTCATGTCTGGAGTCCTCGAACATATATATATATACTTCAATTCCCTTGAAGCTTAAACTGTCTATTGTGTTTTGCGTGGGAAATTTATAACCTGGACTTAGGGGGCCCTGGTTAAAGCTCTTTGTGGTAGACAGGTGATCGACGACGAAAGCCAACCAAACAAAACCTTCGTTCTCCTTTCTCCTTCCACCAGTCTCATCAAACTCACTGTTTCTGCATGTGCTTGGGATCACCATAGCTCTCCATCTATCAATTCTCAGTTTGAACTTATTTGCAGTAGTTACAGAACAACAAGTAGTTCAAATAACTCCAAAGATATTGTGCTTTCTAATTCAACCCCTAGATCGAGTACCTTCCAATCCATCATGTCCATCATGTCTTCTCTTTTCTTCATCATTCTGTTTTTTGCTTCCATGCATGCAAATTCTGAGGCTCGCTATATTGGACTTGGCCGCAGCAATAAGGGTTTTAGCGCAGTGTTCCCTCATCCAGACAAGGTTCGTTCTATCCTAATTATTTCAAGTTCTCTCCTCTATTTCCTTTGAGCTATTAAACATTGATGTTCAGAACTCAGAAGCTTATGCGCATATGTAATGAATATATTCAGGGTCAGTTTCTAGTTGTGGAGAAGTTGAGGCTTGGAATGGATTCGAGTACTAAAGGGTCAGTACTAGTTGAGCAGGATGATGATCTAGCTGCTGAGCAGAAGGGTAATGATGGTGGAACAGTTTTCAGTAGTCCTACTACTACTAAAGGTATGAAGGATTACTCAAGAACTAGTACTACTACAAAAGCAGATGTTGTTCCAGATGTTAAGCCTCATGTTAGAGCTTCTATGTCTGTACCGCAACAGAATAAAAATCGCGACAAGAACATCAACCATGGTGACAAAACTAGTAGTAATCCTGGGATTTACTCCGACTATTCAAGACCAAGAACGCGTCCTCCCTCCCACAACTGAACTCTAGCTCACTTATCCGTGGATCATTACTTGGTTCCTTCTCTAAATTATATATATACGAGTATATAACATGTCAAACTAGCTTTCATATAAAAGTATTTGCAGAAAAGAGCCTAGGAAGTTTATCTGATCCATCTCTGATCAGCACTCAGTTATTTGCTAGTTGTCGAATTGAACATAATTGTTCCCAGTTTTGTAAACGGACTACAAATTAATAACTATGATCTTCTTATACATGTCTGTTGTTGTTATTGATTGATAGGGATAATGGAATACGCAGGGAGTGAGATTTTTGAGTCTTCTAGGTCTTCTTCTTCTGCTTACTTGGGTTTGCATAAAGATAAAGCAACAACTACTACCAATGAGGTAACTAACTATTCATATATTCAAATACAAAAGGCCTAGCTAGTTAATCATCCCGGAACCTAACATTTGGTTAGAGCTAATGCAACTCCAAAACTATCTCTTTCATTATGTCCCTGCTCGACGGTGACAAGCGAAGGCATATGGATTGTCTCTATGCAAAATAATATTTGATGGGTATGTGTTGCAATTCATTAACGCAATAATGCATGCCATAGATTGGTCATGTCTCAAATGGAGTCGCACAGTATGAGCATGAAACCCACGGGGAAAATCATAACAAAAATCTTTTTCACCAAATTAAAACACAAAATATAACAAGAAAAGATATGGAAGGATCGGGATTGGATATAAACCACTGCATCACCACGCTTTGAACTAATTTGATTCCAAAAACAGGATTGGTAATATGTTCTCATCACGTTCTGTGTTTGTAAACGTTGTATGTAGGAATCAAGAAGGAGAGGGCTATATGCTAAAGATAGTCGACAGACAGCTTACAAAGTAGAAGATGATGATGATGGTGGTATGGTGCTTGAAGATTATAAGCCACCACATCAGACACCTCCCATTCACAACAAAAGAACTTGATCTAGTTGCATGGTGATGATATATGTTGGAAGAGCAATTATATGAATACGGTTTTCGAACGGTGTATACTACCTACAAAACAACGGGCGAGTCTAGCTACTTTCTTCATCGTTGATATAAACTAGAAATAAACGGAAATGGGTATTTTCTTGTTATATATGCTACAATCTCTTGGTTAAACCCTAAAAGAAATTTCATATACTAACATATTCCATAATAAAGGATACCAAATTAACATATTCCATAACAAAACAAACAAGATTCAATAATACAAAATTCATTACCAAGATCCAAAACGTAAAATTATAATACAATACCTCTCTAACTATGGTAATTCTAAGTAGGAGTAAGAAACTGTCCATGTCCCTCGTAGCCATCGTACTCAAGACTATCCATCGTCAGCAAAGCCATTCCAATCAGAAACCCACTCATCACCACCGCCCAACATAACTTCCGAAACCCTAAACCTTTACTCTGCTTTTCACTCTCTATCATATCCACTTCAGCCCTAATCTCCTTCTCTCCATTCCCATCCTCAACCCTAAACTCCTTCTCTTCATTCCCATCTTCAACAGAAGCGCCATTGTGGGACGTCGTATCATCAAACAGTACATATTCTACCCGATCATGAAACTCATCTTCAACTCGATCAACATCAACCTTTTCCTCAAACAACACATTATCAAACACCGTCACCAGCATTGCTTTCTTCTCCTCAACCAAATCCACACAATCTCCTGTATCTTGACCAAGCGTTGACTCAAGATCATCTGAAACATCACCACCGTCCTGGATACAAGACTCGCTGCAACCGGAACACTTCGACCCATGGTCATCATCATCCTCATCACAATCTCCAACATTATCGACATGGTCGATCGTCGAGACTGTCGTACCGGAACCAGTCCCCGAGCCGCGATACACCGCCTCGAGTTCTCGAACTCTTTCGCACATATGCTCCAAGTAGTTCTGCTTCGTCGGATGTGACGCCATCTCCGCCGACAGAAGATTCTTCACGAACGTCAAGCGCTGCTCGATGTCTGCATGGATGAGTTGGAGACTTAGGTTATCGAGTTGATCAGAGAAGGCCTTGGTGATTTGGCGGTCGAGTTCATTGATCTTCGTCGGCAAAACTGAAGACCTCTTCGTCGTCATCGTTGAAGTCGACGTTAATGTGTGTTCTCTCTGAAACAGAGGTTAGGGTTGTGATAGTTCATGACCGTGGCTTGGCGGTTACGTAGTTATAGACTAGTACGTGACGACGTGACGGTTGAGAGTTGGGTACGTGAAACGGAAAGAGAATTGGGAAAGTGGGTGTCATGGGCCTCAGACCCACGCCTTATTAGGAAAGGCCCAATATAAATAAGCGGGCTAGGCGGAATGGTGTCACCGCTAGGCTGTCGCTAGGTTAATGGCCCGTGTGGGCTGCGGGTCCCACCTAAATAAAAAGGGAATAAAAGCTTTTAAGGCCCAAGAGAAATAAACGGGCTAGGCGGAATCGAGGCACCGCCGTTAGGGTAGTGGGCCTGTACGGGCTAATATCTAGGCGAAGTAAGCCTCACGTGGGGTCTCCGTCAGAAAGTCAGAAAATCACGCACACGCACGTGGTCGGCACCATTAATTCCACTGATCCCCATACGCCTAGTCACCCACTGAGACTCTGCTCCTGTAAATTCATAACCCGGCGAGGGCAAACCCGTACCTTCGCACCCTTAATTTACGCGGCGAAATCCACAACCTTATCCTCAGAACGCAGACACCCCAAATCCAGATACTGAATTGCCACTTTTACCCCTCTGATCAGCTTTTTCACCGGCCTTTACGCTCCTAAATCTGTCGTCTTCCTCCTTTTTCACATCTTTTAACCTCAGCTTTCAACATCGCCAGAGATCACATCACCACCACCTCACTCAACATTCCCCCAAATCTAACGACTCGTTCCGTTTTGACTCACTGAGTTCGCACCGAGTTGAAACCATGAGCTGGCTGAGGAGAATCGAGCTCGTCGAGCCTTACTACTGCCCGCCGGCGTTTCTCCTCCGCGAGACCTCCATTTTCGCCGCGCCGAAATTCCCTCCGTTCTTCGAAGAGGACGACGATTCCGAGCTCGGATACGCCTTGGACCTGCTCTGCCCTAGCCCCGTCGTCAAACCGCCGTCGCTTTTGTCCTACAAGCTGATTCAGCGCGTGGAGAAGCTCGGAAACGAGCTCTACTTGCAGAGCCTGAGCGACCGAGTCGCCGAGCTGGAGTCGCGGTTCGATCGCCTCGCGAAGATCAAGGCCGCCGCCGCCGGAGGCGAACGGAAGTACACGTACACGGCGGAGATCAAGGCGCCGGAGAAGAAGTACAAGTGGACGACGGAGATCAAGGAGGGGAAGCATAAGAAGAGTGAGAGGAAGTACAAATGGACTGCGGAGGTTGAAGGGAAAGGAGAGATCTCCAGGAAGTACATGTGGACGGCGGAGAGCGGCGGCGATGCGGAGGATCACTGTGAGAAGAAGGAGAAGGATAAGAAGAAGAAGCATCTTAAGGTGAAGAAGGGAGAGAGTGACACTCGTGTGGTTGAGATTGAAGAGCTTGCAGCTGATCATGGGGCTGTGGTTCTAAGACAGGTAGTTCTTACTTCAACTTTAATCACCGAATTAATTAGTTCTTGAAGTTAATTAGTCAAGTTTGGATAATGTTACTGTTAATTTTTGAAGCTAGTAAATTGTTCACTGTAAAATTTGAAGCGATGTTGAAGTAGAGTAGTATTGAAAAGCTTTAGTTTGATGAGGGTTTTGTAAATATGTGTGATGGTGGATGTAGGCTTTTGCTAAGAGAATTGGGGGGAGTAAAATTGCTAAGGGGAAGAACAAGGAACTGTCTCCTCAGGATGCAGCAATGATGATACAAGGGAATTTCAGGGCTTATCTGATCCGCCGATCACAGGCTCTTCGAGCTCTTAGAGACCTGGCAGTTGCCAAGTCAAAGCTGAAGGAGCTGAGAGCATTGTTCAATAACTTCTCTTACCGCCGCCGGGTTGCGCATGATACAGCAGAGCGTCAAAGGTTCACTGAAAAGATCATTGTCCTGCTCCTCACTGTGGATGCCATTGAGGTAACTCGCATGATCTTTTGCTTTGTTTTATATTTCTGAACTTTGATGGCAGTGATTTTTGTTCCATATACCGTGGGATTCTCATTATTTGAATGGATAATGGCTGAATCACTTCTTATGCTCATGTTAATTTTTTTATTCCAAAGGATTGCACTTAAGCTCTTTACTGAATCAACTGTTAGGAATCTGCCCTCAATACCTTTGTGATTGCAGGATAGGGGGACAATGTTTCATCTTTTTTGTAGGAAAGGGTGATTGGGAGTAAAACTAGAAAATCTATTTTAGCATTTCAGATATTAGAATTTGATGGATTCTAGTTTCTAACTACATTTTTGTTGCTATAGATCATTTTATAGTAGGATTTGGAACTATTCTGTGATAAAACAAATAGGCTCCAAGTGGTGAGATATAGTCGAACTCTTATAATAACATAAATTTGATTCTTGGTTGAAATGGATGCAGAGAGATTTCCGTGATTTTTTAACATTGTTATTTCTGCTATAAGAATCTTATTTGAACCGTAGGTGTGGTGTGTTTTTGAACTTTGTTTCATCCAACTTCTGTTATCGAGTCCAAAGGTGTGTACCATTAATGGGTTTTAATACAAAAAACTCCCTACAGGAAAACCTGCCATGAATCTCATGTTGACTATTTTTTTTGAAAAAAGATGTTAATCAACCATTTCTTTATCTTCTTACTCTGAGGAAGGAAGTTCAATTGGTTCTAAACTCTAGGAAGCCGTCATAAGTTACGAAACTTACTGTCTCATTGGCCGACGTGTAAAATTTCTTGTTTTCACCCAGTTGACCTCATGATTAAAGCAATCAAAAGTTACTAAATGGTTTCAACACTTCGCATTGTATTAGGGTGCTGATGTAATGGTGCGATCTGCAAAGAGGTCGATGGTGGATGAGCTGGAAGCAATGCTTGAAGTGGTTGATCCCCAACCAGCTGGAAAATCATTGTCCATGAGGAGGAGGACCTTTGATATGCCAGATGGTGTCATTCAAAGGGAGATCGCTGAAGGTGTGGCACAGGTTGTCCAAATGCTTGATCGTGAAGAGAACAGTTCTACCTTTGAGGCATGTTTGTGAGAACTCCATGCTTCTGTGACTGTATACCTCTCTTTGCAGAGATTGCAATGTTGTAGTTGTTACTAGAAGCTGTAGTCTAGTTGAGGAACTTGAAGGACTTGCTTGTTATGAGAGTGTAAGTTTGTTTAAGACTTGGCATGATCTTCTTCTACACTAGCAACTCTGGGTTTGGAATTGATTTCCAACTCATTGTGTGCTTAGACTTGTATCTTTGAAGTGCTGCCTTATTTATATATTAGTTCACACTTGGTTTTCAAATTCTACTATGTTGTGGATTTCTTTGCACAATCAGAGTTATATCGCTGGATGTTGGCTTTCCCATCCGGCGCGGAACTCTGGATTCTGGAACGTATCTTATGACTTGTGTTTTGATGGTTTTATGTCCTTGATTCCGAACTAATGCATCGCATACCTTCATCATCATTGTGGGAAGTCAAATCTCGAGAGAGGAGGTGCTCCCATGCCCGAGCATAGAACTCTTGACCTCCGTACCTTTTATTTGCAGTGGACCTTGTATGCTATTGAGTTCAAATTTTAGCATTGAAAATGGGCAACTATCGTATCTCCAGTTTCACAGGATCATATTACCAAATGTTGAACTAGATGAATCTGATCAGATAAAACCGATACCTAATGTATTGTCAAGCTAAGAAGATTATCCTAAATCTGACTCCCTAATAACAACTAATTTTGTTATTACTAACGTATCTAACACTTTATAATAAGTTTATGTCATACAACACCAAATCCTCCGAAGTCCAAACCTATGCCCAAAACCGTCTCCTCCTTCCTCTCACCCTTCACCCTCACTATCCCCAACCACCACACCAACCCTTCTCTCATCCTCTGCCGATTCTCTCCGGGCCACCCGAAACCGCCGCACCCGGAGCCCCGCTTACTCGAACCCGAAGGATGTGTTGTCCTTTTAAACATTTGTAATCTAAACTGGAAAGTGGCATGACCCAATCTGGTTCTCTATGAATGTTTCCTAGGTTGCTTTCAACAGGGAAGTTCGTACCCCTAGTGTCACTCTTGAAGGCGATATCTTTCAGCCCAGTGGTCTTTTGACTGGTGGAAGCCGCAAGTAAGCCACTATTCTTTTTCCTCCAGTTCAGATTGCATGTACTTGTGTTGTCCTTATCATTTATCAATTCAAAGTACATATACTTCTAGCTAGTTTTCCTTCTTAAGCAATCATTTCCTGTGACAGGGGTGGGGGTGATCTGTTAAGGCAGCTTCATGAGCTGGCTGAAGCTGAGCTAAAACTCTCTGAGCATCAGAAAAGGTTGACTGAGATTGAAGCTAAGGTTGCCTATGAAATCTTATTTTCTCTCAATAAGATACTGAAATTCCATATTACACTAGGCAATTGACAATTCATATTGTGGCTGTTTTACATGTCATTGGGAACTTCATTTCCATAGTAATTTCATCAATGTATTACTATTTGCAGATAAGAGAGATTCAACCTCTTCACAAGAAGTTCGTGGAGCTTAAACAACAGTTAGAACTCAAATCATATGACCTTAAATTATTTCAGGGCAGGGCTGAACAAAATGAGCATCATAAGGTTTTGTCACGTTTCTTTTCTCTTTTAGCATACTCAGTTGCTGAACTATGCTGCGGACTGTGTTTACTGGTTCATTTATGACATGAATCCTAATTTTTTTATTCTGCTATGTAGCTTGGTGAATTAGTAAAGAGGATTGAGCTAGAGCTACAAGAAGCTAATACTGCAGCCAAAGAAAAGAAACTTTTGCATGAAGATTGTATGAATAAAGTGTCATTTCTTGAGAAATCAATCAAAGAGCATGCCAACAGTCGGGAGGGAAGGCTGAAAGATTTGGAAAAGAAGATCAAAGAGACAAAAGCTCTACTCCAGTCAGCTTCAAAGGATCTCAAGGTAAGTTTTATTATTGCTGAGATTTAATAGAAATATCGTCCATGGGATCTCATTGAGCTTACTTTATTTGAAACAACTTGTTTGATGATGTTCATTGTTAGATAGTGGATCTTATGATCGTTCGGCTGGCGTGCTGAAACCACCTATCGAATTTTGGATCTCATACTATTAAAAGTGTAATTCCTAAAAGAATTTCTATGTTCGACATCTTTATATATAAAACAAAATTAAAAATAAACTTAGTTATGAATATCATTAAGTCTTTTGCTTTCTAATCCAATTTACATAACTTTGTTATGGAAAAATAAACTGCACGAGAGTTGTTTAACTAAGATGCTCCCTCCGTAATTGAAACATCCAGGAAAGAAGTAAAAGATTAGCATTTTGGAAGATGTCTGCCAATGTTATTTAGAAGTCTTCATGTGGCTAATTCTGTTTGGAAACTGCTCCAGTTTCTGGGTTGATTATTATTGTCTGATTCCACATCAGCTCTTTAATTTTTGTGTGATATGATTTTACTGACTGATAGGGACATGAAAATGAAAAGGAGAAGCTTATTATGGAAAAGGATGTTGTTTTAAAAGAGCTTGCATCTTTGGAGCTCAGTTGTCTTCTTTGAGAGCACAAATTGATGGACTCATTTCAGAAGTAGAAGAACAGAAAGAGAAGGTAAAAACTCTGATACTGTTTTTGATTCATATTTTGTTCATTTCAATTGTAGCTTTGGGTTGAACACAAGTTGCTTCTTTGCTATTTTATCAAGTATAACTTGTTTTGATTTGTCGAACTTTTCTCTTTTGGTTCAGATGTTTTACTTTACCATGGTGAATGATCCTTTCCTGTGAGGGCTTATCTATCTTCAACATATGTATGAGAAACTCCTTGTTTGTCTACATGTGTTAGATTGATTATGCAACCAATCTCTAGACTAAAAGCTTCTCCTATGGATTCTCTACCAAAACATTTCTACAACTTTGGTGCTCTTTTTTACATGGGTTTTAGCTATTTCTGTGTCGTTTCTTTGTTTGAAATAGCTACTCCACATGTGGGAGTTGTCATTCAAAGTTTTACTCTCTTTTTTTCATTTTCTTTTTTGGAGTAATCTAGCGGGATGCTTAAGCATCTGTAGACTGTAGTGGTATATGCAAAGCTTTAATGTGGGTTCATTATATTATATTGGTCTCTGGTTGTTTAGATGAAACAGTTATCAGCATCTTATTATTCACTTACATGTTGATGCAGCTCTTGATCTAAGTCACACCCAGAATATTGGAAGAATGATCAAAAGTCATTTCCCACACTCTCAGGTTGGTGGATTCTGTCATCTGGTTATTTACATTTTACCTAGCTGGAATCTGCTTATGCAATGTACCATCTTTTCTTTCAGTAATCCATAAAGTTAGATTTAACTAAGATATAACTTCTTTTCCGTCATTATATAAGTAAATGAGTAATACCATCTGAATTTTACAAATCTTAAAAAGTTCACAGAACGTTTTAGACTTTTAGGCATAGTTTTGATCTGGCATAACAACTGCTATTTGACATGACATTGTCCCTTGGGTGGTTGTAGAGTCTGGTATTCTGGAGTTTGTAATTCAAACCTCATTCTCACACAAGACTGACAAGAGCAGATTGTGGCATAACTTGTAAAGATAATATACAACGTTCTGATTTGTCGAACTTTTCTCTTTTGGTTCATATGTATGAGAAACTCCTTGTTTGTCTACTACATGTGTTAGATTGATTATGGAACCAATCTCCAGCTCTCATTTAGGTACAAGTGTATATGTAAAACTGTATCGACTCTTGAGTAGTTCCATGGCGGCGGCATTCCAATGTTGTGCTTGTTTTGAGCCCTGTGCTCAACCTGCATGTATTGTAGAGCTTTGAATTTGTATGCCAAATTTGTTCACGCTTATGGTTTTGAATGATATTGCCCATGAGCCTATCTCTGAGAAGACTATCCAATAGTTTTTCAAATTCACCAAAAAACGGTGGTCCAAATACGTTTTGTTTGCCAAACACGCGTCTTCCAAAATCACTCACTGTGAGTTATGTAATTAAGGTCCATCCAAAATCATGACTTTTCACTAAAACAATCGTGGATTATTTGAAAGCCAGAGCGTAATCTTTTCACTAAAACGACAGTAGCCGTATGCCTAGCCTCGCTTGGAATGGACATTTGGTACCATAAGCGTAATTAGTCTCACAAAACATAGTCGTCGTCAGTTTTACCCACTGTTCTAAAACAAGTTACCTAGTTTTACCCTATCCAGTAGAACAAAAAAACAGATGAAAACATTAGATGCATGTACAGCAAGTATCAACAGTCACAGTAGAACACAAACATTTGGTACCCTAAGCAATATTAGTCTCACTAAACATAGCCATCCCCAGTTTAACAGATGAAAACATTAGATGCACATACAGTAAGTGTCAACAGTTACAATGGTAATTTCGGTGTCGGCAGGGTGAAACCTTTTAGGAAAGTGCAAGTGGCTTTCATATCTAGACTTTTTGCTAGAGGAGCTTCTATCCATTCATACTTGATCTATACACACTGCACTGTATGCATTATTCATCTAAAGAACAAAGGGCTTCTTGATTTTGGATTCAGATATCCTTTGATCCATGTAAGCTCTTCTTGAATCCGTTACTAATTTCATTCTGTTAATCAGTTTTATTCATGTTGGATTATCATTATGAACTAATTAAACTGGCTTCACTTGCTAATTTGTGCAGTATAGCTGGAATCAGATCGATCTGCAACAAGAAAGTCTGTCATGATCATGATCTAAGAGACTTGGCTCACCTTGTGGAAGAATTAACGTTGCAAGTGTTTTAGTTGTGATCTCGCAGAAGAAATAATCAACTTTTCATGTAAGTGCATGTTTTCCGATCTTGCAAATTAAGGGAAACAAATCAGATTTAAACACCCGTTTCATTGTTTAAATTATTTTTTGCATGCATGGATCAACTAGAATTGTACCTTAATTAACTACCAGCTTCACTTTCTGCAGTTTTGAATACCATCGATTGTACAAAAAAGAAACGATGGGGGAGGCTGTTCTTGGTGCATTCCTCCCGGTGCTGCTTGAGAAGTTGGCGGATCAAGAGATCACTGAGTACGTTTAGAGGTTCGTCTTCTTGGATTTGGATCCCTAAACGAGTTCATGTGAGTGCTTTTTGAATCCAATACTTCTCATCCAGTTTCAAGTTTTATCTGTATGCATCATTAATTAATTCAGACTTGATATGAGATGATAAACTTGTTCCCCTCATTGTTGCACACTAGCTTGCTTCAATTTGGACTGGTTGTGATTTAAGCGGAATCAGAGACTTGCTTACCATCGAAGTGGAAGACTTCGCTGGTGCATATCAAAGTGAACTAGCTTTCATGTAAGTGATTTTTGATTCTGCATATCAAAGAGAAACATATTAAATTAAACAGATCAAAGCAATAAGATGCATATGTTATAAATTAATTTTCCACTATACATCGATTTCTCATCTTGTTGTTTTTTCTTTCGTCAATGATTTCTCATTTCTTGTGAATGCATGAACCAAATGTTAAAATTGCCTCCTATTTAACTACTAGTTCACTTTCAACAGTTTGAACTTTGAAGTACTCGTACAAAAACGCTATGGAAGAGGCGGTTCTTGGGGCATTGCTTCCGGTGCTGCTCGACAAGTTAGCGCAGCGAGAGGTCTTTCAGTACTTCAGACGTCTTAAGGGAGTCAACAAAACGGTGAGGGAGAAGTGGACTACGACGTTGACTGCAATTGAGGCGGTGCTGAGTGATGCGGAAGAGAAGCAAATAACACAAAGAGGAGTGAAACTGTGGCTAGATGATCTCAGAGATTTGGCTTACGATATTGAAGACATATTAGACACATTTGCTACTAAAGTGCTGAAGCGAAGGATAGAAAGACAACATGGAAGAAAAAGCAAGTACTCATGGATCAACTCACTTTGTAGAGCTAAATTCAATTTAAGTTTGAACTCAGAAATCCAGAAGATAAGTGATCGACTTGAGGAGATAACTGCTCGAGAAAAGCAGTTTGGTCTGAATAAGAAACTTGGAGAGTCTAAAAAGCCGCGGGAAATGCCACCCAGTACTACATCTCAACTACCAGATGGACCTGTGATCGGAAGGGATGAAGCAAAGAAAAACATTCTTAATGATGTGCTCTTAAAAGGCGAACATAGTACCAGCAATTTTCATAACTTTTGTGTGGTTTCCATTGTTGGTACGGGTGGACTAGGAAAGACAACACTTGCTAAAGATGTCTTCAAGGATGATGCGACTGAACAATTTCGCCCAAAGGGATGGGTGTCTGTGTCCGATGACTTCGACCTTCTAAGGGTGACAACTGCAGTTCTTGAATCTGTCACAACAGGCGATGTGAAGGAATCTAAAGAGCTCAATTCAGTTTTGAAAAAGTTGAGTGAGGAATTGGCAGGCAAGAAGTTTTTGATTGTTCTAGATGATGTCTGGAATACATGCAA
The DNA here is from genome assembly GCF_000184155.1 of Fragaria vesca subsp. vesca. Classification (NCBI taxonomy): domain Eukaryota; kingdom Viridiplantae; phylum Streptophyta; class Magnoliopsida; order Rosales; family Rosaceae; genus Fragaria; species Fragaria vesca. The sequence continues at coordinate 19,886,239 of NC_020497.1, forward strand.
CTACGATCAATGGACAACATTGCAGTCGGCTTTTCGTGTTGGAGCAGTAGGAAGCAAGATCATTGTGACGACGCGTGATGCGAATGTTGCAAAGATGATGGGAGACAATAAACCTCATAACTTGGAGTCGATGTCAGGAGATGGTTGTTGGAAGATCTTTGAGCATCATGCACTGTTAAACAACATATCCCAAGATGTTGAGTTGTTTAAGAAGAAAATTGTAGAAAAATGCAATGGGTTGCCGTTAGCTGCAAAGACTCTTGGTGGTCTTTTACGTTGTAAAGAAAAAGATGAATGGGAAGAAGTACTAGAGCACAAGATGTGGAATCTATCAGACCAGATGGGCATCCTCCCAGCATTGAAGTTGAGCTATCACTATCTCCCATCAAATTTGAAACGGTGTTTCACCTATTGCGCGATACTTCCAAATGATTATGAATTTGAGGAGATGCAGTTGGTTCTTTTTTGGATGGCAGAGGATTTGATTCAGCAGCTACCAGAAGGAAACAAACAAATGGAAGATTTGGGACGTGACAATTTTCAAGAGTTGGTGTCCAGGTCATTATTTCAAAAATCAAGCAAAACAGAGTCGAAATACATAATGCATGACCTGGTTACTGATTTGGCACGTTGGGCTGCAGGAAGCTCATGTTCTAGATTGGAGGATATGCAGAATTATTACTTGCAACATAGATGTTTGCCCAAGGTTCGTCATTCGTCTTACATTCCTGGAGAGTATGATGGAGTTAAGAAGTTTGAGGTCTATTCTGAAGCTACATCTTTGCGGACGTTCTTACCACTTTCACTTTCATATTGGAATTATAATTATCTGGCTCGGAAGGTTACTTCTGATTTATTGACCAAACTCCATTACTTACGACTGCTCTCTCTAAATGGATACCGAATAACCGAGTTGCCAGATACAATTGGTGAATTGAAGCATCTACGGTATCTTGATCTCTCCCACACTCGGATAAGAAGTTTGCCAGACTCGACAACAACTCTGTACAACTTGCAGACATTGTTATTGAAAAGTTGTGACGAGTTGAAGGCACTGCCCACAAGCATGAGGAACCTAGTTAATTTGCGTCATCTCAACAATTCAGATACACGGTCATTGGAAGAAATGCCTCCTCAGCTTGGTCAATTGACTAACCTCCAAACATTGCCTGAGTTTGTTATTGGCAAAGGTAGTGGATCAGGAGTAAGAGAGATTGAGTCATTATCGCATCTGCAAGGGACATTGCACATCTCAAGGCTAGAAAACGTGATTTGTGTCGAGGATGCCAGGAGTGCCAACTTAAAGAGCAAGGAAAGGCTTGAAGCCCTATTTCTTGAATGGTCTTCTTCGAGTGTCTCAACAGTAGATGCAGCAATTGTGCTTGACATGTTACAACCTCATAGCAAGCTCAAAAAGCTCACCATCAAAGGTTATGGTGGATTGGAATTTTCAACATGGATTGGGAATCCTTCATTCACTAAAATGGTGCGGGTAAGGTTAGAACGTTGTAATCATTGTCAATTCTTGCCACCATTCGGACAGTTGCCTTGTCTCAAAGAACTTTGTATACAAGAAATGGATGCAGTCGAGAGTGTTGGTATCGAGTTTTATGGAGAAGGTAACTTGTCGTTTCATGTTTTAGAGACCCTGGAGTTACATAATCTGAAAAATTGGAAGAAGTGGTATCCTTGCCAACAAAGTGAGGGTGTTGAAGTTTTATCTTGCCTGAAAAAGCTTTCCATCAGGGGCTGCCCCAAATTGGAGGGTGATTTACCAGAGAAGCTCGATTCATTAGCACAGCTTGAGATAGATGGATGTGAGGAATTGGTGGTTTCAGTATCCAAATATAAACAGCTTCATGGATCAAACATCAGAAATTGCAAGATGGTGGTGTACGACACAAGTGTAGTTCAGTTTGACTTACTAGAGAGTTTGACATTTTCAAATGTATCAGAATTGAGATTCCAAACAGAGACGTTCATGAAAAGCTTGAAAAACGTTAAAGAGTTGAAGATCACTGGTTGTGAGGAGCTTACACGTTGCTTTCAAAATGAGGATAGATTACTGCAACACTTGATTTCTCTTGGTTGTCTATATATCGAAGACAACTCGATCCTTGTTGAAAAGCTAGGGATTGAAGCAGAGCAGTTGGTGCAATTGCAAATCCTGGATTGCAAGATTGAACGTCTGGAATTAAGCAAGTGTGGAAGCCTTGTGAAGGTACCAAAAGGATTGCATCACCTTACATCACTTAAAGAGCTGCACATAAGTAAATGTTCAAGTCTTGTTTCTTTTCCAGATGTTGGTCTGCCACCTTGTCTCCAAGTCATAGAAATTCGGTACTGCGAATCTCTTTCGCACTTTGCAAAATACCAGATTCCTCCCAGCCTAAAAAGAATAGAGATCATGAATTGTGGGAATTTGAAGTCATTAATAGAGAAAGAGGAGGAGGTGGGTAACGGTTCTTCTTCTTCTTGTCTTGAGCATTTGGAGATAAGAAGATGTCCCTCTTTGATGTGCTTATTATGCAAAGATCAATTACCCAGGTCTCTTAAACAGCTTGAGACACGGGATTGTGGACAGCTGGAGCTAATAACTGAGAGGTTCCTCGATGACAGCTGTCAACTCGAAAAAATTATCATCTGGGACTGCCCAAACCTGAAATCCTTACCCGAGGGAATGTGCCACCTCACCAATCTTCAGTTATTAACTATTGTGCGTTGTCAAAGTCTTGTTTCGTTGCCGAGAATGAATGTGTGGCCAAGAGGGATACATATCCTAAATTGCGATAAATTGGAGGTGGCACAGTTGGCGAGAGACATGATGCACAGTAATCTTGTATATCTGAGAATTGATTACTTTGAAGGTTTGACAACTACAACTTCCTTCCCCACCAACCTAACATCACTGTCAATTGACAAGATCAAGAATTGTAAGGCGCTGATGGAGTTTCAAGGGTTGCAGAGACTCGCCTCTTTGACACGTTTGTATCTGAGCGGTGAAGATGATGGAGGTCTGGTGTCATTTCCACCTGCTGCTGAGAATTCAAAGGAGACGGAGATACTGCTCCCCAGATCTCTTGTTTTTTTGGGAATTGAAGACTTCCCAAATCTAAAGAAACTGAGCAAGGGCTTTCAATTCCTCACCTCTCTTGAAAGTATTTGGATCTTCAACTGTCTGAAGCTTACAACCCTTCCAGTGGAGGAAGGCCTGCCTCTTTCACTTGTGCGACTTGATATTTACAACTGTCCTCTACTTGAACAGAGATACAAAGGACGATACCGGCACAAGATAGCACACATCCCTCGCGTAGAAATTAATTGGGAAGACATATAAGAGAAAAAGCCACACTTCTCGATGGAGTGGTTTCCAGGTACGCACTTGTAATTTGAGACAACATCCGCACTGATGATAATGTTATCAAATACATGTAGAAAAGCGAGGGAACATGTTGAAGCTTGTCAAACTTTCCTCTGTTTTCCACATCTAACGTTTTATTTCTTCCAT
>NC_020497.1:19889766-19927779 GCF_000184155.1 Fragaria vesca subsp. vesca
TTATTTCTTCCATCTGCAGGTCTCCATATAATATGACATTTGGAGTCTCAACTCGATCCCTTCCGGGAAGTTTGTGATAGAAACAATATCAGCTCTGTCGAGGTTTGTCAAATACACTAAGATGTGAAAATGCAACTCAATTTGTTAGTTTTGTTTGGTGCTGGAAAACTTGCATCAGGCATTTGAACTGTATTGCATGTAGTTTTGTATTCTGTGTTGAAGTTTAGTTTGCTAATCACTATTCAAATACTCGTAGTATTCAATGGCTTTATAACAATGTATTATGTCATCTTAATCAAGCTACTAATCAAACACAAGCTGCCATTGCTGGTTGTAAACTGTGATACTCAAACACTCTCAAGGGTTGATATTTGTCAATAAAGTAAATAGTTCGAACTTTTAAATGTAACATATTTAGTAGCAAAACATATATGTTGAACAACAGCGTGAGACTCTTTTATAGATAGTATTGTAAGTTTTAGTAGCAAAACATATATATGTAGTAGCCTTTCCAGAGTAGTATGCTCCAATTTCCGGCAAATATCTGAAAATGGGTACGTTACAGGCATTTTGTCACAGCCAGGATATATGGTTCTGAGGATGCCCTGGGAATAGGTTTAACAGAGGCTATTCAAGATGGGATGGTGGAAAGAGAAAACATTTTTGTTACCTCTATGTTATGGGGTAGTCATCATCATTACCCTGTTGTTTCAGTGCTCTAAAGTAAGCACAGATTCTAGATTACTTACTTATCAACACCAAATTCATTTCTTAATCTACTGGCTAAATTTTGAACTAGGCAGATGGTTATGTTGGTTGATAACTTGATATTGTGGACTTCAATGGTAGCTTTTTGGCTGGTGCGAATCGGATAATATTAGTGATTACTAAGGTATTAAGCTGCTCATTGGTACTTATGTAATGTGGCATTGATTCATGCAGTTTTCTAATTGGACTTTCTAATGACAGGTTGGGGACTGTTTTAATTTGTATTGGTGATTGAGTTGCGGAGGACTGGAGGCCGCTGTAAAGAAGAAGCTTAAGATTAGTTTCAGTGGCCTTTGCTTGTACTTATTTATATATTATCCATCCAAATGAGTTCCCCTTGGTGCTTGTTTGCAGTGTTATAAGCATTCATCTGATGAGTTCAAAGTCTTCGGTTCGGTTGGAGTAGCTAGCTGGAGTTGCATCAGAGATTCAAAAGGAAAAGAAGGTATGCACTTCTTAGTTATGTGTATGCATGTGTCCAGTTCATTGTTTAAAGCCATTGATATCAGTTTATGTGTATAGCATTATCCATTCTCATGCGTATTTTGTACTTTCTGTTGAATGAATTGGAACTTGAACTTCTATCATTTACATGAACTCCAAATTGAGTTCTTTGGCTGTGTTTTGGTGCAGGGGGTGTGACGTGTAAGTTATGGTGAGCTTTTTGTTACAAACTCAGGGAATCACCTCTTTGAATTGAACAAGACATCTGGGGAGAAGCATGAGTGAACACTGTGAACCCAAAGTCTCATCTATCTTAGCACATTGCCCTCTCAGCACATTGCCTCTCCCACTACCAGGACCACCTGAGAATGAGGTCAACATAATGTAATAACCTCTTCTAAGGCAACATAACTGATCATTCATAAGAATGACATACTTCTTTGCTATCATTTCTAAGTATAACTTGGTCTGATTCGTCGAACGCTTCTCTTTTGGTTCAGATGTTTTACTTTACCACGGTGAATGATCCTTCCTAGTAAAGCTTATTCATCTTCAAGACTTCAACGTACGTATGAGAAACTTCTTGTTTGTTTACGTGTGTTAGCTAGATTGATCATGCAAACAATCTCACAGCTCTCATTTAGGTAACAAGTGTATATGTAAAACTGTGCTTCGAGTAGTTCCATGGTGGTGGCATTCAAATGTTTGTGCCTATTTCGAGCCCTGTGCTCAGTTTGGTATTCTAAAGCTTTGAATTTGTATGCCAAATCTGTTCGTGTATTAGATTTTCGAATCATTTTTGTGGTCTCTAAGATGATATGAAGAACAACATTGTCTAAGATGGTTGATTGCTAAGTCCAGGAACAACAATCGCAGATTTTTGACGAATTAAAAAGAAGATGGGTTGGGTTTATTCTTGTTTCTCTCTCAAAGGAGCAAAGAGATATGGGTTGGGGTTGTTGCAAAAGTGTAGAGAAAGATGGAGAGAAGAAGAATCGACAAAGGAAGAGGAAAGAGTTAGAGTGATATGCTTTATCTCTTTTCTTCTTCTTTTTTAATTAAAAAAAAGCTGAAAATAATTAAGTTAACAGTGTTAATCTCTGTTAAGTTGGTGGACTGATGTCACGATATGAGGGGTAGGCACAGGTTTGGCACATAATTTTTGAGCATAGGTGATTTACTCTCGTAATATACACATTCAAAAACTGCATGCTAAATCGGCGTCGCTCATATCGATTGAATTGAAAGCTGGATCGCTACCACGAGCCTTAAACGGCACCCCGTATTGGAGATCAAAGAGGCAGATCTCTGTCTTCTGGAATCTAAAAGCGACGAGGTAAAGGGCCGGCTATTGGCGTTGATGTGGCTCTCGTCTTGTATTCCATGAGAAGGAGACGATGGGCTCCACCACTGACGGTGGTGTTCGACAAAACCCTAGAAATGAGTTGTGAGGGGATCAGAGAGAGAGAGAGAGAACGCGAGAACGAATCGAGAATAATCCTTCATAAGATTTTAAGTTTTATTTTTTATTTTTATGGTGGACGGTAAAAAACCCGACACCTATGACCACCTAGACACGCGTTAGTTCTCCCTAAGATGCATAAGATCCAGTTCGTTTGTTTTTTATTCACCAAAAAAATTATAGCAAACTAGGCCTTATGCAAGCTTGACGAAACTGACGCGTGTCTAAACGGTCAATGGTGTAGTGGATCTATCGGGCTTAACGGCCCACCTTAAAAAAAAAAAAAAAAAAAAACGTAAGATGTCTGCTAGTCTTGCCTGGCATGGGTACGTCACGATGCCTATGTTCGCATGACGAAAGGAGTGCAAGACTTGTAGTCGGCCGTTCACTGTCTTCCGGTGGAGACCGGACTGGCCGTGACGCCCGGTTCAAGAAAGACAGAGATTTGATGAGGGTTTTTGTAAATATGTGTGATGATGGATGTAGGCTTTTGCTAAGAGAATTGGGGGGAGTAAAGTTGCCAAGGGATACAAGGGAGTTTGATCAAAACCAGGGTTGCGCATGATACTGCAGAGCCTCAAAGGTTCACTGAGAGGATCACTGTCCTGCTCCTCACTGTGGATGGCTGGATGCCATTGAGGTCACTTGCATGATCTTTCTCTAAGCTCTATATATCTGAACTTGAATTTGATCAAAACCAGAAATTGATGTAATGGATGGTTTGTATAATATGTTGTCGTGCGATTCTCATAGCTTGAATGTATCGGGGCTCGATCACTTGTTATGCTCATGTGAAATTCTTTTTTCCAAAGACATTGCACTTAAACTTTACTGAATCAACCATTAGGAATCTGCACTCGATTCCTTTGTGATCACTGGTAAGTGGTAACGGGTTAGGGGGACATTGTTCCATCTTCTGTGTAGAAAAGGGTGATGTGGGGAAAGAAGAATATATGTTTTAGCATTTCAGATAATAGCATTTCATGGAATCTAGTTTTCAACTGCATTTCTCTTTCATGTGGATGATTTATAGAAGTAGGATTTAGAACTACACTGTGCTAAAGCAAATTGGGGTTTAAGTGGTGAGATACAGTCAAACTCCTATAATAAGATAAATCTGAATCTTGGTTGAAATGGATGTAGAGATTTCTGAACATAGTTATTTCTGCTATAGGAATCTTAAGCGATAGGAATCTTATTTGAACCATAGGTGTGGTGTGGTGGGTTTTAATACAAAACACTACCCTGCAATAATCTGGAAGACCTGCCATGTATTTCATATTGACAATAGGTTCTTTGAAAAAGATGTCAAATTTCTTGACAATAGGTTCTTTGAAAAAGAAAGCTTGTTTCATTAGCTGACATGTTAAATTTCTTGTTTTCACCTAGCTAACCTCATGGTTAAAGCAATCAAATAGTTACAAAATGTTTTTAACACTTTGCGTTGTATTAGGGTGCTGATGTAATGGTGTGATTTGTACGGTACCTTGTATGCAATGGTTTTATTGGGTTCACATATTAGTATTGAAAATGGGCCACCGGCAAATCTCCAATCTAATGACGCACACCAAAAAGTGGTATTTTCACATAGCAAATTTCCAATGTTGAAGCAGATGATGATTCTGATTGCAGATGAACATACTTAATGCGTTTTTAATTTTCCTAATGAATAGATTCGGAATGGTTTGATCAATTCAACAAGAAGAAAGAAAACATGCAGAATTGTTCCAGGAAAGTGATAAACATGCTCATAATAATGGGGTTTGATCAAATCAATATCAACAAGGAGAGCATTGAAATTTTATACTAGTCTATGAATAAAATAGCTGATATTTTCATTTTAGTTTTGATGGACTAGACTATTTTACACTATTATAATGTTTGACGAGAGATGCCACCCTAAATATCAAACCACGCCTAGCGTATAAAACCCTGGGAATCAATTCAACTAGACAAAACTTTACTATGATATATATATATGTTACTTATAATGGTACCAAGTTTAGGAGTTAGTTATTTTATTGTGAGTAATAACAATAGCATATCTTCAAGAAATAGAATTGATAGTACTTCGATTTCAGATTTTATATGATTAATTAGTTTCTCCCAATAACCCATGGAAATGAGTTGTACCTCTTGTATTTGAATAACAAATTATATGAATATAAGCAAGTTGAATGTTAATTAACGCATGTATGCAAATGCAAGTAGTATGAGAAGTTTACCACAGACTGTGATCATGCTAATGAATGGTACGGAATTGAAAATAGTATGAGAAGTTTGTCATAAGAATGTGATCATGTTATGAGAATGTATTAGAGGCCTCTAATCCTCAATATAGAACATTAGTACTTACGTACTCCTTACGCCACGAAATGGCATTCCCACATTGGTGATGATAACGGTGGCCAAGCAACTTCACTCACCTACAGGAATGAACTACAACAATATCCTAAATTTGTTCATATGAAGATTGAGTCGTTAATGTTTTGGATAATGAATTTGCATTAGTATAGAGTGAGAATGAACTCAACAACTTAGAGTAAGGTAAATGTTCTTAATTACTAAAGCTACACGTCGATCTACTCGAAAAGAGGTAACGAGGTATAGTGACCCGTACAATACGGAGTATAGGATATTTAACCAACCAGCTGTCCAACTCCCAACTCCCAACTCCCTCGTACATTGTTTTAGCCTACCAATCGGTGGCTATATGCAGCCCATGCTACTCGATTCAGTACATAGTTTCTGGAAGAAAATGAATCAAACCAAAACAAATCAACTCAACTCTCCGATTCTTGGATCCCTAATTGCAGACAGTCAAAACATTGAAACTCTGATATATAATTGATCAAGTCAATTATTCAAAAGCTGCTTGCTAAAAGGGCGGGGCCTCTGTGTCCCTCAGCTAGCTAGCTGGTCCTTGTTGCTTCTGCTTCGCATTGCCTTTTCGTTTTCGGGGCAACAATGAATGAATGAGTTTTCAGAACAAGAAAAGGCCAATTTGTGGAATCCCATTTTTCTATTCAGCTTGAATTTTCGCCAGAAGATCGAGTCTCAGTTTTCTGTTTCTTACAAATCAAGAAACTCACAAGCTGTCTGATTTCCTCGCTGCCCAATGGGATTGTTTATTTTAGGGTTTATAAGATTCTGGGTTCGAATATATGCTGCACGTAGAACGCATAAAACAAGTAGCTGGGTTCAAGTCAAAGCAATGCTATTACTTGGGAGTTAAGAAAATCTCTGAATATTAATATTGCATTGTTGAAAATTAACACATGATTATGATTATTCTGGGTTTGCTTGAAGAATATACTATCTATGCCGCTAACGTGTTCCTCATCATATTGTTAGGCTTGATTTGATTTTAGAGAGAATCGGAAGCGTGTAGCTATTTTCAACCTTGAAATACAGATTCGAAGCCCTTCACAGTTCACGGCATACATACTTGGTTTTTTCTTTTTTTTTTCTTAGTTTCTTACTTCGATCTGGTTATCATGTTCCCAGAATCTCATTCCCTGTACTAATTTTTTTGTTTTTGATTTTGTTTTTTGATTTGTTTTAAGTAAATCATTAACATATTGATTATGTGACACCCACTAAAACTAGAATCGAAGATTCCCCTTTGCAATACATTTTTATAAACGATCTGAAAAGTGCAGCTCATGATAAACATGTGCTGCTCCATGCCATCAATATGCAACTGCAGAGACTATTGCCTCCAGAACTTTTTGACAACTTTGGAAAGGCGAAGCCATGAGAAACGTCTAATTCAACCAATCACGCAAACTCTATTTTAATTTGGCTTTTCGTTTTACTTTATTGATCTTTCTGGCTCTTTACGTGGGCGGGCGATGTAAAGTGTTTTATATAACTCTTCAACTAATTCCCAACCACATCAGTTTATGCATACAGCTTGTAAAAATAATATTGTTAATGAAAATCTTGAAACATGATAAATGCCACGAAGTTTTATTATACATATGTGTCAACGAGATCAATAAGTTAACATTTAAGCAGACAAGAAACACTTTAACTATGTATTACAGCACAAAATATGACCATATTAACAATTTTATAAACCGAATAAGTGGGTTAATGGTCGAATGTCGGTCTATTTCTTTAAATTTGTTGTAGTGTTTTTTTGTGTGTGTAATTATACGTAAAATACCTAAAATAGAAACATAAATGCTTAAGAAACCTAACCGCAGGTCACGCCGTTGGTTCATGAAAACTACTAAGTACCAACCGCAATTAGGCCCCACGGTGGTGTTTAATATCTTTAATGAATAATAAATTACCTTTCTAAAAATAGTCAGTCAAACCTCTTGAAAAGGCAACTCTCACTTTTTCTGATGAGTTTTCCCAACACTCTTTTTTTAAATTAAACCCGGTCTTCCTCGTAATTTCCATTTTCGTTTTGGGTTCCTCCAGCTGTCGCTGTCTTTGACCAAATAAACGCAAATCTATGTGTCTCCAGCTCGGACTGGGGCCCAACCGTAACCCACACGTGTGCCCAAGTTTCTAGTAGTATTTCTTGTGTGCCGGAAAATGGTGACATAGGAAGATTACATCGGAAACTACATTATTCATAAAATCATAATGTTAATGTTTTTTTCTCAGGTATTTGAGAAAAAAAGAGCTATCCTGATGAGATTACGGCGAGTAGTGTGCTGACGTGTACGTAAATTAGAAAGACGTAGCATATTGTTTTAAGAAATTGAATGAAACAAGGTCATCTAAGAAGCGATTAATAAATTTCATTTTTGTGTTGAGTGAATCTGACTATCGTACATAATTGGATTTTTCATCAACAGTCTAAGATAAGTTACAACAGGAAAAAATTAGATTTGATTTTATCGATTTGAGTTCCGTTAATTTATCTCTCACTAAATATCTCTTACATGAGCATATTATTGTAAATTTTGTATTTTCTGCTCTCTATTTCTCCTGTAGGGAAGGGGAACTACTCAATTATACAAACAAACATACACCAACACCAAATCTGATCGATCCCACACTATTTTGTGATGATAATTGATTCTTGCAACTTACCAAAAATAGCTAATTTGGCAACTAGCCAGGTGCCATTTCTTTGCTCTAACCACTCACATGCAAGAGTTCCATCAAACAATGTCGTTTTTCCCCTCTCTCTGTCGTTTTAACGCCCCCCTTAATATCCGTGGTCCTCCAGAGGGGCCCATATACCGCCACGCATTACAATCCCGTGGCAAAGACCCTCTCCGAGCCCCACCCCACGAGGGCATTACCGTCATTCGACCCCCCCGCCACCGACGACCACCAACTGATAGTGACGACACGTCGCACACACGTCCCTCCCTTCATCGCGGGACCCACGTCCACAACGTGGCCATGTCAGACTCGACGCAACACCCAAGTGTCCTCACGCGCTTTTGCCCGCGAAAGTCTCCCGCCCCCGTACGTGTCTCCCCTGGATCCGCCGGGCCCCACACCCGCCAAATTTTTATTATTATTTTAACTCGCTCAAAATTAGAAGCCAATCATTCTGGTCCGTCAGTTATAAACCGAAATTCACAAAAACCTTAATTATTTATCAAAACCTACCCTACTCGCCCACATATTGGCGCGTGGCTTCCACGCCGGCTGGGGTTGGATTGTGGAACACGTTGGGAAGGACTCTATAAATACCCGAACTCTAAAATTCGAGGACTTTCTTTCTCTCTCTCTCACCAAATTTCGGTTTCTCATATTCTAATTGGGCGTTTTTGAGGGTTTAAGTTTTTCTTTTTGGGGTTTATTTCCAAATTTGCGAAAGCACTCCTGATTTTAGGTAATTTATTTTCCATTAAAGCCTTTGCTCTCTGTTTAACTTGGATTTTGAAATCCTGTTCATCTCAAAGCTCTGGGATTTTGAGTTATTATTTTTTTGTTGTTGGGTTTTACAGGAGAATGAGTTTTTCGTTTTCTTATTCTTTTTCGCCTTATAATTTGCTCTGTTTTCTTGGGCACCAAACAGAGCATTCTGGGTTTTTCCATCCGCCTTATTAAACCTTTTAGTTTTCTTTTTCAAGGTTTCTAAGTCCCGCCGCCACCTGCATTTCCGTCTTCGGATTCAAGCTGCCCCCAACTGGTACGTCGTCGTTTCACCCTTTTTAAACTTCTGGGTTCTTCTTTTTTGTTAGAAAGGTGGAACCTTTTTTGTGTTTATATGCTTGTTAGGTGTTAAAGTTTTGATCTTTAACAGTTTTGGTGAACCGGGTTTGTGTTAGTTTATGTGTTTGTGGTGTGGATTCTAAGGAATTGATAGTTCAGATTTTGTTAACCGGAAAAACTGAATCTGTCGGAAATGTCTTGGAGCTGTTTTTCAGTTGAGCTGATGTGATATAGATATTGTATTAATGTTTGAAAGTTAAAACTTTGATTTATTTAACCAAAATGCTGAATTTGTCTATTTTTTCTTTGCTTCTAGGCAATTGATTGGTCAAGTGTCGATTTGTGTCGTAATCGCGTGAACTATTCTAAACCAGGAAATGAAAAGGAAAATGAAGAGTCATAATCATTGAGGTCATATTTTTGCTTAGGGAAATCTTGACCTTATAACTTTAATGTATATAGTATTTTTCCTCTTGGGTTTGGTCATGCTGGTAATTTCATGAATGCCCAGAAAGTTAAACTGTATATTCTGTGCTGCTTATACATGGTTGTATGGTATATAAGTGTATAGAAGCTTTTGAAATCTGTTCTCTCTTTTAGGAGTTTTTCTTGGTGGGTCACATTTGTCCCTCCATCTATTTCTGTCCATTTCATACCTCAATCTTATGTGTTGTGTCCATAGTGTTATTAAGATTCCATGTTTCGAGTAGGGCCTTCTTTTGTGGTTGTATATGAATATTTCCATACATGTGGGACATGCAAACTTTCTATACCATGTCAGTATGCCCAGTTTCTAGTGTTCTTTCATATTCAAGCAGAAGAATCTGTAATGTTCCGTGTAGTCTATTTTTCTGTTAAATGAAGGCAGTTTACAATATGAAAGTTACCACTTCGAAGCATATGTTTGTGTTTACTGAAATGCTTGTACAGTAGATGATTCTCAACTATATTTGGGGTATACCAAATTATTTTGCATTTTATTTTTACTACCTATTCCTTAGTGGCTAGTTGTTTTTTTTTTTGTAAAGTAATGATTTTATTTAAACAGTTAGTGATTACAATCACTCAAGATGACATCCCTTATAAAATCGGGAGCAACAGTGGCTAGTTGTTTCTTCTACCTTTGCTGTATGTATGTGAGTGTTTCTTCTGTGTTTCCCTCCTTTTGAAAAATTTCATGTGTCTTCTCAGAAAACTCAAAGAATCTGAACAAGTTGCCACTACATTTTAGGGAAATATCATTTTCCGAAGATAACATATATTGACGTCCACTTAAATACTTTTCCTTGTTTTTCTTTATATCTTGTAGTTTCCAGAGGGCTTTAGTCATTATTATTTTAACACCTTTGTTCTTAACGTTAGGTTCATCTGATGAGAAGGCTGAATTGTAAGTCTGAGATTCATTTAGCTTTTAGCATTTTCTCAACCAAAATTAGAACCATCAAAGCATTGTGATTGTTTTCCAATATTGCTTGGAGATGTGCTTCATACCTTGGCATATCTCTCGTTTTAGTAATAATGTTTTGTTACTCACATCTATATTCTGAAAATAGAAAGCTAAAAATGTACTTCCTTGTTGCTTACACTAGTTGGTAAATACATGAGAATTGCAATTCTGTTTGTCGTATGTAATTATGTATCAAATTTCATTGGTCTTTCACTAATGTTATTTATTTGGTCCACTAGATCTAAGAACTCTGTGCTTGATGGATAGCTTGCTTATATAGAAGCAACAAGAAGACACCGAAGAAGACACAATAGAACTAGAAACTGCTTAACACTGCATACACTTCAGAGTGTTGGTTACTTGTAAAGTTTTACTTTGGATAACGAGCAACAAATCTGGATCCCATGGACCTGAAGTCAAACCATATTTCTCCTGTTCTCACTGATCCTGCGCCTTTAGGCAAGTCAAGACTTGGTGTACATTCCAGTCTGTTATCATATTCACCTCCTGGAACAGCTTTTCCAGCAGACCTTCTCTTAACCATCCCTAGGAGGAAGAATGCATTTCTTGATGATGTTCGCTCTAGCTCTTGGCTTGATGCTATGAAATCTTCATCACCTCCTCACAGAAAGATAACTAAGGATGTTAACAATGACTCTGCAGCAACTGAGTATGATATTGCCTATCGCACATGGATGGTAATAATTATTTCTTTTCTCATGTGTTGTATCTCTTTGATGTTTTGGCAACCTTCTAAACAAGTTTTTTATGCAGTAGTCCACATCTGTCTAATCTTGCAGGTTAAGTATCCGTCAGCTCTTACATCCTTTGAGCAAATCTCTAATTACGCCAAGGGAAAGAGAATAGCATTGTTTCTCGATTATGATGGGACTCTTTCGCCAATTGTAGATAACCCTGACTGTGCCTTTATGTCTGATGCTGTAAGAATATCTAGATTGTGTAAAACATTACCCTTTTTACTTCTACTTCAATTACTTGGTTGCTCATAGAAGGTGTTCTAATCATTTCAGATGCGAATGGCAGTAAAAAGAGTGGCAAAACATTTCCCAACAGCAATAATTAGTGGAAGAAGCCATGACAAGGTAATCTCTACTTAATGCTTTTGGTAATATCCTGATTTTCTCCTTGTTACTATATAATTTCAACAATCGGTCTTGATGTGCTGATTTTGACTGTAGCATGTTCAATGACTTTTTCTATCAGGTGTATGAGTTTGTTGGACTAAATGAACTATACTATGCGGGTAGTCATGGGATGGACATAATGGCCCCTGTTCTACAATCAGTAGTTGGTGACCATAGACATGGCTTTAGGTCTACTGACAAACAGGTAATTGTTACAAGGATCTCATAAGACTAATATGTTTGATTTGTTTTTTTGTTCTCTTATCTATTATGTTAATCTTCCTTGTGAAAATTTCAGGGCAACGATGTTAATGTGTTCCAGCCCGCTGCAGAGTTTTTACCTATGATTGGCGAGGTTTGTTGAGTGTATTATCTGCAATAGATTGCTTTAATGCAATTAACCAGCAGTTCCCCTTTTCCTTCTCAATTACTTGATAGTTTAGCGTCTGGTTGCTTATGCTTGAACAGGTTCTTAAATCCCTAGAAGAAAGTACCAAAGACATTGAAGGATCTAAAGTTGAGAATAACAAGTTCTGCGTCTCTGTACACTACCGCAATGTAGATGAGAAGGTAATCTTGATTATACTGAGTTAGTGGGGTTTTCTTTTACTCTTAGTTTAGCTCAGCAGTGGGACTCTGGGACCATTACAAAATTATTACTTCTTGTTTACCTCTATTTACTTTTTGTTTCCAGAATTGGGCTGTAGTTGCACAGCGGGTTCACGACATTCTTAAAAACTACCCACGCCTGCGTTTGACTCATGGACGGAAGGTATGAAGCGTCAAATCAAGAGTTCAACTTTAGTCTGTTATTTTGCATGTGTAATTATTCATTTATCTAAATTTTTTGTTTCTGTATTTGTAGGTTTTAGAGGTCCGACCAGTGATAAATTGGGATAAAGGGAAGGCAGTCACATTTTTACTTGAATCTCTAGGTGAGTATTGAGTATTATTTTCTCTTCATATTACTTACTGTTCTGAAGTGTA
Source organism: Fragaria vesca subsp. vesca (assembly GCF_000184155.1). Taxonomy (NCBI): domain Eukaryota; kingdom Viridiplantae; phylum Streptophyta; class Magnoliopsida; order Rosales; family Rosaceae; genus Fragaria; species Fragaria vesca. The sequence goes on from NC_020497.1 coordinate 19,902,155, forward strand.
TTCTCAACATCATTGAATTCCATCTAAATTGTCACTACCTTAAATTTTGTATTAGGGCTAAGCAATTGTGACAATGTGCTCCCAATATATATTGGAGACGACCGCACAGATGAAGACGCATTCAAGGTAAATTTTTGAAAAGCTATGAGGGATGTATCTGATGGATTTGAATTCTAATTCTCAATTGTAAATCAAGTAAATCAAATCTGAACTTGTAACAGGTTCTGAGGGAAGGAAACAAAGGTTATGGTATTTTAGTCTCTGCGGTGCCAAAGGAAAGCAATGCGTATTACTCACTAAGGGACCCCTCAGAGGTACAAGGTTTATTGTGTTTAAAAATTTGCCGTGGTGTAGGCTTCCTTCTTTTTGGTCTACACTTCCATCAGATAAGAGTTAGTTTCCTCACTCAAGCGTTGTAATTTATGTAGGTAATGGAGTTTCTCAAGTCACTGGTGCTATGGAGGAAGTCAAGTGCTCTATAAATATGAGATATTAATACAATAGAGAAAGAGGAGACAGGATCATTGGTCTGAGTCATACATATATATATATATATATATATATATATATGATTGATGAAGCCAAAGCGAGCCAGTCGTTTTTTTTGACTTGTCTAGAATGCAGAAGTATACCAAGTTTTTGGAATAGTAGGATATATTGGATAGAAGAAGACCTTTATTATATCATCAACGTCGAAGATGTTGGTGGTGCCTAATTGAGTCCGTCTGCCTCTGCTCAAAGCTTGCTTTAGTCTGTAAATTCCTTGCGTTTATTTATATCTGGGCATCTTCTATATTTATGCCGAAGGAACGCCATCATTATTTCTTTCTTTATTTCTTTGTGAAGGCGAGGTTCATCCTCACTTCTGAGATGTATTATTATTCATTTCTTCGTTTTCCTTTTCGATTTTGATTCAAGTATACTGTCTCCCTCCTTGATTATTTTTAATGAAATCCCATTGAGTTACATAGATGCTGATAAACTGATTCTTTCCCATCGGTCATGTTCATATGTTTTGGTATCTACTCGATACATGAAATACACTCAACCTTGCAGGCTCGACCCTCCTGTTGAGAATGAGGCCATGAGGGGCTGGATCAGGAAATATATCATTATATGACTGAAACATCCTCTTCTTGGTGACAGCCTGGTGAGTGATCTGTGATCGCTTGCCGCTGAAGGTTCCAGCTTCCTATTCCTTGGCCTTTTTCTCAAACATGAAAAGAACATGTTGGTCTTGTAGTGAAACATTATTATTAGATCTAAAAGAGCCCCAATCAGCAAATTTTCCAGTTCAATCTTCAGCAGTGAAAAATAATACAAGTCTATCACTATCAGAATGACTGCAGATCTCTCTAGGTAATGCTTAGAGTTGTAAAGAAAATTTGTTGTAGCTTTCATGGCTACTGTGGAAATCATGATCAGAATTGACCCTAGTCTTGATGATAAAGTGGTTGTATCACATGTTGCCCATAACCAACCAACCCCAAAGTCTCTAGTATGATCCGCACGCTTAAGAAAGGTGTACATACCCGTTTAAAGAGTAATATAAGCATGAAGGTTCACAAAAAGTGTGGAAGCATGAATCATGAGTTCTGGTTATTGTTCTGATGTAAGCATATCAGAAGTTCAGTATAGCTAACCACTCGATCATGATGTGTGTGTGTTTTGTTTTGTGTGTGTGTGGAGATAAACTTTATGGAGTAAAGTACTAGTGAATACAATTCACGAATCATGATGCATATATAGTTCGAACCAAAAAAATGATGCACATATAGAGTTATATATGTTTATTACCCTCCCTTGTCTTACTTGAAAGTTATAGGGATTTGTTGTTTTTGTTGTGTTGAAATGAAATGAAGGATATAAAGAAATCGGGAAAAAGATGAAAGTTACATTATGACTATTTTTATTGATTAAAAAATATATAATTATAGAGTATATATAGCTAGATTGAAAATAAAAAAATGTCCGAACCTCCTTATTCTATATCACTCCATTCACTCCTACAATCCTAACATGTCTTAGTAGAAAATCATTTTTGTTGTTGCATTATAAGTTAATTTGGGTAAATGAATGCTATGAAGTTATTTGTCGGAAAAGTGACTTACTTAAACCCTAGATCGATCATCATAAAATGAATCTGATTTCTTTTGGATATATATTAAGGACCAGTGATTCAGTTCGTGAACCGGTTTCAAAGAGCCACATAACATAATTATATGTCAGATTTGGCATCTTAATCTAAGGTTGCAAGTACTAAGCAAGTGATTAATTAGTACATAATCGACAAAACCCAACTGCATAAATCACAATCTGGGACTGTCCCTTTTAATAGCTAGTCAACCATTCCATAAATCACAATCTGGTTAAAACACACAATAGATTTGATTTGACCTACCGTTCCATCCCTCAATGAACATTCTAAATACTCATCAAGAGTACGTACTCTGAAGAATGTTAGGTCTGGGGGTGGTGTTTTATGTGAGATTTGGAACAGATCGAACAGAGGTTTAGTTTATAACACACTTCAAGATCTGATCTCTCTCGTGTTCTTTTGTTCTAGATCAGAGACGTACCACATGTTGGCATGTTCGAATGCATCATATGTGCATAGTCATTTAGGTCACTCTAAGTCATTTTATATGCCATCTCTTTGCCTTCCCAGGCTAGAACTTGTGAGTTCTACGGTGTCATCGTTCTACTCTTTTATTTACTTTCAGTAAATCGACCATATAGATCGGACAACACAAATGGTGTATATGTTCATCTGGTTATCAAGTGACAAGAAAACAATGTTCAATCACCGTTATATGTTAATCGTTGACGAGGTGACAGTACTATTAGATATATGTAGTTGAATCCACTTCACTTGTTTGTTTCTTAATTAATATATATGAATTATCAGAGATTTCTTGGCCTTGAAACTATTATCGATTTAGTCACCATACATATGTTTATTGGTATGGATCGTATGGACCATCCCCATATATGTAGTCTACTTCATGCATGATATATCATCCGGTTCATCCAGTAGTGTCCAGAAGTGACTCTGTGTTACACTGTTAGCCACGTTTTAGTGTAGACCTTTTTGATGACAACCCTTTTCCGATTATTATTAGCAGACAAAAGTCCTTCGCATGATTGTTCTATTTCCAGTTTTTATTTTCTTTTTTCATAATTTCGTTCACCAATTGTCTTGGAGCAAACTGATCAATCCGTAGTCAAAACTTACAAGCTGATCATCCAAATCCTAGTTAGCTTGTCCGACTTGGCTGTGTTAGGATTAAATTTGTGAATGTATATATATGCAGTTCCCACAGTTAGAACTGCAAGAATCCCGACGGGTTAATTCATAGTTCTAGTTAGCTATGAGGAAGGAAAGGATGGAAGATCACTTTTTTAATCGTATCAAAGTTGAAGAGTGTGGCTTAATGCTAGCTACACGTACACGTTTATCAAACTCAAAACAACGTATTTGTATACTATACGAAACCAATTAAGTCAGAGACTTTTGAGCCAAGTTACCGTAACAGCTAGGTTTCCACTATTGTTCATGTGTAATTGTTCTTGCTTGTTTACCATGAACAAAATGACGTTTCCTCGACCTTAATATAAACAATAACTAGTAAAGCCATAAGCGTTTTACAGTACTTTTACTAAGTTCATTAGATCTTACTTGAAGAAGGAACTATATGACGATGTAAGTAGCATTTTGCACATACTTAGGGAAACTAATGACTATACTAACCATTTTTAAGAATTGTTTTCTTTTAAACTTATGTTATTCGACTCTATTTACGAGAATTATAAAATAAAAGATAATGTTGAACCAAGTGACTGACAATTATGTTTTTTCTTCTTTTATATTTAGTTTTTTAATATTATATATTTATTCCCTTTCCTAGAGGGAAGTCATATTGCTGAAGATGATCGAATTGCTTACCTTATTAATGTAGCGTCAACAAATTGTGGTGGAGGAAAACACGGATGGTAACTTTTCCTATTACAATCTTGAATTGACATGACCAGCCAAGTCTTTTTCTTTCCCTATCGGATGTGGTATACTCAGCTAATTGTTATAACTTTCACATGCTTAACTAATTAGTTTATCAAGTTCACATGTTTAACGAGAAAGAACATTGTGGTACTTACTAAGCTTAAGTTTGGAAAATATAAGCCCTTAATTGCTATCACTCAATCTAGACATACTACATTGGGTGCCATTATCAAATCATGAAGAATAGAGATTTTCCTTTTTTTTTTTTTTTGTTGCTACAATACTTGTACAAACTAGCCAACAAACATAAAGCTGTCAACCAAGACAACACAATGTGGATAATTTCCTAAAATATATAATACATACCAAGTCCTAGAGTTTTCTTAAACTTCACTTTTGTCCCCCCTTTCATAAAATCAAAATTAAAATACATACCCCCATAATTTTGGTAAGTAATTTCCACTTACCAAAAAAATTTCAATGACTTACCTTCCCCGAGCTCTCTCTTTTCTATCTAATTTCGACAACCACCAATCCACACCCTATATAATCCCCCCACTTTATTCTTCTCCGCAGTCCATAATCAACACCACAACAAATTTCACGACCAAACCAAACCACAGCAATGGTCGACACTAGTGATTCTTCCTACGCTCCCTTGCCGGGGGAGGAGCCATTATTTTCCGGTCATTCCCCAACAAGTCTACGGCGACCCTGGAAGGGATTCGCCGTGATCCTCGCCTCCGTCGTGTTTCTCTTGTCATTGGTTGCATTAATCATCCACCAAGGCCCGTCAAATGTAGTGCCGGAAAAACAAGATGAACATCAACATCGTCCACATTCAACTACTCCAGCTTCGGAAACTACGTCGTCGTGGGAGCCGAGAGGGAAGGCACTAGGAGTCTCGGCCAAGTCGAACCCGCCGGTCTCCGACGAGCTATCGTATAACTGGACCAATGCTATGTTTTCTTGGCAGAGAACAGCTTTTCACTTTCAACCAGAAGAGAATTGGATGAATGGTAGGTACAAAGTACACCCCAGCTTCACAGCTAGGTTTCTTTCACTACTTTTTTCCAATGATTGATTAGCTTTCCAGAAGCGACAGGAATCCAAATTCTATGATTTGTTAGTTTGATTTGTCATTAGTTTTTAATTTGGTCGTGTTTTTCTGTTACTAATCACAATTCCTCGTCTTGTTTCATCCCGTGTTGCTGCGGCGAATCTGGCTTTCTTCTACTTCATCAGATCCTAATGGTAAGTTTCCTTACTTGGCAAGTTGGTATCAATTATTCGAGCACATTAGTAAACATCATTATTACTGCTTTTTCTTGGGCAATTATCTTGCATTCACATAAAATTCTTGGTGCGTATTTATGATATTATTACAATTCAATTTGATATAGCTTATTCTTAGATCAAATGTAACAAAAAAAAAGTTGTGTTTGTATAGTAGATATAGTAGTTGTTGTTGTTTTTTTTTTTTCCCGATTAGACGATGGAAGTTACATGCTCAACTTGTTTTTGAATTTTGCTTTAATATTAGTTTTTTTTATAGTGAAAATTATGTTTTCCAGTAATGTTTAGTAACAAACTTAATTTACCAAAAATTTAGTCCAAGATACCAAGCAAGCCAAATATTTTTCTTTGTTTTTGGTAAAAGAATAAAAACTAATTTTTATTCTTATTGTAATCTATTGTAATATGTGGACCGGAAAAGACATTATTTATGGAGTTGTGGACCAATCAAGAGCCACAATTGTCCCGGCCCAGTCCAGCTCATGATAAGGTGACTACCTAGACAGTCCGGCCCCACCTTGGAAGATATAACCAATGACTCCTTGCCACTTGGCACAAAATACCCATAATACCGGTGATAGTGATTTTAAAGTTTAAACAGATTTGGATATTACAACATGTGTGGTTTTAAATTTGTCATGTGCTCATCTCCCACCGTCCACCCCTACCCACCCTTCAAATTTTTCTTTTTTTGGCGAGGCACCCACCCTTCAATTTGACCAACGTTAGGTGTTTGTCTGCCCCTTCATGATTCATAATCACACTCAGACAAAAAAAAAATACATAATCACATAACACACTGTTGCAAAAGCCTAATCTTTTTCTTAATAATGAAATTTTAACCCAATGTTTTTATTTTTTGTGTAGGTCCATTGTTTCACAAGGGTTGGTATCACCTGTTCTACCAGTACAATCCGGACTCCGCCGTATGGGGCAACATCACGTGGGGCCACGCCGTCTCGACGGACCTGATCCACTGGCTGTACCTCCCCCTCGCAATGGTCGCCGATCAGTGGTACGACGCAAACGGCGTGTGGAGCGGCTCCGCCACGCTACTCCCCGACGGTAACATTGTAATGTTGTACACTGGTGACACGGTCGATGCGGTCCAAGTGCAATGCCTAGCGTATCCGGGCAACTTATCTGATCCCTTACTCTTGGATTGGGTCAAGTACTCGGGTAACCCGGTGTTGACTCCCCCGCCCGGGATTTTATCCACGGATTTCCGTGACCCCACCACCGCGTGGATCGGACCCGACGGCAAGTGGCGCATTACCATTGGCTCCAAGATCAATACAACTGGAGTTTCGTTTGTGTACATCACAGAGGATTTCATAAACTACAATATGTCGCAGGGTCTCCTTCATGAGGTTCCGGGTACGGGTATGTGGGAGTGCATTGACTTTTACCCGGTTGCCATAAACGGGTCGAAGGGTTTGGATACGTCTGTGAATGACCCGAGTGTGAAGCATGTTCTAAAGGCTAGCTTGGACGACACGAAAGTGGATCACTATGCGCTTGGGACTTATTTCATAGAGAATGAAACATGGGTACCCGATAACCCGGCTCTTGATGTGGGTATTGGGTTGAAGTATGACTATGGAAGATACTATGCATCAAAGACATTTTATGATCAGAACAAGGAGAGAAGGATCCTTTGGGGTTGGATCAATGAGACCGATACCGAGTCCGATGACTTGGCTAAAGGTTGGGCATCAGTTCAGGTATGATTTCTTCGCCTTAAAACTATTTTGGTCATATATATTTACTGATGAAACTGTGAAGCACACTCTAATACACTAATAAATGTTACAGACTATTCCGAGGAGTGTGTTGTTTGACAACAAAACCGGCACCAATTTGATCCAATGGCCAGTGGAAGAGATTGAGGAGTTGAGACTGAACAGCACAGACTTCAGTGATGTTTTGGTTGAAGCAGGAGCAGTTGTTGAACTAGATATTGGAACAGCTACACAGGTTAGTTTGTCTAGTAAAACTTGGTTACATAAGCATTTTTTGTACATGATCAATTATATTTACTAACATATACTTCTGTTCTGGTTTTGATATCAGTTGGACATCTTTGTGGAGTTTGAGATAGAGTCGTTGGGATCAGAGACTTTGAATAGCAGTGTTGGTTGTGGTGGGGGTGCTACAGATAGAACCAGTTTCGGACCATTTGGTATTCTGGTCATTGCAGATGAGATTCTTTCAGAGCTGACCCCTATCTATTTCAACATTGCCAATTCAACTGAAGGGGATGTCACAACTTATTTCTGCGCAGACGAAAGAAGGTTTGCATCTTCATCAACGTTGAGATATGCTTATGAGTAATTGCTGAATTGTTATGTGTAGTGGTTCTGATGTAAGTTTCTTATCAATGCAGGTCATCTAAGGCTCCTGATGTCTTCAAACAAGTTTATGGAAGTGAAGTGCCTGTGTTGGAGGGCGAAAAACACTTCGCGAGAGTATTGGTGCGTATCTTGATCTCCATAACAAGTTTAAATGTTCTTATGTAGTATATACGAATGCCAAATAGTCTAACATCTTGTTGTCGGTCTTCACTAATTTTTCCGTGTTGAATGTTTACAGGTTGATCATTCGATTGTAGAGAGTTTTGCGCAAGGAGGTAGGACAGTGATTACATCTAGAATTTATCCAACAGAAGCAATCTATGGAGCGGCGAAACTATTTTTGTTTAACAATGCAACAGGATTGAATGTCAAGGCCACACTGAAGATTTGGCAGCTGAACTCAGCTTTCATTCACCCTTTCCCATTAGACCAGGTCCAATGAGAGTACAATTTTTTGTAGTGAAGCCAGTTGAACTGAATATCTGTGGTAACTTTCCCTCCTTCATTAGGAGTTGCATTCATCCGAGATTTGTCTACCAAGTACCAAGCAATGACAAATTTTCTGGCAAACAAATGTAAAATGTGGTCTGTAATATTCTTTGGGTGCCCATTCTGTTTGTAACCAGGGTACGTATGCCCTTCAGCAATATCTGTTGATTTGGACCTTATTGGTTCAAATGAATAATCATCTTCAATGAAATATAGATTTTGCCTATTGAGATCCTTTTTCCCTGCTGCATTAGTCCCACTGAGCTAAATTTCTTTCTGGTTTTTGTTTTAGGCCAAGAAAATTTCTTCAGGGTCTTTATAAATAAAATAAATAAAAATAAACCTCTTTCCAAATCCACTCCTTACATGTTAAAAACTCCTAAACAAACATGGTAGTTTAGGAGATGGTAGTTTCAACTTTACTTGTTACTGGTGCAGTTGGACAGCAGTCTTCTTCTGGTTCAACATCCTCGCAATCTCTGAAGTTGAAAATAAAATTAACTGTCAGCAGAGACTCAAATAATTCATCAGACAATAACAGAGGTACATAAGTAAAACAAGAAAATGTGTGAGGTAACTTACGATGTAAAGCAGAAGTTAACTCCGAAAAAGTGGCTGCCCATCAAGTCGACTTGAAAAACAGATGAGTATAGGGTTCTGATTTCAGTTCTTCCTTCTTCACTGAGGATTCGAAATGTAGTCATACAGAGATATTGATGCACAGGAGAATATTTATTCTCGCCTGTTTTTACAAGACAAAAGTCCAGCCCTCCTAAATAAACCAAACTCTGAGTTAGAGGCCCCAACATCGGTGGGTTTGAGGTTCTGCGTATATACAGAGGCAAAGGTGCGTCTAGGCAACAAGTACCATCTGAATCCCGCCAAAAAGGGAATGCTAGGACTTCGCCACGAAAAAACGACAGTGAATATATAACACCGTCTACAACCACAGCCCTCCCCAGAAAAGGATAGTAATCCGACTTGGCGACCTTCACTCGATGCCATGTTTGTGAACCGATATGAAACGCCATCACCGCATGATCTTTCTGGTTATACATTGAGATCAAAATATAGCCGTAACAGACGGCATAACCTGCTACATCCATGCGTGGGTTTGGTAGAGTCTCGTACGGCCAAGAAGGCAGGGATTTCCAGGAATTAGTGGCGGAATTATATCGCTCAAGGGAGGGGTGGTCTGGGATGCGTAGGAAGCATGTTGGATGTGCAAAGTAATATAGCTCACCGTATGCAGATATAATAGTACCGTGTGGTTTTAATGGTTTGGATGGAGGGAAGTCATGGATTGAGGTTGCGTCTGGGTCTGTGTCAAAAACAAAGGAATTGGTGGGTGTGATGGGTTCGCCATAATAAGGGTTCTCCTTTGCCATCAAATATAACTTGGAGCTAACTCTCACACCCTCAAACAAACAGTTCTTCGGCGGATACAGAGGCTTATCAAAAAACTTCATTACTGGGACGAGTACATGTGGAGGGGATTCAGCTCCTGCATCACCTGAAGCTTCACCGGATTCTCCATGCTCTTTAAGGTTTACTTTATATAGTGCACCGTGGTACTGACCACAATAGAAACGCACCAAAACAAACATGGATTTATACGTCTGCAGGTTTGCGTTAATCTCCATGGCCAATCTGAACGTAGAAGCCAAGTTCACCTAAAGTAACAAAGCAAATCGATTTAATTTCAACACAATCCACTCTAAATCGAGAGAAATACAAACTCAAATTAAAGAGAAAAAAACACAGATGATATATAGATTTGTACATATAGATTTCAATCAATGGTACAAAATTGATAATCACTTAATCAAACACCCCTAACTATCATGTTACAATATTTATGAGTTCTGCAGGAGAGCATCTGATGCAAAACCAAATGATCAATCATGGAACCCAAACCAACAGAAACACAAAAGCTACGCCATTCTGATTCTCTCGTTGTTATATCAGGCACGGCCTATGTATATATATGACGCATCTCATACTTGTTGTTTCCAATCACAGCTATTTCACAGATCGGTAAAGACCTTACGTAGATGAAATAAATAATAAAAGCAAATCCAACAAAGTAATCCACCGGAAAATGTAAACTGACCTCGGAACACGCGCTTTTGATCGGTCGGGAAACAACCGAGAGGCTCTGCTAAGATGATGTGTTGGGAACCGCAAGGTTAAACAATTAATTGCTTCAATGGATCACTAGAAAAGCCCACATCACATAAGACTCCAATCCATATCCAAAGGACAAAGGCATTATATGTGTGACCCAAGAAGGCCCAAATACGCGGCCCAGAAACCAAAGAGAGCCCCAAGCAGCCCAACCAAACCCTACACGCTCTCAAAACTACGGTAATGTGCCCTCAAATCTAGCTAAGAATTGCCACTTTTGTCGGAATGGAAAGGAACACCTGTTCTCTACCTGCTGCAACATACAACTTCAGATCTGCTTTATTTTCTTTGTCCTCCAATGTCATCCTGGTACTTCCAACTTCACTTTTAACTGGTGCAGTTGGACAACAGTCTTCTTCTGGTTCAACATCCTCACAATCTCTGAATTCCAATATAATGTAACAGTCAGCAGAGAATCATTAGAAAAATAGAATACCAATATATCAATAGGAATTGCATTGGAAAATAAGTAAAACAAGCACTTGTGTTAGGAAACTTACGGTGTAAAACTGAAGTTAACTTCCAGAAAGAAGCTGCCCATCAAGTCGACTTGATAAACAGATGACCGTAGGGTTCTGATTTCTGTTCCTCCTCCTTCACGTATGATCCGAAATGTAGTGATACAAAGATATTGATGCTCAAGAGAATATTCATTCTGGCCAGTCTGCACAAGACAAAAGTCTAGCCCCACTAAATGAACCAAATTCTGAGTTATATACTCCAACATCGGGGATGGTGGATGCGCGGTATTCCATATATGCAAAGGCAAGGCTGCGCCTAGGTAACAAGTATCATCTGAATCCCGCCAAAACGAGAATGCTGAAATTTCGTCCCGAATCAAAGACATGGAATATATGGTACCGTCTACAACCGCGGCCCTCCCCACGAAAGGATAATGTCCGGAGTCGGTGACTTTCACTTCATGCCATTTTTTTTGTAGTAATATGAAAAGCCATCACCCGGCGATCTCTGCTGTTAGACATCGAAAACAAAATAATGTCCGGAGTCAACCAAAAAGCTACCATTGAAGTCCACAATATCAAGTTATCAACCAACGTAACCATCTGCCTAGTTCAAAATTTAGTCAGTAGATTAAGAAATGAATTTGGTGTTGATAGGTAAGTAATCTAGAATCTGTGCTTACTTTAGAGCACTGAAACAACAGGGTAATGATGATGACCACCCCATAACATAGAGGTAACAAAAATGTTTTCTCTTTCCCCGTCCCATCTTGAATAGCCTCTGTTAAACCTATTCCCAGGGCATCCTCAGAAGCATATATCCTGGGTCCTGGCTGTGACAAAATGCCTGTAACATACCCATTTTCAGATATTTGCAGGAAATTGGAGCATACTACTCTGTAAAGGCTACTACATATAAATGTTTCGCTACTAAAACTTACTTACAACACTATCTATAAGAGAGTCTCATGCTGTTGTTCAACACATGTTTTGCTACTAAATATGTTACATTTAAAAGTTCGACCTGTTTACTTTACTGACAAATATCAACCCTTGAGAGTGTTTTAGTGTCACAGTTTACAACCAGCAATGGCAGCTTGTGTTTGATTAGTAGCTTGACTAAGATGACATAATACATTGTTATAAAGCCATTGAATACTACGAGTATTTGAATAGTGATTAGCAAATTAAACTTAAGCACAGAATACAAAACTACATTCAATACAGATCAAATGCCTAATGCAAGTTTTCCAGCACGAAACAAAACTAACAAATTGAATTGCATTTTCACAGCTTAGCGTATTTGACAAACCTCGACAGAGCTGATATTGTTTCTATAGATACAAAACTACAAGGATATGTATCACAAACTCTTCCTGGAAGGGATCGAGTTGAGACTCCAAATGTCATATTATGTGGAGGAGGAAAAGGATGTGCTCTCACTGCTCAGCATATGGAGACCTGGAGATGGAAGAAATAAAAAGTTCAAATTTAAAACCGAGGAAAGTTTGACAAGCTTCAACATGTTCCCTCGCTTTTCTACATGTATTTGATAACATTATCATCAGTGCGGATGTTGTCTGAAATTACAAGTGCGTACCTGGAAACCACTCGATCGAGGAGTGTTGGTTTTCTCTTATATGTCTTCGCCATTAATTCGTACGCAAGGGATGTGTGCTATCTTGTGCCGGTATCGTCCTTTGTATCTCTGTTCAAGGAGAGGACAGTTGCGAATAAAAAGTCCCTCAAGTGAAAGAGGCAGGCCTTCCTCCACTGGAAGGGTTGTAAGCTTCGGACAGTTCCAGATCCAAATACTTTCAAGAGAGGTGAGGAATTGAAAGCCCTTGCTCAGTTTCTTTAGATTTGGGAAGTGTCTAATACTCAAAATAACAAGAGATCTGGGGAGCAGTATCTCCGTCTCCTTTGAATTCTCAGCAGCAGGTGGAAATGACACCAGACCTCCATCATCTTCACCCCTCAGACGCAATTCTCTCAAAGAGGTGAGTCTCTGCAACCCTTGAGATTCCATCAGTGCCTTACAGTTCGTGATCTTGTTAATTGTCAGTGATGTTAGGTTGGTGGGGAAGGAAGTTGTAGTTGTCAAACCTTCAAAGTAATCAATTGTCAGTTTTTCAAGATTACTGGTGTGCATCATGTCTCTCGCCAACTGTGCCACCTCCAATTTATCGCAATTTTCGAGTTTGAAAACTCATTAAAAACAATCGGGTGAAGATTTTTCAAGTTCGTCAGTTTTACAATTGCTTAAAGATCATGATTTACCAATGTAAAGACTTTGGTGAACATACAAGAATATGAGATTTTTGTCAAAAAAAACGTGCTACAATCCACAATTTCATATGAATATCATGATTTCGAACAATTTCTTGTTTTCTTAGAAAAATCTCTGCAGTTGGTTCCTATTGTAAAACTGGTGTTTAACAGTGTTCTCCGGAGCAATTTCTACAATATAGAAGAGTCAAAACTTCTTTTTCTCAGACAGACTGGTTCAGTAAAACATGGTACACTCGGCATTGTGCATGTTTCTATATCTATTGTCTGTATATATGAATATCTACTCACCTCGGTTTCTTTTTTACAACACTAAATGACAGCATATTTCTCTACATACACAAGAATCAATAATGCCATTTTGGTCTTTCTTCCTCTTCCTTTTCGGTCAACTCCCGGTACTGATACCACACTGCTCCAGACTTACCCACTGGGATTGGAGACCTAACAAATATTTCGACTGGCTTGGGAACATGCACAGCTAAATGCAGTTCCCTGCAGTTTTTTCTGAATTTGAATCAGAACTTCTTAATAATCTGCAAATAGGTTCAATACTAATCCAACCTAAGCCTGATATAGCCGCATCACCTGCTGGCCTGCATACAAGGAAAAGAGAAGAATTCTCATATTGATTAACTAACTAACTTTAAGGAAATATCAGAATTGCAATACTCATATGAATGATTTACCTTTGCACATCTTCAACTTTTATTTGCAATTGACGCTGAAAGTCGAGACCTCTCCATTCATCTGCTCTTTCTTTCCCAGTTGGAGGTGTCAGTAAGACTCCAACGTGTTTCTGCAACATGGTAAAAGGCACATTACAATCACACCAATCAATTTAAAGAGAAAAATATCATGCACACCTTTAAGGCCGGAATGGTATCACATTTTCATAGTGTCAGTAACATAAAAGGGTTCACTTTAATTGTTTTCAAAATATTTTAAATGCTTCATAAGTCAGCTGTACTTGGGAAATAAGAAACTATGAATCTCAAGTGGGACCTTGATTACCTGGTAAAATTCATCAGCCTCATCAGTTGGTACCATATGAATCTGAAGACTCTTTGGCCCATAAAATGTTAAACGTGTCTCAGGGAGAACCTGAAATTATCAATATTTGATTACTCAGGAAACACCGTATATGCATCAGCCAGATAAAGATCGTATCTGAAGCTACAAGGCCAAACCAAACCTTTAAGACATCTACTCTGACAAGACCTCCCCAGAATATTAAATAGCCATTCAAATCATTGGAATTTCCTTGCCTGGTTGTTCCACTTCCAGAAACCTGAGAATTCTGGAGGGATAAGAAACAGTCAACAACTCAAAGATACCAAAGGAAAAAACAAGAGAAAGAAAAGCAATTAACTTACAGGCAAAGATTGACCCCTAAGCCGACTTTGAGGAGCAAGAGAAGGTAGGTCTTCTGAATGAACGACAGCGGCTTGCCTATGATGGAGATGAACTCCAGGTGTGTCGTATAATTTCTGCAGATAACAGAATGTTACTGTACTAAACTCTGAAAGGCCATTGGTAATATACAGATACTATAGCATACCCCTCCTCCTAGGAAAGCGTTGATTTGAATTGAACCCAGGGTAGTTCCAGGGACAGCAGACTGTATTGGTTTGTACTTTTGCGCTGATGCAGCAACTGGATCCTTTTCCGCCATCAGTTCTGGTATAACGGTAATACAGTATTAACAAAAGTCAGTTCAAAAGAAGAATAACTCATTTAGAAAAATAAATCCTGGCATTTATCTTTGTGAACAGAATTGCTATGAACTTCATAGCAACAAAACATATCAGATGTCAACTAATGAACCTACTCAGTAAAGCACTGATAAAAGCTGATTTCCCAACATTTGCGGAGCCCTGTAGCAAAAGGTAAGCTAAACTATCAGATGCAAACGCATTTTTTATAGGTCAATGCAAACGCATTTTTTATAGGTCAATCCAAGTATGCACCAACTAGAGGATAATCGATACAGAAGGCAAAACAAGATATGACAACTCTTTTGTTTTACTTCCTTTTACAAGCATACTCAAATAGAAATCAGCAACATGACTTGACTGGGCATGAAAGATTTTCATGGATAAAATACCAGTAAAAAAGCATGTGCTGATTCAAAATCTTATTGAAGTTCCATACAGTCAACAGGTTAAAATCTCAAATGTGATTGAGAATCAAATCAAATTCATAGCAGTTCACAAGAAACCACACACTCCAAGAGCAAGGATAAGTAGAAAAAAAAATTCAGGTTCTGAGAAGTGTTAAATTCACTTGACAAAACCAATACTCAGTACTAAGTAAGTAAACTTCCAGAGTTCCCATCAAGAAGCTCACCATAACATACACGTCCCGCCCCTGCACCAAAAAATAACCAAAGAACTCAGTTTGAAGTTCCTGTAAATGATAGATGTTCATACTTATTTCATTCAACAGGAAGTACAAATTTACAATGTATAAACCTATTTCTTCTGTTGGCTATAATTAAATAACTTATATCAATGGCTTTAGTCAGATCAATGAATTTCACACATGAAGATGCACATACACTGAGAAGTAAATACCTTTTTTTCCATTTGAATCTCTGATGCAACTCCAGCTACTCCAACCAAAGACTTTGAACTCATCAGATGAATGCTCAAAACACTGCAAATAAGCATCAAGGACACTCTTTTAAAAAGACACCATATAAAATAAGTAAAAGCAAAGGCTAAGGAAACAAATCTTACTTAAGCTTCTTCTTTACAGTGGCCTCTACAACCCCATCACCAATGCAATTAAAATCAGTCCCCTTGGGAAGTAAATCAATCTGTCATTCGAAAAGCGCAATTAGAAAGCTGCGTGCATCAATGTCATGTTACATAAGTTACATAAGTACAAATGAGAAGCTTAATACCTTAGTAATGACTAATATTATGGGATTCGCACCGGCCAGATCACGCATACGAGCCAAAAAGCTACCATTGAAGTCCACAATATCAACCTACATTCCAATAACCATTTAAAAACAACCTACATTTCGCAACGCAACTCACTCAAAACTAAATGCCAGCACGTAGTATACCAATTTAACTATCAGCGCTCTCTCGTAGCCCAAATGCGAGAGCTCTCATTCTCGTAGCCCAAATCCAATTTAATTAATATCATATTTTGTGGAGGAAAAGGATGTGATCAACAGTTTTGAGCATTAGGAGACCTGCAGATGGAAGAAATAAAACGTTAGATGTGGAAAACAGAGGAAAGTTTGACAAGCTTCAACATGTTCCCTCGCTTTTCTACATGTATTTGATAACATTATCATCAGTGCGGATGTTGTCTCAAATTACAAGTGCGTACCTGGAAACGGCTCCATCGAGGACTGTTGGTTTTCTCTTATATGTCTTCGAAATTAATTACTACCTCAGGGATGTGTCCTATCTTGTGCCGGTATCGTCCTTTGTATCTCTGTTCAAGGAGAGGACAGTTGTGAATACGAAGTTCTGAAAGAGGCAGGCCTTCCTCCACTGGAAGGGTTGTAAGCTTCGGACAGTTCCTGATCCGAATACTTTCAAGAGAGGTGAGGAATTGAAAGCCCTTGCTCAGTTTCTTTAGATTTGGGAAGTCTACAATACTCAAAACAACAAGAGATCTGGGAAGCAGTATCTCCGTCTCCTTTGAATTCTCAGCAGCTGGTGGAAATGACACCAGACCTCCATCATCTTCACCCCATAGACACAAATATCTCAAAGAGGCGAGTCTCTGCAACCCTTGAGATTCCATCAGCGCCTTACAATTCTTGATCTTGTGAATTTCCAGTGATGTTAGGTTGGTGGGGAAGGAAGTTGTAGTTGTCAAACCTTCAAAGTAATCAATTTCCAATGTCTCGGTGTGCATCATGTCTCTCGCCAACTGTGCCACCTCCAATTTATCGCAATTTACGATCCGTATCATTCTCGGCCACACATTCATTCTCGGCAACGAAATAAGACTTTGACAATACAAAACAGTTAATGACTGAAGATTGGTGAGGTGGCACAGTCCCTCGGGTAAGGATTTCAGGTTTGGGCAGTGAAAGATGAAAATTTGTTCGACTTGCCAGCTGTCATCGAGGAACCTCTCAGTTATTAGCTCCAGCTGTCCACAACTCACTATCCGAAGCTGTTTAAGAGACCTGGGTAATTGACTTTTGCATGATAAGCACATCAAAGAGGGACAATTCTCTATCGTCAAACTCTCAAGACAAGAAGAAGAAGAACCGTTACCCACCTCCTCCTCTTTCTCTATTAATGACTTCAAATTCCCACAATTCCTAATCTTTATTCTTTTTAGGCTGAGAGGAATCTGGTATTTTGCAAAGTGCAACAGAGATTCGCAGTCATGAATCACTATGTCTTGGAGACAAGGTGGCAGACCAACATCCGGAAAAGAAACAAGACTTGAACATTCACTTATGTGCAGCTCTTGAAGACAAGGTGGCAGACCAACATCCGGAAAAGAAACAAGACTTGAACATTTAATTATTCGGAGCTCTTTAAGTGATGTAAGGTGATGATATCCTTCAGGCACCATCAAAAGCCTTCCACACTCGATTAACGCCAGACGTTCAATCTTGCAATCCAGGATTTGCAATTGCACCAACTGCTCTGCTTCAATCCCTAGCTTTTCAACAAGGATCGAGTTGTCTTCGATACACAGACGACCAAGAGAAATCAAGTGTTGCAGTAATCTATCCTCATTTTGAAAGCAACATGTAAGCTCCTCACAACCAGTGATCCTCAACTCTTTAACATTTTTCAAGCTTTTCATGAACGCCACTGTTTGGAATCTCAATTCTGATACATTTGAAAATGTCAAACTCTCTAGTAAGTCAAACTGAACTGTACTTGTGTCGTACACCACCATCTTGCACTTTTCAATGTTTGATCGGTGAAGCTGTTTATATTTGGATACTGAAACCACCAATTCCTCACATCCGCAAATCTCAAGCTGTGCTAATGAATCAAGCTTCTCCGGTAAATCACCCTCCAATTTGGAGCAGTCCTTGATGGAAAGCTTTTTCAGGCAAGAGAAAACTTCAACACCCTCACTTTGTTGGCAATGAGACCACTTCTTCCAATTTTTCAGATAATGCAACTCCAGGGTCTCTAAAACATGAAACGGCAGGTCACTTTCTCCATAAAACTCAACACCAACACTCTCAACTGCATCCATTTCTTGTACACAAAGTTCTTTGAGACAAGGCAACTGTCCGAATGGTGGCAAGAATTGACAATGATTACAACCTTCTAACCTTACCCGCACCATTTTAGTGAATGAAGGATTCCCAATCCATGTTGAAAATTTCAATCCACCATAACCTTTGATGGTGAGATTTTTGAGCTTGCTATGAGGTTGTAACATGCCAAGCACAATTGCTGCATCTTCTGTTGAGACACTCGAAGAAGACCATTCAAGAAATAGGGCTTCAAGCCTTTCCTTGCTCTTTAAGTTGGCACTCCTGGCATCCTCGACACAAATCACATTTTCTAGTCTTGAGATGTGCAATGTCCCTTGCAGATGCAATAATGACTCAATCTCTCTTACTCCTGATCCACTACCTTTGCCAATAACAAACTCAGGCAATGTTTGGAGGTTAGTCAAT
The DNA here is from genome assembly GCF_000184155.1 of Fragaria vesca subsp. vesca. Taxonomy (NCBI): domain Eukaryota; kingdom Viridiplantae; phylum Streptophyta; class Magnoliopsida; order Rosales; family Rosaceae; genus Fragaria; species Fragaria vesca. The sequence goes on from NC_020497.1 coordinate 19,920,863, forward strand.
TGACCAAGCTGAGGAGGCATTTCTTCCAATGAATCTGTACCTGAATTGTTGAGATGACGCAAATTAACTAGGTTTCTCATGCTTGTGGGCAGTGCCTTCAACTTGTCACAACTTTTCAATAACAATGTCTGCAAGTTGTACAGAGTTGTTGTCGAGTCTGGCAAACTTCTTATCCGAGTGTGGGAGAGATCAAGATAACGTAGATGCTTCAATTCACTGATTGTATTCGGCAACTCGATTATTTGATAACTTTTCAAAGAGAGGAGTCGTAAGTAATGGAGTTTGGGAAATAAATCAGAAGTAACCTTATGAGCCAGATAATGACCATATGAAGGTGAAAGTGGTAAGAACGTTCGCAAAGATGTAGCTTCAGAATAGACCTCGAACTTCTTAACCCCATCATACGCACCAAGAATGTAAGACGAATGACGAACCTTGGGCAAACATGTACGTTGCTGCGAGTCATAATTCTGCATATCCTCCAATCTAGAACATGAGCTTCCTGCAGCCCAACGTGCCAATTCAGTAACCAGGTCATGCATTATGTATTTCGACTCTGTTTTGCTTGATTTTTGAAATAATGACCTGGACACCAACTCTTGAAAATAGTCACGTCCCAAATCTTCCATTTGCTCATGTTCTTTGGGCGGAATCAAACCTTCTGCCATCCACCAAAGGATCAATTGCATCTCCTCAAATTCATAATCATTTGGAAGTATTCCACAGTAGGAGAAACACCGTTTCAAAGTCGAAGGGAGATAATGATAGCTCAGTTTCAATGCTGGAAGGATTTCCTTCTTGTTCTGATCTGATAGAGTCCTCATCTTGTGGTCTAATATGTCTTCCCATTCGTCTACTTCTTTACAACGTAAAAGCCCACCAAGAGTCCTTGCAACTAACGGTAACCCATTGCATTTTTGTACAATTTTCTCTTTAAGGAACTCAACAACTTCAGGTCTGTTTTTTAACTGTGCATGGTGCTGAAAGAGTTCCCAACAATCATCTTCTGACATCGGGTTCAAGTTATAAGGGCTACTATCTCCCATCATATTTGCGACATTGGCGTCACGTGTTGTCACGATGATCTTACTTCCAGCTGCTCCAACACGAAAGGAGGCCTGCAGTGTAGTCCATTGACCATAGCTACAAGTGTGCCAGACATCATCAAGAACAATTAAAAACTTCTTGCCAGCCAATTCCTTACTTAACTTCTCCAGAATTGAGTTAAGCTCCTTCAATTCCTGAACTGGAGAGGACGTGACTGATTCCAAAACGGCTGCTGCCACCCTTACAATGTCAAAGTCGTCTGACACAGATACCCATCCTTTTGGGGAAAACTGGCCAGTTGCAGCATCGTTGAATACATGTTTAGCAAGTGTTGTCTTTCCTAGTCCTCCAGTACCGACAATACCAACCACATGATAATTCTCTTGTTTTGAAAGCAAATCATAGAGAATCTTAGCCTTTGCTTCATCCCTTCCGATCACAGGTCCATCAAGTTGATAAGTAGTGGGTGGCATTTTCCATGGCTTTTTAGACACTCCAAGTTTCTGCAAATCAAACTGCTTTCCTCGTGTAGTTATCTCCACAAGTCGATCACTTATCTTCTTGATTGCTGAGTTCAGATCAAAATTGGACTTAACTTTAGAGAGTGAGCTCCATAACTTGCTTTTGCTTCCTTGTTGTCTTTCTATCCTCCGCTTCAGCATTTTAGTATCAAATATGTCCAATACATCTTGAACATCGTAAGCCAAATCTCTGAGATCATCCAGCCACTCTTTACTGCTCTTCGTGTTAGTTGCTTCTCCTCAGCATCACTCAGCACCTCTTCAATGGCCGTCAACGTTCTAGTCCATTTCTCCAGCACCTTTTTGTCGACCCCCATAAGGCGTCCGAAGTACTCAGTGATCTCTTGATCCGCCAACTTCTCAAGCAGCACCGGAGGAATGCACCAAGAACAGCTCCCCCATCGTTCTTTTTTGTACAATCGATGTATTCAAAACTGCAGAAAGTGAAGCTAGTAGTTAATTAAGGTACAATTATAGTTGATGCATGCATGCTAGAAAATAATTTAAACAATGAAATGGGTGTTAAATCTGATTTGTTTCCCTTAATTTGCAAGATCGGAAAACATGCACTTACATGAAAAGTTGATTATTTCTTCTGTGAGATCACAACTAAAACACTTGCAACGTTAATTCTTCCACAAGGTGATCGGCCAAGTCTCTGAGATCATGATCATGACAGACTTTCTTGTTGCAGATCGATCTGATTCCAGCTATACTGCACAAATTAGTAAGCGGATCCAGTTTAATTAGTTCACAATGATAATCCAACATGAATATAACTGATTAACAAAATGAAATTAGTAACGGATTCAAGAAGAGCTAGCTTACATGGATCAAAGGATATCTGAGTCCAAAATCAAGAAGCCCTTTCTTCTTTAGATGAATAATGATACAGTGCAGTGTGTATAGTTCAAGTATGAATGGATAGAAGCTCCTCTGGCAAAAAGTCTAGATATGAAAACCACTCGCACTTTCCTAAAAGTCGATGAAACAAAGGTGAGCCACTCAACAGGAATGACGGGAAAAGGCGATGGAACACAAAGGTTTCACCCTGCCGACACCGAAATTACCATTTTAACTGGTAAAAGTGTGTGTTCTACTGTAACCGTTGACACTTACTGTATGTGTGCATCTATGTTTTCATCTGTTAAACTGGAGACGGCCATGTTTAGTAAATGATTTTTGGAAGATGCGTTTTTGGCAATAAAACGTATTTGGACCACCTTTTTTTTTGGTGAATTTGAATAATTATTGGATAGTCTTCACAGAGATGGGCTTATGGGCAATATCATTCAAATTCAACAATTATTCAAAAATTTGGCGTACAAATTCGACGCTCTACAATATATGCAGGTTGAGCATAGGGCTCAAAACAGGCACAACATTGGAATGCCACCACCATGAAACTACTCAAGAGTTGATACAGTTTTACATATGCACTTGTATCTAAATGAAAGCTGGAGATTGATTGCATAACCAACTAGCACATGTAGTCGACAAACAAGAAGTTTCTCATACATACGTTGAAGATAGATAAGCCCTCACAGGAAAGGATCATTCACCATGGTAAAGTAAAACATCTGAACCAAAAGAGAAAAGTTCGACAAATCAGAACAAGTTATACTTGATATGATAGCAAAGAAGCAACTTGTGTTCAACGCAAAGCTACAATTGAAATGAGCATGGAAACATGGAAACAGTAGAAAGGGCCATTTAGTAAAGGGATTGGAGATGTACCAGCATCACTTGTTTGTTTAGCAACGGTCCTTTGAACAGTTGAAACTCCATCCACAAACTTTGTTCGGAAAGGACATTAGCATTATTGAACATGCCCTCTTTCAGTGAAACCACAATGAACTGAAAAAAATGTGATAAACAAGAAAAATGGGTAAGTAGAAGTTGCATATTATCTTTATAAGTTATGCTGCAATCTGCTCTTTTGTAGAATGAGGTTTGAATTACAAACTCCAGAATACCAGACTCTACAAACAGCCAAGGGATGATGATCAGTCAAAGAGCAGTGGATATGCCAGATCACAGCTATGCCTAAAACATTTTCTGAACTTTTTGAGATTTGTAAAAGTCAGATAGTATTACTTATTTACTTGCACAATGACAGAAAAGAAGTTGTATCTTAGCTAAACCTAACTTTATGGATTACTGGAGGAGAAGATGGTACATGTCAGAAGAAGATTCCAGCTAGGTAAAATGTACATAACCAGATGGCAGAATCCACCAACCTGGGAGTGTGGGAAATGACTTTTGATCATTCTTCCAATATTCTGGGTGTGACTTAGATCAAGAGCTGCATCAACCTGCAAGTGAATAACAAGATGATGATAACTGTTTCATCTTAACAACCAGAGACCAATACAATATAATGAACCCACATTAAAGCTTTGCAGATACCAATACAGTCTACAGATGCTACAAGTATCCCACTAGATTACTCCAAAAAGAAAAAAAGTAAAACTTTGAATGACAACTTCCACATGTGGAGTAGCTATTTCAAACAAAGAAACGACACCACAAAAAAAGCTAAAACCCAGGTAAATAAGAAACAAGCCGTCCATTAAACACATAGGAACAACAGAGCACCAAAGTTGTAGAAATGTTTTGGTAGAGAATCCACAGCAGAAGCTTTTAGTCTAATTCTAAACCCAAATTGCACCCAGTTCAGTGAATAAAGTCAATAAACCCTAATAGAAAAGTTAAGCATACCTCATCCAGTATATACAGAGGAGCTGGTTTGAAGAGAAGCAATGCCAAGATCAGAGAAAGTGCCAGCAGGGATCGCTGACCTCCACTCAGTTCTGACAAAGACTGTTTCCAAACACCCCCAAATGCAACACGCACCTCAAGGCCATCTAGGAAACTACACCCTTCAGGAGGTTCAAGCTTTCCCATTGTGCCGGGTAAAAGGGTAGAAAAGATAGACCCAAAGTCTCTGAATGAAGAATTTTTTTTGTCAGTTTCAGTTTGGAGTCAAAAATAAATAGCATTGGAAGTATAGAGAAGTTGTTGAAAATCACAAAGTCAACTGAGAATGACTCACTTGTTAACTTTGACCCAAGTAACATTCAATGTTTCCTTCTTTTTCTCATCCAGCTCTTCAATCACCATCTTCATCTTAGACTTGTCATTCTAAGAAGGATTTCTAGAAGTAAAAGAAAAGGAAAACAGCTCACAGACAGATCAAGGTTCACCAACCTCAATGATGTTCTTCTTAGACATTAGGTCATTGTACTCGTCTTCTGCTTTCTCAAACATTGCCATAACTTTCTTATTCACCCTTTTCTCAAGGCTACAAAAGGATAAAAAAAGTCATCTCTCAGCCTCATGGAAGGAACTAATAACAAACTTCACAACATATCAAAAATGTAAAAACTCCAGCAAGTATAACCAACAATAATGAAGAAGAAAAATGCAAGTCACGAACCCAGATAGTTGAGCCTGCAGTTTATCTAGTTCCTCCCTTGCATTGCAAGGATCCCGCGTTGCAAAATCATAATCAGTCCCAGTTTTTCCAAATAGCTGTTTCTCAGAAGTTATCCAGGCATGCCTCTCTACCAACTTGTCTACTTTCGTAGAGCAGTCTTTCTGTTCCGTTTCCATTCGTTTTACCTAATTAATATATTCAGAAAGATTAGAATGAGTTATAATTATGCAGAACACTTGGGAGGACCATTAGCAAAGTACCTCATTTTCCATCCTCTTCCGTTCAAGATCTGTCTCGCGAAGTTTGTCTTTAAGTCTTTGCTGCTCAGATTCAATGCCATTAATTTGGGAATCACACTCCTTCATCTTCATACAAATTGAATCAAGCTGGGATTTTGCATGATCATGCTTATTTCTTGTAAAATTTACCTGTGAAAGAGAAGTTTGCAGCATGAATAATTGTACACAAAATATGAGTCAAAAACAGTATCAGAGTTTTTACCTTCTCTTTCTGCTCTTCTACGTCTGAAACGAGTCCATCAATTTGTGCTCTCAAAGAAGACAACTGCGTCTCCAAAGATGCAAGCTCTTTTAAAACAACATCCTTTGCCATAATAAGCTTCTCCTTTTCATTTTCATGTCCCTATCAGTCAGTAAAATCATATCACACAAAAATTAAAGAGCTGATGTGGAATCAGACAATAATAATCAACCCAGAAACTGGAGCAGTTTCCAAACAGAATTAGCCACATGAAGACTTCTAAATAACACTGGCAGACATCTTCCAAAATGCTAATCTTTTACTTTTTTCCTGGATGTTTCAATTACGGAGGGAGCATCTTAGTTAAACAACTCCCATGCGGTTTATTTTTCCATAACAAAGTTACGTAAATTGGTCTAGAAAGCAAAAGACTTAATGATATTCATAACTAAGTTTATTTTTAATTTTGTTTTATATAAAAAGATGTCGAACATAGAAATTCTTTTAGGAATTACACTTATAATAGTATGAGATCCAAAATTTGATAGGTGGTTTCAGCAGGCCAGCCAAACGATCACAAGATCCACTATCTAACAATGAACATCATCAAACAAGTTGTTTCAAATAAAGTAAGCTCAATGAGATCCCATGGACGATATTTCTATTAAATCTCAGCAATAATAAAACTTAACTTGAGATCCTTTGAAGCTGACTGGAGTAGAGCTTTTGTCTCTTTGATCTTCTTTTCCAAATCTTTCAGCCTTCCCTCCCGACTGTTGTCATGCTCTTTGATTGATTTCTCAAGAAATGACACTTTATTCACACAATCTTCATGCAAAAGTTTCTTTTCTTTGGCTGCAGTATTAGCTTCTTGTAGCTCTTGCTCAATCCTCTTTACTAATTCACCAATCTAGATAGCAGAATAAAAATTAAGATTCATGTCATCAATCCAGTGAACACAGTACGCAGCATAGTTCTGCATCTGAATATGCTCAAAGAGAAAAGAAATGACAAAACCTTGTGATGCTCATTTTGTTCAGCCCTGCCCTGAAATAATTTAAGGTCATATGATTTGAGTTCTAACTGTTGTTTAAGCTCCATGAACTTCTTGTGAAGAGGCTGAATCTCTCTTATCTGCAAATAGTAATACATTGATGAAATTACTATGGAAATGAAGTTCCCAATGACATGTAAAACAGTCACAATATGAATTGTCAATTGCATAGTGTAAGATGGAATTTCAGTATCTTATTGAGAGAAAATAAGATTTCATAGGCAACCATAGCTTCAATCTCAGTCAACTTTTTCTGATGCTCAGAGAGTTTTAGCTCAGCTTCAGCCAGCTCATGAAGCTGCCTTAACNGATCACCCCACCCCTGTGACAGGAAATGATTGCTTAAGAACGAAACTAGCTAGAAGCATATGTACTT
>NC_020497.1:19928186-19963781 GCF_000184155.1 Fragaria vesca subsp. vesca
TCCGATTGTCTGTAATTTGTTTATGATCGAAAGATACCCTCAGTTGCTCATCATAGCCAACCTAAGAAAGTGCAAGTTCAGCGTTTTCCTTGCCAACCTGATCATAGAAATCAATGTTTTTAGTATACAAACCACCCCATTGAGAGGAAAGAAAAGGGGCAGGACGAACTATTGGCAAAGCAAAATAACCAATTTAGCAGCAGCATTTTGAACCCTAGGAGGAACCGTGTGAGCTTGAATTTTGTTCAAGGGTATGATTGTTACTCTTCTTCGAAGATTGCCATTCTGAAGAAGTTGTTTTCCAGTACTTTCCATGTCTACAACAACATTAAATAACTTTCCACCGGCAGTGACCTAGAAATCAAAGATATGCTGGTTAATACACATTCTATAAGTCATGAGATGAAATCATCTGTAATAAATGCATTTTCACCTCTAAGGCAGTCATTGTGGAGCTATCCTTCACTTTGATAAGTCTTGCAACAACACCCTTGACCTTAGACCTATCAAAATTGTTCACAGGATCTCTATAAGAAAAGCCAACATTTCCCAAGTGTCCTGAAAGATTACACATTTCATCCTTCAACTTCTGCACACACTCCAACTCAGATGATCAGTCCTGAATAAAATATTCATTTAGAGAAGGATCATCCAAATTAAGAGTTATAAACTGTCTAGATGTAAAAAGAATGATCAGACAGACAGCATGTTAACCTTTTGCAAAGCTTCCATCTGGCCCTCCTTATATGGAAGAGACTCCAGTGCCAATTTAACATTTTCAACATCTGTTTTCCTAGCCTTCAGCTCACTCTCTACAGCAACAGCTTCTTCACTCTTTGACATTAGTTGAGAACTTTTCTCTTTCAACTCCTTTTCACAGTGACAAATTTTTGTTTTCAACTGTTCCAGTTCTGTTTCAGCACTCCCTACAGCTCTTTTGGCATCACCCAATTGATCTTCGAGGCATTTCCCCTCATTTCCACTACTCTTGCCAGCGATTACACCCTGGAAACATTAATGAATAAAAAATCATAGTGATTCCAAGAGTAACTCGCACACCATGCAAGCCTAACATGTGACTTAGATGAACAAGGTATAGGCAACACATAGATGCACTATTTACCTGGTACTGAGTCTCATACTCATTCAGACTATGAGAAAGTTCCTCCACTCTCTTTTTCAAATCAGCAGCTCCTTCTTCGGCATTTCTTATAGCACAGTCCCTATCTTTGTTTCATGTCTTCAATGTTGAAGCAATCTGAGAACAGAGAGAGGCAAATTCTATGTTACAATAACCATTTCAGACAAAGCATGTAGCAAGTGATTACATAACAGACTTGAAAGAGCTTGGTGTAATACAAAAGAAGCAGTAAGTAATACGATATATCAATTACCTTTCTACCATTTTCATTTTCAGTATCAAGATTGTCCTTCATATTATCCAGTATAGACACTTCCCTCACCACATCTTGAGAAAGCACATCTACTTGGTTAGACTGATTTTTCACTTCTCCACCCATACTAGCCTCCTTTTCAGCAGTCAACTTGGACACTTGTGTTTCCATTTCCTTTATTGTTGCCTGCATATTTCTGGTATCATCGTCAACCTCAGAAATTTTGGCCTTCACTTGTTCCACCTCACAAACTGCACTGTCCCTAATCCTCTCCGCTTGAAAATATTCATAAGCAATGCAAAACCTTTTAAGCCGATCCAAGTCAGCATTGCCATTAGCCCATTGCATATACTGTGTCCTTTCTCTCCTCAACTTGTCCAACGCAGGCAGTATCTCATGGTCCAGAAGCTTATTAATCTCATCAACTTTACTCTGCTTCTTCTCAAGTGTTTTAAGAGCCACTTCCTTTTTGGTCTCATACATTCTCGTCCCAACAGCCTCTTCAAGCATAGACAAAATCTCGGGGTGTTTCATATTCAAAACCTTGGTAATCCGGCCCTGCATAATCAGAAAATGCGGATTATTCACATTGAGCTGCACCGAATGAAAAAGATTCTGGACCTGACTTGACTGCGCAAGTTTCCCGTTGATCAAGTACTTGTTCCTCCCACCAACCACAATCTGATATAGCAACACCAACAAATTCGTATCACACACTCAATAGTCAGATTCATTGATAAATTCCGGTTGCAATCAGAAGCATTACAACCACTCCACTACTACAGCAACTAATAACTAAATCCAACCTATATATAGTGACAAATTAAGTAAGAAACCCTAAATTTCAACTACTTATCGGCTTAACTAAACTCCGGTTGCGATTAATCTAAGTTCTCGTAACATTACCACAAACTTAATTACTTAAATTCAACTTCAAAACAGTAAGAAACCCCCAAAATTCAACATCAAAAACGACATCAAAATCTCACAAACGACACACCTGCCGCGTGACCGTGAATTCCGAATGGGCCTCATATCCGAGAGGACTGCGCGCCCGGTCCGAATTGTCGAAGACTATCGACACGGTGGCCTTAGTAATTCCGGCCTGGCCTTGCTTATACACCAGCTCCTGCAGATTGGCGGCCCTCACTTGTTGTAAATTGGTGATGCCCAGAACGAAGCAAATCGAGTCGAGAATGTTGGACTTACCCGACCCGTTTAGCCCTGTTATGGCGTTGAAAAACGGGTCGAATCCCTGCACCACCGTCCGCGTCGAGTAGGACTTGAATCCTTCCAAGGTCACCTCCTTGATGTACATAGCTGCGGTCGCCGGAGAGATGCGGACGCTAATCGGTGGCCGATTTTGGAGAGATTTAGGGTCGGTGGTTAGATCGGAACCCAGAAATTTGAGCTTCTGGTTTTTGGTTTTGGGAACTTGAAAGTCTGAAATGCAATGGTTCGAATTTCTTTTTTGTTGTTTTCCGCTTTTTTTTGGGTGGGTTCGAATTTTTAACCCTAGACAGAGGCGGGAAACTACTTAGATTTTGGTCCTCTGATTTAAATATTTTAAATATTGGGTTTTATCCGGTAGTCTATGAGTTTTAAACTCCTGAACGACGTCGTTTTAGAATGCAGGATATTGATTGTAAATGGAAAATTTCCCTATATAGTAAAGGACGTGCAAGCTGCTTGCACTATTCATAAGGACTCTGAGTACTTACCTCTTCATCCCTGTTTCCAGTTTAATCTCGAATTTGCCATACTGCAATTCATCCATATCCGCTGCTTATCGAAGGCATCACATCGGGAAGAGGTCGCCGCGTTTACCGTATAACAAACGAGGTGTGGTTTGATTACTGTTCATAAGAAAGACCCGATCGGAAAGCCTGAAATGAGCGCATCCTTATTTGGTATTCAAGCTATTCGCCTCAGAGAAGCCATCCATATCTGCAACTGCAAGCCGCCTCTTCACATCGGGAAGAGGTTTATCAAAGTCGCCGCATGCCACCTGTTGGTCTCATGAGCGCCCACTTCTTTGTTGGTCCTAGATCACAATACTCGCATATATAAACCGAGGGACTGGCCAACAGGGGTTCTTCAGCGCTGTGCAATTCGGGGACCTGGAGGCTTTGGTAGAGAGCGATTTCTCGATTGCGTCACACCATGCTCTTCATATTTATGTTGTTGCTAATGGCCAGATTGGTTCGGTTCTTTAATCTTTGCAACCTTCTGTTTTTCTGGGTCTTTGCCTCTTGATGGGAAATCAGTGTTCATTTTGGTTTATTTTGTCTGATCATTTTGCTTTTTGTGTTTGATTTACAGATTCTTCTCTTCTTTTACAATATAATACCCGATCATTTTGCTTCTGTTTTGGATACCCGTTTCATGGAAGTGTGTGTATATCATTCTTCTTCTTTTGTTATTTTATGTTGCTATCTCTCTGATCGATTCTTAATCCAGTACTTCAAGATCACCTCTTTTTTGTTTTTCATTGCAGGTGTGGCACCTTTCCAAATTCAGTACTTCAAAAGGTATCAAATCAAACCACCCATTTTTGCATCTCTTCTACGGGTTTAATTACTTCATTTCATTTCGTTTTCTGAGTGGTTCTGTAAGAACTATTCAGTGATTTCTTTGATGTTAAAATTTTTGGGTTTTGATTGGATGGGTCGCTAAATTGCTTGAAAAGGGAATACATTTTAAACTATATATGATTTCTTTCATTCAATAAGAGGCTTGGTGGAAATATAATCAGAGTTCAAGTGGTGATATTATCAATTCAGATTGATTAATTCAAGACAATGATACTCCAAGCTTTCTAAAGGCAAGGCTGTTAATTATTCAATGAAATTGATCAACAGTTCTATATATAAAAAATAAAAAAATAAATTGGTCTTATGTTTTAAACCCCAATTTGCAGTCTATAAGATTTAAGAATCAAAATGTCAATTTGATTATATTTCCATCAATGAATCTCGACAATCCATCAATGTGAATAATATCCTTTGACTTTCGGTTCCTGTATTGGACTGTTCATGGAAGATGGAAATTGATTATAAAACCAGAAAAATAGGATTTATATTTGAAGATATCATGTAATATATCTAAGGTAATCTATAGGGAATCTTACATTTTTATCTCATTGATTCGGTTATTGATTAGCGTTTGTTATTTTATTTCAGGTACCCAGCTTAGGGACCCCTGAAGAAGTTTGGCAAAGCAGCATGTTAATGGATATTTTCGTTGTTAAGGTGATGCAATTTTTTTGAATTGGTCCGAAGTCTTAATTTTAAAAGAGTATTGAAATGTGAGTGCCACTTTAGCTCTCATTGGCTTATAATGTCATTCAGAATTGGTTTTGAATGTCAGTTTCTGATGTATGTAGTTATCCAAGTTATGTATAATCATCTCTGTATGCAAGTAACTGTTTGGAGCAATAAGGTAGCTTCCCTGTTGTGAAAAAGTGCGCCGGACTGTGAGTTAATTTCCCTAAGTTTCTTTGTTTTCATTAATGTGTGGTTTTCTTGCTTGGTTAATATTACTTGAATTTTGGGCTGTTTTTCAGGTTAGATAAACAGACAGCCTTTAACTGTTTATAAGTAAACTGCATGTTTTTCTTTTAACTGTACATTTATATCTTTTATACGTGAACTGCATGTTTTTCTGGGATCTTTGCTCTATCTGTGGTTTTCAGGAGATCAGAAAAATTTACATCTACAGTGAATGAGAATCATTTATCTTTCTATTAAAATATAAAATGATTCATTTCAAAGACGAAATAAATCTACGATTTTGCTGCTTATGATCTATGCAAGTTTATGTTTATAAAGAACGAGAAAGCTAGACAATGGCCTTCAAAATACATTTAGCAGCTCTATCCCCAGAATTGTCCCTTTTTGATAGATTTATCTTCATGCGTTTGCTTATTTGTGTACATGATCACCTGTATATTATGTGCTTATTTGAGTTCATGATCACCTTTATATTCTGTGAGAACAGTTTACGTTATCCAATGGATGTGATTAATAATATTCAATTTTAGTTTGAACTGAGAGGAAGAAAAAAACTTCAATGAGTTTGTATACAACATATGATAATTTGTAAAAGAAGTTGTTTTTCGGAGCAAAGAGGCATAGCTCTTTTGCCTTCTATGCGAAACAGCTCAATTGCATTGCTAAGAAGGATGGAAACTATATAAAATGAAGAACACGGGCTGTTTTCTGTCTTAAAACATAAAGCTTTAAGAGTTTAAGCTTCAAACTTTTATGAGGTGAGCTATCTTGGATTGTGATTGAATGGACACAATGGGTATGAAGTCCTTTTTTAACATTTGAATTTCAGTATGTTTTTATTATAATCACCAGCAGTTGGATTTTCTTCGTGTCTTATGAATATTTTGTGTTTTGCTTTTTTCTTTTTGTAGGTTCAAGTTAATGTTGCTGGGAGAATTTCTATAGCCAAGGTCTGTACTCTATTTATTTTACTTTTCACATACGAAGTAAATGCAGACCTTTTAATGTTGCTGGGAGACTATTCACACATCATCTATGTGATGTACATGGAATAGTCTTTTACAGTACTGTGAAGAAGGTTCTTCCTGGCTTAAATGAGATACTACCGGTGTGCAATTATACTTATGTTAATACTTATCTCAGTTGAGCAATGATACCCCATCCATACTTAAATATGCTGTGTCATTAATAAGAGGTGTTTTGTCTTGATAATCTATCTTCCCTTTTGAGGATTGCAGTATAGATTGTAATAATGGGAGTTTGTTTTCTCAACATTTGCGGAGCTTAAAGCAGGTCTTATTCAATGTGCAAAGCTGTTGTGATGGAGATGGTGCGACAGAGAGCTGCCAACATAAACAAGTCTGGGTAATAACATTGGAAGGACTTGGAGGAAAAAGCAGCAGCCTTTTCTTATAACCCATTGCCCAAGATTGCTGCAACTAAAGTAGTAATTTCCTCCAGGTGCCATTTCTGCAACTGAAGTACTAAAGTAGCTTCTCTTACCTGTAGGTAATGCTTTGATTGTGGATGGGACTCAATAAACCACAGATATGTTCATGGGAACCGCGGCAGAGAAACTGTTTCCGAATAACCAAACATACAAGTCGAGACATCTTCATACACAGATTTTTGAGGTAGAGGGACAGACCAGGCTTCTCAAGTAGACACAAGAACCTATGATTGTCTTCTATATTTTGAATAGTTAGCGAGTCCTAAAAACAAACATAGCAGCTGTGCTAGGACAATGCACATATAGCCAAAGCAAATGCAGATGAACACAACAACAGATCTTGATAGTTTACCACTGGGCGATACATTACGTTCTTATTTCGAAATAAGAAACCCGTGGCTGGGCGCGGGCAACTATCCTTGTTTAAAAGTATGCTTTCTACAAAAAGTTTTTGTGAATACCGTGTTCATAAATAAACTTGTACCTTTTAGGAGCTGCTCCAAGTTACATAACTCGAAAATCTCAATTCAGCTTTTTTTTTTCTAATGATTTTTTGGGTATTCCAAGTTTGAAAAATCATTAAAAGAATTCGGGTGTGTTATAAACTAGAAACTTCCTTAGTGAGAGATAGGAAATAGAAGATATGGATGAGAGGAAATGTAGCAATGTGTGTTATTTATTCTCATTGGACTCATTTATATAAAAGTAGTATTTAGATCTAAGAACATAACAAATGAGAAATTGAGTGGACAACCACTTTATTTATAATATTTACAACACTCCCCCTTTGATATCCACTTTTTAGTAATATGGTGTTGGACCCGTTTAATGTTGCCTCATTAAAAACTTTGTCAGGTAACAAAAACCCAGTGGGAAAAAATAACCATGTTCAAAAAAGAAAAAAAAAATGCAACGTGCATACTAGGTAGCACAATCTTAAATGTTCTCCCTGATGAGTTACCCGAGATATGAATCTCTGTTGAATTAATTTCGATGATACCCGAGATGTGGATTTCACTGTTGGAATGATCTCGATGATACTCACCCAAGATATGAATTTCTCTGTTGGATTAATTTCGGTGATACCCGAGATGTGGATTTCACTGTTGGAACGATCTCGGTGATACTCACCCAAGCTATGAATTACTCTGTTGGATTTATATTTGTGGTGTTCACCTGAAATGTGGATTTCACTGTTAGAATGATCTCGGAGATACGCACCCGAGATGTGGATTTTACTGTTGGAACGATCTCGGTGATACTCACCCAAGATATGAGATTACATTGCTGGAACGATCCTGATGATACTCACTCAAGATTTGAATTTCACTGTTGGAATTTGTGGCTGGCAGTGGCAGTTGCATTAAATGCATGTTCGTCAGGTGGCGTTGTATTCCTAGGGATAACTGCCATGCAATAAATGCCACCAACCTGCGTCGCTTCACACACTCCTCTTCGAGAAGCTATCGCAGGGTGGGTCATGTAACGCCCCGATTTGCACCTCATCAAATCGAGCACATTACAGTTTCACGCATTCATAGAACCTAAGCTAGGATCCATCACTCAAGTTCTAAGAACCCACAAGGCAAAAGAAAAATTTTAAAAAAAAAAATATTTGCAGAAGCATTTATTTTAAAATAAGGTGAAACTATATAAACGTTTAGATATCTTTCAAATCAAACAAGCCCTCTTTGAACAAAAATCAATGTCAGCCTGGTTCATGATCAACAATCAAATAAACACATACTCGATCAAAGGGTTAAACAAGGACATGATAAATAAGTATGGACTTAATGCTGACAGTAACATGAAGTATAGAATTTGTAAGCCATACCCAATGCCGTCTAGCTATCCCGTCTCCGTACACAATACCTGCATTCATAAATTGTTGTAGGGGTGAGCTTTCGTCCTCGCTGCTCAATAAACTTTACCCCAACTAGGTGTGAAAACATTTAAAACATTTGTCATGGCTAGTAGTGAAAATAATGCATAACAATTTAAAATAATCATTTCTTGTAAAAATGCAAGTAGGGCCCAAAGTAGATATACAAACCTGATGATCGATCTATCTCACGCCAACTACAACCTTACCACGATTATTATCGTACACATCGACAAGGTGTAGTGAGAGTGTCCATTTACGCCATACCGCCTAGGAGCGACGCCACACCTCAAAGGATGTTTAGACGTCCTCCAGTCCGTACAGCCCCTCCGGAGTTTTAGGGGATCGAAACCCAAGGAAGTCGCTATGCCCCGCTCACTCTCAGGTCATCAAACAATAATTCATAAGGAATCGAAAAATATATCTTTCATGCATAAATCACTTTACTTTAATATCATATGCATAAAACACTAACTGAGGCAAGTCCAGAATCCCCTACCTGGAATATCACCGACTTGATATCCATTTGTTTTCTTAGGCCAACACCACCACCTTCTAGTTCCGGGTAACTAGAGTCCCTAGTCCGACAATACTCGCACCATTAATTTACCTCAAACCAATGGCAGTAATATAATCAAAGCCATCTCACTTTATCAAGATATTGAAAGAAGAAACTAAGTCTTCAAAGCCATACATGTCCCTTAATTTGCTATGGACACCCGTCACTCTATTTCTTTACCACCACAATTCCAATTCAGAAACTATCTCCCATATTCAATGAAACCTTAGAGGATGGTTTTTTATATTTGTAAAGCATATATATTTACCTGCCAATCATGAACAACAAGCTTTGTGTAATTCACTCAACTTGTCATGGCTCACAACATACCATTACTTGCTTCCAGTAATGAAATTTACCAAGCATCACTACTACTTGGTCCAATTCCAAATTGCCACCACAGTACCAAATGAGTATATTTAGTTAAATACTAGAAGCCAAATATCTATATTCCACAAATCCTTGCACAACGACCCTTAACCAAGCAAGTTAGTTCAATACCACAACCAACACTAGCTACAACAATTACTCATTAGTCTTCTTTAAAGAATCCCAACATGTTTCAACTTGTCAATTAGATCACCATTATACCAAAGATGATCATAATATTTTTATAAGAACCAACACAAGACATCCTCTTGTACTACTTCTACTCCTTGGTCTGTAACAAGACCCATATAGAAATATACCGAAACAACTTTACTTTAGCTATACACGCTAATTCACATATCCAATTCGGCTGGACTCTAAAGTTTAGAGTCTAAACCACCACATTTTACTTCATGTTCTATATCACATGCCATCATATGACAAATTTCAATCATTGACAATCAAGTATAATCACAACTGGCCATTAGAGGACAAAGTTATAAACTTCCATCAATTAAACAAATCCATATCAATTGAAGGTGTAAGACTATACCTCTATGAGACTTTGTTAGTCTGTTGGCACCTTCCACTCCCAACATAATTGTAATCTCTCAACTTTTTATTACACCAAGCCACGCACTTGTTCCTGATGCACACACAAAGCACAGGTGACCCAACTTAGCGGTTTTGCTCATTCGGTTCACGTTTCTGACTTTATAACAACAGCAAAAGGCAATTCAAGCTCAAAGATCATAAATAATCCGATAAGACAAACCCTTCACCACAAGCAATGGCAGGACTTACTAGGTAAGTAGTCCAAACAGATCCTTGAGATCAATCATCCAATGAATGAAACCAGAAGCACAAGTTACGCCACCCGAAACAATGAACTCCGACGAGGCCCCAAAACACCCAAAACTCAGTTCGATTAAAACTCAATCAAATCCAAAACCAACTTATAACAACGTATCAAGAATGAAGAGGAGAAGAATTTCCTCACCTCAAGCGTTGCTATTACCGGCCCAAGTCCCCGCGAAATGTCAAATTCCGTCAAGAACGCATTACTGTCACTCGTCGAATCTCCTTCTTCAGTCGTCAATTGAACAAGCTACCACCACTGACGTGTCGATAATGACAGGAGTGGTCGACTATCACTGGTGAGTCGTCGGTCGGTGGCGGACGACAGAGATAGGGCTGGAGAAGCTCAAGGTCGGTGTTTGGTTTCTCTGGGTTCGGGAAGAGTCGAGATGGAGAGAGAGATAAGAAGAGAAAAAGAAGTCTGACCAATATGCTAACCAAATTCCCTTTAAAGAAAAACGAATGACCACAGTAGTTCCACTTCAAATTCTGATGGTCAAGATTAAATCCCATGTCCGATAAACATCACAAGGATTACTACAGACTCGTCACGAAGTGTCCTTCGTTAACAAATCTCTAAACTTACGTATCTTTTTCTTTGAAATATATGAAAAGATTTCAGAGTGTTTTCGACCCTTAACGAAATTGCAATTTATATCTCAAACTACTCAATTTTAACTTTATAAATATTTTCAGGGTCTCACATCTTAAGGAATGATCGGACGGCTAGAGGTACCTCGTTTTCAATTGAATAGTTTTTAAATGCGCTATTTCGGGGATCGAGGCGGCTTTCCACACTCACCTAAATAAGTCCTTTCCGTTAAACAGCTGTTTGGAAAAATTGGGACTGATTATGATTTTCCATAGAGTCTCGTACGGCCAAGAAGGCAGGGATTTCCAGGAATTAGTGGCGGAATTATATCGCTCAAGCGAGGGGTGGTCTGGGATGTGTAGGAAGCATGGTGGATGTGCAAAGTAATATAGCTCACCGAATGCAGATATAATAGTACCGTGTGGTTTTAATGGTTTGGATGGAGAGAAGTCCTGGAGGCCTGAGGTTGCGTCTGGGTCTGTGTCAAAAACAAAGGAATTGGTGGTTGTGATGGGTTCGCCATAATAAGGGTTCTCGTTTGCCATCAAATATAACTTAGAGCTAACTCTCACACCCTCAAACAAACAGTGGAGGGGATTCAGCTCCTGCATCACCTGAAGCTTCACCAGATTCTCCATGCTCAAGGTTTACTTTATATAGTGCACCATGGTACTGACCACAATAGAAACGCACCAAAACAAACATGGATTTATACGTCTGCAGGTTTGCATTCATCTCCATGGCCAATCTGAACGTACAAGCCAAGTTCACCTAAAGGGACAAAGCAAATCGATTTAATTTCAAGACAATCCACTCTAACGTCACCATCTACAATTAACTGTAACAAAATCGAGAGGAATACAAACTGAAATTAAAGAGAAAAAAACACAGACGATATATAGATTTCAATCAATGGTACAAAATTGATAATCACTTAATCAAACACGCCTAACTATCAAACCAACAGAAACACAAAAGCTACTCCATTCTGATTTTCTCTCGTTGTTTTATCAGGCACGGTCTATGTATATATATGACGCATCTCATACTTGTTGTTTCCAATCACAGATATTTCACAGATCGGTAAAGACCTTACGTACATAGATGAAATAAATAATAAAAGCAAATCCAACAACTGACCTCGAAATCACGCGCTTTTGATCAGTCGGGAAAGAGAGGCTATCAGGCACGTATGTGATCGTGTTCTCTGAGAGAGAAAGAGAGGTGAGGGAGTGAGGCAAAGGAGAGAGAGGCCAGAGAGATTACGTATGTGATCGTGTTTTCCGGACTTTGTGACCTAATGAAAGGGGATTGTCTCCCCTTCGATCTATAGTTTAAACAATAGTCCTTTTGTTTAATAATATACGGTAGTTATCGAGTACTACAAAACAATACGAGTTGTTGGTAATTTCCCGGGCCTGTTGGTAATACAATCAAAATCTATTTTGACTGTGACTCAAATTGTTAAACTTATAATTAAAATACGAGTCATTACATAATCAATCATACTGACTTACTTCTCTACTGTTGAAATTCCATTAAATATTGCTGTGGAGTTTGAATCAGAACCGTGGGAATCGTCAGAGAGCGAGTGTGAATAGATTGTGGTGGTGGACTGGTGGTGCTGTAGATAGAATCATATTATATTTGGCTCATTTGGTATTATTATCATTGCAGATGAGACTCTTTGTTAGCTAACTCTTATCGATTTCAACCTCACTAATTAAACTGATGGGATATCACAACTTTTTTCTGCACAGACGAATAAGTTCGCATATCCGAATTCTTGAAGTTCTAAGTATGCTTATGAGAGTTGCTAGCTAAATTGTTGTGTGGTGTCTGAACTTCTGATGTAAGTTGCTTACCAATGCCAGGTCATCTAAGGTTCCTGATTTTGTTCTAAATTAAACTTGTATAGAAGTGAAGTTCCTATGTACGTTGGATGGTAAAGTACTTTACGAGAGTATTGATGTGTATCCTTGACAAGTTTATATCTCCTCTTTTAGCATAGGAATCCTTTAGCATAACGAGTTCCAAATAGTTGTCGATCTAAAATACGTTGTTGGGTGTTGAATGTTGCAGATTGATCCTTTAGTCTTGACAATTTTTGTTCAAGAGTACATGTTAAGAACACTCAATCTCAAGATTTGTCAACTAATTAAATAGCTTTCATAGTTTCATTCAACCTCTCCCATTAGGCCAGGTTCAATGAGAGTGCAATATTTGTAGTAGTGAAGTTGAATTGGATCTCTGTTGTAACAACTTCCCTCCTTTATTCTTCATTCACAGTTGCATTCATTGACAGCCAATCAACACAGCATGATTGAAAATTGAAACAGGCCTTTGAATATATGGAATGCAAGTAGAAAAAATACAAAAAATTGTCTTTTCTACCAAGAAATTAAGGCGAACAAATTGGCTAATAATGATAACCCAAATACCTATAAAATCCAAGTAGACGCTCTCAAAACTAAGGTAATGTGCCCTCAAATCTAGCTAAGAATTGCCACTTTTGTCGGAATGGAAAGGAACACCTGTTCTCTGCCTGCTGCAACATACAACTTCAGATCTGCTTTATTTTCTTTGTCCTCCAATGTCATCCTCGTACTACCAACTTCACTTTTAACTGGTGCAGTTGGACAACAGTCTTCTTCTGGTTCAACATCCTCACAATCTCTGAATTCCAATATAATGTAACAGTCAGCAGAGAATCATTAGAAAAATAGAATGCCGATATATCAATAGGAATTGCATTGGAAAATAAGTAAAACAAGCACTTGTGTTAGGAAACTTACGGTGTAAAACTGAAGTTAACTTCCAGAAAGAAGCTGCCCATCAAGTCGACTTGATAAACAGATGACCGTAGGGTTCTGATTTCTGTTCCTCCTCTTTCACGTATGATCCGAAATGTAGTGATACAAAGATATTGATGCTCAAGAGAATATTCATTCTGGCCAGTCTGCAAAAGACAAAAGTCCAGCCCCCCTAAATGAACCAAATTCTGAGTTATATACTCCAACATCGGGGATGGTGGATGCGCGGTATTCCATATATGCAAAGGCAAGGATGCGCCTAGGTAACAAGTATCATCTGAATCCCGCCAAAACGAGAATGCTGAAATTTCGTCCCGAATCAAAGACATGGAATATATGGTACCGTCTACAACCACAGCCCTCCCCACGAAAGGATAATGTTCGGGGTCAGTGACTTTCACTTCATGCCATTTTTTTGTACTAATATGAAAAGCCATCACGCGGCGATCTCTGCTGTTAGACATCGAAAACAAAATGTAGCCGTAACAGACGACATAACCAGATACGGTCATTCTTGGATTTGGTAGAGTATTGTATGGACAAGAAGGCAAGGACTCCCATAAGTCAGTGGCTGAATCATATCGCTCAAAGGATGGGGAGCGTGATTGGTTAGCAAAGTAGTATAGCATCCCATATGCAGATATAACAACACCAAACGGTTTAGAGTTTTTGGGCTGAGAGAAGCGCTGGAGGCCTGAAACTGAGGTTGTGTTTGTGTCGAAAACGAAGGAATTGTTGGTTGTAATGCGCTTGCGAGGATAACCGTGTCCATTTTCCAGTATATGTAACTTGGAGCAGCTACCAAATCTCACACCATTAAACAAACAGTTCTTCGGCAGATCCAAACACTTGTCGAAAAACTTGACTACTGGTACGAGTACTGGTGGGGGTGACTCAACTGCGGCACCAACCGAAGCTTCACTGGATTCTCCATGCTCAAGTTTCACTTCATATAATGCACCATGGTATGGACCAGAACTGAATCTCACCAGAACAAACATGGATATATCTTTCTGCTGGTTTGTAGTCATCTCCATTGCCAAGCTGAGCGTACATGCCAAGTTCAAAGTTTAGATAAAGAAACCAAAAGTAGATAAAGCAAATCCATCAATTTCAACTCTCTAATATCGGTATCTAAAATTACCAGTACCAAAATCCAGAGTAGTAAATTTGGTTTTAAGGTCAAACGAACAGCTAACCCTAGCCTAAAAATAAATTGTGTCCATTAAATTCTGTTAGAAATTTTTATGTCACAACAAAGATCGTGTGACAAAAACATGGAGTGCAGGAAGATCAAACGAACAGCTAGGGTTTGCCTTGCTGATAGATGATTTTTTTAGTAGAATTCAAACAATGATACAAAATTGAAATCATCGGATCGAATAAAAAAGTGATTACTTTGTGTTTTGAGTAAACATGTGATTACACACCTATTAAGGTGTTATGGAGATGGAATAGCAGATCATTAAGAGAAACGAAGTAGATGAAATTATAAACGAATCCAAACAAAAGTTACCGACCGGAAAAGGTAAACTGACCTGAGAATTTGATCGGTTGTTTGGATGAACGGAATGTTATTGCTTCAATTGGAGCAGAAGATCGAGTCATCGAGGGGACAATGGACAGTTTATATAGAGACTATTCAACTGATCACAACCTTTTCTGTACAGACGAAATAAGGTTTGTATCTCCGAATTATAGATTACTCTAATAACGAAATGCCCTGTCAAAGCAAACTAAGCTACACAGCGGTTGCCCCAAGTCATACTCATAATATAGAGTTGCTAGTTATGTGTAGTGTTCTGATGTAAGTTGCTTACCAATGCAGGTCATCTAAGGCTCCTGATTAATTTGTTCAAAAACGTTTATGGGAGTGAAGTTCCTGTGGTGGATGATAAAAAACTTCAACAGCGTATTGCACTATTGGTGTGTATCTGGCTTTCCTTGACAAGTTTATATCATCTATTTATCCAACAGAAGCAATCTATGGACCAGCGAGACTAGTTATTTTTCAATTCACTGCAACAGAAGTAAATTTTTAAGGCTACCCTCAAGTTTTGGCAGCTAAACTCAGCTTTCATTCACCATATCGAGTACAATATGGCTTCACTATAAAGTTGGATTGGAACTCTATTATAGCACCTCCCATCCTTCTATTCATTCCGAATTGCAGTTACGTACTGACAGCTGAGGAATGACATGTTTTCTGGCAATCAACACTGGCACACAACACGATTGAAAATTGAAACAGGTGTTTAATATATGGCATGCAAGCAGAAAAACTATAAAAGTTTGAGAATTACAAGCCAACGCAAAGGCGAATACATTGACCAATTATTTCCCACATAATATATATAAATCCAATCAACGAAGTAGCTCCCAGAACTGATGTAATGTGCCCTCAAAGCTAGCCAAGAATTGCCACTTTGGTGGGAATGGAAAAGAAGTCCTGTTCTCTGCCTGCTGCAACATACAACTTCCGATTTGCTATATTTTCTTTGTCCTCCAATGTCATCCTGGTACTTTCAACTTTACTTTTAACTGGAGCAGTTGGACAGCAGTCTTCTTCTGGTTCAACGTCCTCACAATCTCTGAAGTTTAAGATAAAATTAACACTCGGCAGAGACTCAAATAATTCATCAGATAATAACAGAGGAACATAAGTTAAGCAAGAACATATGTGAGGTAACTTACGATGTAAAGCTGAAGTTAACTTCCAAAAAGAAACTTTTCATCAAGTCAACTTGGAAAACAGATGACCGGAGGGTTCTGATTTCTGCTCCTCCTCCTTCACGTAGGATCCGAAATGTAGTGATACAAAGATATTGATGATCAAGAGAATATTCATTCCGGCCTGTTCCTATAAGACAAAAGTCCATCCCCCCTAAATGAACCAAATTCTGAGTTACTTCCTCCATCATCGGGGATGGTGGTTTTGCGGTTTTCCTTACACGCAAAGACAAGGGTGCGCCAAGGAAACAGATATCATCTGACTCCTGCCAAAAAGAGAATGCTAGAACTTCTTGCGGAGTAAAAGACAGGGAATATATAATACCGTCTACAACCATGGCTCTCCCCAACATAAAAGGATGATATTTGGACTCGGTGAGTTTCACTTCAAGCCATTTTTGTGTACCAATATGAAAAGCCATCACTGCAAAATCTCTGGGGTTATACATTGAAATCAATATATAGCCGTAACATACTGCATAACCAGTTACCGTCATTCTTGTCTTATATGGACAAGAAGGCAGGGACTCCCATAAATCAGTGGCTGGATTATATCGCTCAAAGGACGGTTCTGAGATGCACGGAGAACTTGATGGAAGTGCAAAATAATATAGCATCCTATATGCAGATATAACAACACCATAGGGTTTAGCGTTTTTGGGTGGAGAGAAGCGCTGGAGGTCTGAGACTGAGGTTGTATCTGTGTCGAAAACAAAGGAATTGGGGGTAGTGACCGGCTTGCAAGGATAAGCCTGTCCATTTGCCATTATATGTAACTTGGAGCAGCTACCAAATCTCACACCATTAAACAAACAATTCTTCGGCAGATCCAAAGGCTTATCAAAAAACTTCATTACTGGAACAAGAACTTGCGGAGATGCTTCAACTCCTGCACCATCCGAAGTTTCACCAGATTCTCCATGCTCAAGATTTACTTTATACAGTGCACCATGCTGTGGACCACAAAAGAAATTCACCAGAACAAACATGGATACATCTTTCTGCTGGTTTCCACCCATCTCCATATGGCAACACTGAGCCGAGTTCACCGTTTGAATAGAGAAACCTAATTTAAACAATGCAAGTCCATCAATTGCAAGACAATCTACTCTAATATCGCCATCTCTATAATAAACAGTAACAAAATCGAGAGTGAAGATTATCGTTCAGAAATAAAAACTGAAAAGAAAAAAATTTCATTCGACATTAAATTTTGTTAATTCAGGAAGATCGTGAGACTAAAATCATGGTGTACAAAAAGATCAAACAAACAGCCATGTCAGGCAAAACCAATTGGCAAAACCTATGATAGATTTTGCCTTGTACTAAAAGAATTCAATTGATAATCAAACATCCTATGAGTATTATGTTATAATAACTATGATTTGTGCGTAAGAGCATATATGTGAGGCAAAACCAATTGACAAAACCTATTACGTGATTATGGAGATGTTATGCATTCGATAAAATCACAGATCGTTAAAAGAAACGATGTAAATGAAACAATAGTAATCCACCGGCAAAGAAACACTGACCTGAGAATCACGTGGTTTTGATCGATCGGCAACCGAGAGGCTCCTTAATCAGCACACTATGCAGATGAGAAGATGATCGAGCAGAAGATTGAAGGACAATGGAGGGTTTATATAGAGACTCTTCTTCCTTTGATAATAAATACGGCATTAAATAGGAAAATCTGGCAGATTTTTTCGAGATCAGAATAGGAAATTAGAATATAATCTTCCTATTTCTCAATTAAACTTCTGTGAGCCAAACCCGACCTCTCTCCGGACGACCCTATTTCTCGACCCGAGTTGAAACACTACTCGCTCAATTCTTCGCCGTCCGGCCATTCCAGACCCCCTGCATGTGAAGGAGGTTCGAAGCTTTTACGCAGTTGCGGTGCACTCAGTATAATTTCCAAGGAATATAAGAAAATACCACGTTTTGGTTTTTTATATTAAATAATAAATTGAAAAATATTGTTGTCTTCTAAAAAAATATATGTATAATAATAATAATATTGTTGTTATAGACCCAACAAAATAATTTTATTTAAAAATACGATTTCATCCTCATATAAAATGACATTAATATTTATAATACGTAAGATACTAACGAAGCAAACCATAAAATATGAGACTCTTGAACCCAACAATCAAAAACTCATTGAATTGCTTCGTATCAAAGATTGAATTGCTTTCTCTATTCCAAGCTTCTACTGCGGAAGCAAAGCAAATCAAACAGACTCATCATCAAAGTTGAACAGAAGTTATAAAACACATCATCAAAATTAAATACACAACCTGTGTGTTTACATATAAACCCATCATTATTTATGGTGCGCCCTCTAAATTCCCAGCACTCTGCATTTCAGGTTTTTAAGTTTTATTTTTGCTGGAGCATCCAGTTTGAGCCGGGTCGGGGAGGTGGTGAATAAGAAGAAAGGAAGGATTGAATTGAGTGGGAGCGAGTGAGTTGGGAGAGTCCGGGAGAGTGAGTTCCAATTTGAATAATGAGAAGAAGATCAATTATGCCGTTGAGTTTCCGGTTGAGTAATTTACAGAGGTATGTTGAGGTCGAGCAGGTTGCCGCCGGCTAGGCGGGACGTTGTCGTCGATACTTTTGAGAAATCAGAGAAGGTAGAAATTGCATTTTGAATTTTGTAAATTTCATTGGATTTGGTTTCTGTATTGATGAATAAGATTCTAGCTTTTATTGAAAAACGTTGAATAACTTCCTGAAGGTTATTCTTCCTTGTTCTTCAGTCGAGAAAGAAATTAGGTTTCGCTAGGTGTGAGACTATGAGTTTTGGGCGTGAGTTTTGTTGGGTTTAATTAAAAAAAGGGCAATTATTAGAAAGTTGTTGGGTGTACTTAGAGATTCTATAATTTTGTTAGGTGTAAATAGTTTGTTGGGTCTACTTAGAAATTTGCCGAGTACATTTAAAAGCACTAGTTTTTTCATCTTTCCATTTTTAAGAATTTCATGATCTTTTCCTTGTTAATCTCGATCGTGTCTTCAAAGATTCAAGTAATATCTCTGGACTCCCAATGTTGTTTTATTTTTGTAGGGGTGGGCATGAGACGGGATTGGGGTAATCCCACGGCCCATCTGGGACATTGAACACGGGACGGAATCAGGACGGGCCTTGCGTTTTTAAGAATTGATCCCAACCAGGACGAGATTGGTTGGGATCGGGACGGGACGGATCCAATCCTAGCCAATCCCACAACTAACAAATTAAAAAAAAAAAAATACGATGGCCTTCTAATTAATACTCCATCAAGTACATAACAGACATGTCTTATGGCAAAAATGCAATATCCAATGCTTCATTATTAGTTCGCACATCATAAAGTTAAACAAGCAAACTAGAAAAATATTACAGAGCAATACAAGCTGCACCAAACATCCAATATCCAAAATACAATTTCAACCATGAACAACCTTCGCATTACCAATTGCAAACAGACTTTCCCCCTTCTCTTTTGTGTTTGGAATTGGAGGTGGACTTCCCCCCTTCTCTTGCTTGAAGCAGTGCTCTCATGCTCTGCAAAAATGAAACTAGTTAGTCCATGCCAAATTGAAAATAGCCAAAAGTATAAACACTTCAAAATTACTATATATATATATATATATATATATGTTTGGATGTATGTATGCATGCAAGTGGACTCAATTGTGATCATGTTGCTATATGTATATAAGCATTACAGAGTTAAGGTCCAGTTAAGGTATATATAAGTATTGTTGCTGAAGACAAGAATATGGAATTCCAAAAATGCAGAGACAAAATGGAATGACATGCATACTGCAGTAATTAGAATTGTATAGATAGGAAATAAGGTAATGGACTTCTACTCCACTCAACAATATTAGAACAAGCTCAAATGCCAATTTAAGACTTGATTCATTCAATATTCAAATGTACAAATTTAACCGAATTCAAATACCACAGTACTCTCGATTTGTCCATAGCCATTTTAGAGTTGTAATACATACCGATGACTAAATCAGACATAAGTTACAATCTATTGTCACCACAAAAATGCATAAATTTTATAACATATATATTGCCAAAGAAATAGAACTGATGTTGCTTACAGAGACGATTGGCTCAATAAGTAAAAGTCTTGAGAGAGTTTCAGATCAATTTCAGTTGATTACACAAACAACTCAGATCAATGTTTAGACTATTATACTAAACAAGCAGATAATTTACTAAAACAGCAAATTACAAACCAAATATATTTACACTGTGAGAAGAGAAGAACACAAAAAAAATATATGCAATCAAAAATAGATCGGAAAAAGAGTAAATGTATAATACCTGATCGAAGATGGTGATGTGACTAATGTCAACGAATTTTGAAGGCCAGAAGCACAGGGGCGCGGTCGAGCAACTACTTTCTTTCCCCTATCCATCATTTTTGGGTGAGAATGAAGATCAGAAGCATAGCCATTTGGATTTTGGGGTGAAGACCAGAAGATGAGCAATTTGGGGATTTCAGGTTTGCATCTTCGATTACAAGTTAACAAGTTTTGCTGGATTGAGATTTTAGGGTGAGAGCGATTGGGGTTTTGCCGTTTTGGGATGAAACTACAGAATTGAGAATGAGGTTTCAGTGTTTGACTGGTTTAGATTTAGTATTAGGGGTAGAAACTGACGACAGAAGAATATCAACGGCTGAGATTACATATAACTTAAACACGGGACGGGACAAGCCTAAATGGGCCTTGAACTATCAGTCCCACGACCTGTCCCGCTCTGCTCCAATTGGATGGGACGAGATGGGTCTAATGTTTTTAGATTTCAATCTCATCCCATCCTATCAAATTTCAGGGCGGGACTGGGACAGGATCAGGATTTAGGTTTTTTATGCCCAGCCCTATATTTTTGTTTTGTTGTTAAGTCAATACGAGAATCACATCTTTTTATATTTGGCATAAGAAGAAGGAACATACATATTCCTGCATTGCGAAGAATATGAGAAACCCTAGTAGTATGTCTCTCTCTGTTAGGCCATCTCCAACCATTGTCCTAAAACATATAATAGGTTTAGATTTTTCAATTTTACATCTCCAACCCAAATACAACTTGAGCCAAAATAAGTTTAAACCTAAAAGAGGTCATATTTTGACTCAACTATTTAGGAGGAATCCTAAATTTCACACTCATCAATTGAGTGGTCCCTTAGAGCAAGTCCACCCTCTGGGTCTTCGTTGGGAAGACCTGGGTCATGGGCGAGACCTGAGTCGCCACGTAGCAGTGATTTTGGACTGCAGTTTCCACCCACGATTTCTGTTTCTGGGTCGCCACGTGGCAATGATTGTTTATTAAATTTTATATTATGTATGTTAAATGTAAATAATGTTTTATATATTAATAAATTATTAATGACACATTAAAATTAAACAAAAGGTATAAATAAATTAAAAATATTACATATAAGAGTTCATTTTTCATAGTTAAAATAATTTTTTTTCTAATGTAAATATTAGAGTTCATTTTTCATATTAATCAGAATATATAACATTTTTTTTCCTGTTTTTATGATTTTGTGTATTATTTGTTTACTAAAAGATAATTATAGGTGCTATTAATTATGTACCGTTAGATTCAGTATATAATTATAGGTTTCTTGATTCAAACCAGCATTAATGCTGTGTGTGGGACGCGCCTGTCAGCTTCTTTTATTGGGTCGTGCAGTAACGCACTCTTCTGGGAGAGTGACAGCTCGCATGTGCAAGTGGGCTTGTGGCTGACGACATGATGCAAGTGGGCTAGCGTTGACATAGAATGGGAAGGCTTGGGTCATCAAATTTGGTGACCTGGGTCATGGGTCTGACCCAGGTGAAGACCCAATGAAGACCTGGGTTAAAAAAAAATTGTGAGTGGACTTGTTTTTTTTTTGCTGGGTCTTCTTTTGACATGGATGAAGACCTGGGTCATGCTTTTAAGCCAAGGGTGGACATGCTCTTACATGTTATAGGTTTAGGTTTTGACAATAAGAGTTAAAGATGCAAAACTCATATGAAAAAATAAGTTTGGGTGAGTTAAATTTTAAATTTAAATATAGATTATATAACAATAGTTGGAGATGCCCTTGAGGGGTGGTAGATTGCCGCTTCAGCCTCTCGGAAAGTTGCTCCATATTGATGAAGCATTATTCCGATGCCATTATTGGCATAAGAGGCATCAGAACCTTTAATTGAGGCTGCTGTTGTATCCATGGGGAGCATAAAGTATGATAGCAGAACTGGACTTGTTTATCGGTGCAATTTTATATTCTTTTAAAAAAAAAGTAAAAGAAGTCTTCTTTTTTTTAAGGTCTCTAGTACATTAGGTATGTAGGATATTTATTAGACGTGATTTTATTTATTTATTATTTTTCAGGTAAGCGAGATAAAGGCTATTTTACTAAACGAGATAAAACGAGAATCTTCCCTTGATCTTACTCTGTTTTAATCTTTCCCGTTCCAATGTCTTAAAACCCCTATATAAATCTATATAGAGCTCGAGTCGGAGAATCACAATCTCGGTTCGGTTGGGTATTGGAACACAACTCCCATCCTCAACTCCAGTCTGAAGCATACTCTATGGCCACGAGGAATCAAAAAGAGTTTTTGGAGGATAAACAAACCCTTTTGAATGCAATCAAAAGGAGACATCACCTCAGACCCAACAAGACTACGGTATGTTGCTCTGGTCTGTATTATATCTGTCAATCTGTGTGTTTGTGGACCGTTGAATGTCGTGTCTAGCCTGTGTTAGTTCTTAAATAGAACTAATTAAGGCAGGCACCCCCTTTAGCTAATTTATGGACCGTGTTCATGTGAAAGTGTATAGAAGCATAATTTGACTTTTTTTTTTTTTCTTTGGCAGGTTATAGCTGCGAGACTTGCATCTTATGTGATAGATGACTACAGGTCATCTAGACCATACCTTACTGGGAAGATCGAGTTTGAAGAGGGCGTTGAAAGGGAGGCTTGCTTTTTCAAATTTAAAGAATCTGAAGAAGACATAGCTAGAAAAATATTTGATGAAACTGCCAGGATAGCTGATAATCCAGGAGTCTTGAAGCCTTATTTCGTCACTTATAATGAACAGAAGAAAAATTGGCTTGTGTGCTACGAAAAATTTGACAGTCTTCTGAGTGATGATCCATCAAATATTGTTCAAACAGAAAATAGGGGTGACTCAATTAGGTATGTATTTATATGTGTATATTCTTGTTTCTTCCAAGTATGTTATATTTTTTTGGTAAACTAACAAAATACCTACGTACATGTCACAGGAAGCTTTTAAAGACTATAAAACACATACACGGACGTCGACTTTTTCATGGGGCTCTAAAGGAAAGATGCGCTTATGTTATTATTTCAGGCCGCATCAAAATTATTCTTGTGAGCAGATTGCGTACTTGGGTTGACTTGAAGAAAAAAGGGAGGAATGGTTACTATGAAGATCCCATAGTAGTAGAAAGTACAAAGAAGAAAGACCTCAAAGATTTTAGGGACATGTTAAAGGACGCTATGTTGCAGTTTGGGGTTATTTGGGAGGATAAAGATTCTTTTTTTCAATTTTTCGACAAAAGTGCAGATTATTGGTAAGAAAATGTGTTTTACTAGCGCTCTCTCTCTACACGCTCGTCTGTGTGTGTGTGTATTATATCTTGTGTGAATTGCTTATGAAGTTCTTTCTATTTTACTTGTAGGTATGGCTACGAGGGCTTTATTGATCACCTTATTGATCATCCCTCTCTGAAGAACTCCGAAGAAAGAAATAAGTATCTATTCAAAATAGAGCAGTCCATAAGATCGAATTCTCTTCGTGAAGCTGGAGTATTCATGGATAAATTGAAAAGTGAAGAGTTCACTTCTAAGTATTCAAAATGGGATGATAGTGATAAACTGAGTCAGACTCCTGAGTTGGAAAGAGTGTACAATGTAGAGAGTGTTGACTACAAAGGTGACAATGTAAGGCATCTCATCAGATTTCTTTCAAATGCATATGTGCATTATCGCTCAAGAAACAAGGAAGAAGAGTTCGATCTTGACGTCCGGAAATTATATCCTGATTTCTTAAATCGTATGCACATTTACTTATGAAGGTGTTTCTAGAAAAATTCTTAGGATTTTGAAGCCTTTATTGAGCAGATGTGGTAAAATATCTATGTCCGTAGTTAGTTTTTTTTTTTTTTTTTTATTGGACAAAAGAAATTTACTAAATAGAGGTGCCTCGAATGCACCTAATGTTTATACAATGAAGCGATAAAGTTAAGGATGCCTCCGAGGAAACACTCTCCACCCAAAGATCACATTTGTTAAATCTAAGGCCCATGTTACCAAGAGCATTAGCAACAAAGTTTGCTTCTCTTAAAACATGTGAGAAGCGAATGGACTCGAATGAGCTAATCAAACATTTGATGTCATGTCAAAGTTTAAGAAGCCTCGATAGGGGGTGAGACACTCCATTAACTACTATGGTCATAGTAGTTCTTTCAATACGATGAATGATTGTTTTTTGTTTTCATTTTTTTGTTTTGGAGAAAATATTACAAAGTATATGAAAAATAACTAGTTATGATTTTCTATACACAAATTCGCAAATCTTAATGGCGCGGTTATTGCCACGTGTACCCTATTGTTTTATTTGTTCATTGTATAAGGTACAAACATTTTCTATTATTGAAAGACTATATATATTACCCAAATAACTTTGTAAAATCCAAAATTTATAATGAAAAGTAATACATACCAATGAATTAACTAAAATGTTACGAAAAAGAAATAGACTACTTAATATCTCATTGGATTACATTAATTTTCATACTTCTCTACCCATTTGGCCATATCTTAATAACGTTAATTCATTATTTAATTCACCAAATCGATCTGTCGTTAATAAAAAAAATTTATTCACACATGTCTGTACACTTAATACGCACCCCATAATTTTGTTTGTGCAAATATTTCCTTAATCTTCCTTTTATACCCTCATTGTACATATTAAGTCCCAGCAAATATGTACAAAATGAGCACCTTCTTCTTCTCCAATATATATATTAAGTCTCGACAAAACATGATGAATGGACAATAGATATTAATGAACTAATATATCATGAAGACCTCTTTTATAATTTGATTATTTGATTTCTCTGTACTTCATATAACGCGATAGATAGAGAACAAAATTGCATTGATTTTGACTCTGGTGCTTTTTTCATCTTTCATCAACTCTACCTCGCCACTACCCCAAATTCAAAGCTAGCTCCATCATGACTCCAAACACAAATTATCACTAATATCATAATCTGCTACAAATTGATGGATGAGATGGTTTCATTTTATTAAATCAATATCGATTCATTTGATTGATAAAACAAATTGGAATTAACAAGTTGATAAAAAAAAGTATGAAATATTGTTCTGCTGTTTAGACTACTATAATATAATATTTATTTAGTTTAATTTCAGCTTTCTCAGATTAAGGGTAAAATAGTATTTTAAAAAGATTCAAAAATAAGATGTGTGTATCTAGTAATTAGTCATGTGTTAATAAAATTTCCCGTCGTTAATTGGTTATTTAATTGACCAAACCATATTGTTAACTTGATCATAATCCTTACAGGCGACAGATTCGTGGCATGCCAATTATATAGTTAAAATTATACACGGAATCTTGTCCGTGAAACTTAACAACAATAGACCGGATGAGATTAAAGACAAGTAATTAAGTTTCTTTTAATAAGCACAATATATGATATAATGACCCAAAATATCATATATATATATATATATATTTTTTTTTTTTCAGATCATTACCATTAATAGTTTTATTTTTCTCTCTCCTATTTTTGAGCATTCCTAATTAAAAACCAGAGATAACTACCTTATTTATATCAATAATTACTAAATCCACACCATTATACACACGTCTTAATTTAGTAAATCTACACCATTATATTAGGAACTTTATTTTTGATTCAAGACGTGTGTATAATGGTGTAGATTTAGTAATCGTTGCTTATAATTGTTTTTTTATTCAAAATCGCAATATCAGAAAGGCTTTTTAGGCCAACTACGTCAGAACCCCACCACCGGCATGTCCCTACAAGCCTACCTTGGTGCACGACCTTTAGATCTCTCAAACCACCAGTCCACCACCATGAAGCTACTTCGTGATTGATATCCCACGTCAGCGGGCCCCGTCGTTCATCCCATGAAGCCAACCCTCTAACGGAAGCAAATTTGCTCCCCACCCTTTTAGATGAATGTCAAGTGTTATTTTCACTCTTTTTGTTAAAATAATTAAACCTAAAGGACATTTGACATTCATTTAAAGGGTGGGGAGGAACTGGTGGGGAGCAAATTTGCTTCCACCCTCTAACCATTACTAGCAAAAACACCTTACACACTGATTTTAATCTGTGTGAAATGAAGCTATCTCACACTGATTTCAGTGTGAACAAGCTATTAGTCACGTTACACTCACGAAATGGCTATCTGTGCACTTTGTAGGGGGGCTAATGCTCAATTCACACAGATAAAAAAATCCGTGCGAAATGTTGATATGGGTCCCACCATATATCTAAAAACATAATTGATTTATAAAATGGGTGATCAGTGTGAACAACTTTTAGTTCACACAGATTTCTGCGCAAACCGATCGAAACATTCAAACTGATATCTGTGTGAAACGATAAGGGTAATTAAAAAAAAATTTCTGCAAATTAATTTTCAAATGCATTGCAATAATTGTCTTTTCTTGAACATTTCAAGTGTGAATCTATCCAGCAACATATTAGCTTTGCAAATGCAAAGTAAATCTACAAAACATACAAACTAACAATCTAAACATATACTAACTAGCTAACATAAACTAACTTTATACAACGAAAGAATAAAATTACATCCACACCAAGATGAAAATTTAACCCTTGATGATGACCTCCACTTTTATCCTTTCAATATTCCACTGCTACAAGAGAAACTGAATGCCTGAGATACAGAGAGATATTGGTTTTCATTTAAACAATAATACTTAGAAAGTCTCCTAAAAGAGTTAACATAATGAAACAAAGAAATGAATCTCTTTGCATTTGATAGAGAAAATGAATCACCGTGAACAATACACAAAATAAAATTCAAAAAGAACGAGAAGTACTTACCCCACTATAATGACCTTTTCAGCTGCAAGAAAATCAATGAAATGCAAGGTATTAGTATGAAATGCAACAATAGATGTGGAAATGGTTCAATTAAATAATGAAAATCTGCATCTTTTAAACCCAAACATGTCCAGATTTCCATGCCTTGCAACTCAGATCTACAAACCCAAAATTCGCATCTTCCAAACCCAAGATCTGTAGATCTACAACATAAAACCAATTGAAACTCAGATCAGATCATCAAATTACATGTAAATTGAAATAATCAAATTAATCAGTTCAACCACAAAAAAATTCATGAGAAAATGAATGGGAAGTTACCAATTGAAGAGAAGAAGAAGAAGAGGTTGCATGTGGTGGTAGCAAGAACTGGGTTCGAATTGGATCAATCCGGTCATGTAGAGGGGAACCCATCAAGCTCTTCGTCCAACTCATCAGGGCTCACGAGATGAACATAAGAGATCCGAGCTAGGGTCCATATTAGCCGGCACTCTATGCCGATACCGTAATCTCACCAAGATGAAGAGGTCGGGAGAAGTTTGTGAAGGAGAAAGAGGATTTGAAGGGAAAGGAGACCAGGAGGATATTAGGGTTAAGAGAGGCCGGTGGTTTTCTATAATTTTTATTTTATAATACTTACGAAAAATCGTGTGATTTATTTGTATTGTCACTGTAATCTGTAGGAAATACATTTAGAATTCTAACAGATATCCATGTGAAGTTAGCTGGGTTTGACACAGATCTCCGTGTGTAAATCATTTCACACAGAAATCTGTAGAAACGCTATTTAATCACAGAAGTCTGTCATTTTTAAATTTATCTAACATTAAAAAATAATTATTTCTAAATAAGTTAATATATTGTATGTACTGAAATTTGTGTGAATTGTAATTCCCACTAACAACCGTGTTAGTGGGAATTACCTTAAACGCTATTTAATCACAGAAGTCTGTCATTCTTAAATTTATCTAACATTAAAAAATAATTATTTCTAAATAAGTTAATATATTGTATGTACTGAAATTTGTGTGAATTGTAATTCCCACTAACAACCGTATGAGTAGATCATAAAGTGATTTGTATTCACATGGAAATCTGTCACAAATGCTTTTTCACACAAATTTATGTGGTTATTGTTGTTGTATATATTCTAGTGGACCCAAGCATACTTAATTCACACGGTCTTCTATAAGATATAATATTTCACACTGATATTTGTGACTCTTGAATATTTGTGTGAATTAAATCTGTGTGAGATGTTTTTGTGCTAGTAGTGAACCCAGCAAACCACCGATCACAACCGACCTTCCACAGACCGCCCAGTCCCATTTCTAGCCCCAACGCATATGCAACAATCTCCTCACACAGAGAGAAACAACTCAAAACTCAAAACCCCATCTGATCCCCGCCTCCAAGCAATGGACAAGCCTATAAATATTAGATTTCGTCCGGCCGCACACATCGACCGTCGGGCGCAACTGGACAAGAAAACGATGGAAAAACTCAAGCAGCTTCTATGGTTCAACGGCGTGAGGCACAATCTCAAGGATATGTGCTAACGGAGTTCAAGACAAACATGTATCGATTATGCATGGATTTCTAACTTCGTATACTAAAATGTTAGATTTGTAGCTTGATGTATAGAAATTCATAATGGAAATATTTTCGGACACTCTTTCGAAAATATCCCTGTTTTCTTTTGATTTCATATTTTGTTTATTATTTTTATTTTTCTTACGATATAAGTTTAGGTTAACAAACTAAAATTGTTTGTTTGTCTTCTCTACTTTCCTTATTCAGAACACGAATAATTTTTTTTCGACAAGAATAAATTGAGATTTACTTTCCTTATCTATACTAGCCTAGTTCTACTAAGATTTAAAAGTTGTTCTATATATAAGCGCCCTGTTAGATTGTATTTTTCAGATTTTCAAAAAAGTTTTCTATTCTTCAGAAAATCTCAAGACAAGTTTCACACCATTATGGGTACGTGCATACTCTTTTTTGCCTATCTCTTTTTATCTATATGTTTCTACGAGTTCTCCATTTTTTTTTTCCTTCCCTTTTCTTTGGACGTCTGCTGTTTGCTTATGTCACTGTCTTTTTTTTTTTTTGGTGTACGCTTGTGCTGATTTTGGTGAAATCATATACTTAATTAGCTGATGCAACTAGCAAGTGAATTTGTATTTGTATTTTCTTTTTTATTCACAATTTGAGGATGCATTCGAGGATTGAATTGCAAAATTTAAATAAATACTTTTGCTTTCTTCCATAATATATAACAGCAAACATGGATTATATGAAGGCTCAACAAACTTTCTTAGATGATACTAAAAAGAAAATCAAGGGCAAACCCAACTGGAACACGGTATGAGTACGTCCTTCATTTTTGTTTTTGCATGCCTAACATGTACATGTATCATAACTTGTACGGCTTTCTAAAACAACGGATATTGTTTTGCAGGTCGGGCTAAATATCATCTCGTATGAATTTATCCATGAGCCGTCTAAAACCCTATTCAGTGGGACAGTAAGTTTTGAAGATGGTAAAAAAAAGGGGGTCCGATTTTTGATATCGGAAGAAACAAGAGCAAAAAAGATATCTGCAGCATCATATTTAGAAAATGTGGCAATATTGAAATTGTGGTTCGCTACTTACTGTGAATTCATAGATAAGTGGCTTTTGTGCTATGATCAATTTGATTATCTCCTAGGTGATTGGTTGTTAAAAGAAAGAGGAAAAGAAACTATGGAACAACGAATGAGAGATGGTGATGATCTTCTTCATCTCCAGGGTAGCGAACT
Source organism: Fragaria vesca subsp. vesca (assembly GCF_000184155.1). Lineage (NCBI taxonomy): Eukaryota > Viridiplantae > Streptophyta > Magnoliopsida > Rosales > Rosaceae > Fragaria > Fragaria vesca. The sequence continues at coordinate 19,958,328 of NC_020497.1, forward strand.
GATACGGTACGATTGGCCTTCTCTTTTTCCAATTCAATTTAGAAACTGTTGCATCACCTGCATGTATTGTTATTACATGCATATGTGTATGCCTACGTATTTATCAATTTTGTATGGATGCAGGTCGCTTTTAAAAGCTATAATATATATTCATACTCAAGGTCTCTTTCATACGGGTCTGAACATAACTAGCAACTACGTTGTTTTATCGAACAAAGTCAAAATTATCAATATCGGTGTGAAAAGTTTAGAGGATCTACCCATGCCAATTGATGATGCAACAGTAAATGGGTTGAGGATGGCGGACCTAACGGAATTTAAAGACTTGTTGAAGATGCACATATTGAAAACAAAGGCAGCTTGGAGTGATCGAGATTTGTTCTTTTCTTTTTTTGATTTGACTACTAAAGTGAGGTACGATTAATTTTTAGAAACATATATAACATTTGTGCGTTGTGTATGTATTCTGTCTAACAGAATATAATTTCGTCACAGCTATAATACATTCATCGTTAAGCTCATTGGACATCCGTTTCTGATGAGATATGATGATGAAAGAATGATGTCTTTTTTCGAGATAGTGTCTTACACTAGCGATTCATACAAGTTCAACAAAAGGAGAGAATTCATACGTACTTTAGAAAGTAAATCATTTGAGCAATATTTGGATTGGGACAAAAACATGGGTGTTAGTTTGAGAAGCGTTTATGAGTACGAGGATGAAAAGGTTAAGAGAAGAAACTACGATGGTCAATCCATAACGCAACTCCTCGAATTCTTGAGAAATGCATATCGACATCCAGGAGAAAACTCGATGGCAAAGCTTGACAAAGATGTCAGAGATGCATATTCTGGTTTCTTGCATCGCGTTTATGAGGTTTTATGCAGGTATGTGACCGTATGTCTATGTATTCATGATACGTGAATTGTTATTATTTTGCTTAAGTTTTTGAAACTATGATTCATGAATTATTTTGTCCGGACTCTCAGCTAATCAATCTCTAGTCCTAGCAAACATTTTATGATACTGCAAACAATCAGAAAAAGTTGTGTCTTTTTCACAAATGATACATGAACTATTGTTTTCCTCTGTTCTTACTTTTGTCCTTTGGATACCACCATATGATTTAACCAATTGATCTCTTGTTTTCTTGTTTTTCTTGCAGAGTCGAGGCAACGAGTTCCTGAGTGTGTCGCCTTGCATGTCACTCCAAATGTCCTTAAATAATAAGTTTTATTGTTTAGTCAATTGAAGTTTTCAGATGAAAAAAGGACGGTCTAGCTAGCGTCTAGCGGGTTGTAATAAATTAATAATAATATAATTATAGTTGTTTATGGGTTCAATTTTATCGACTCATCCACGGATCCACCAGTACTTAAAATTACAACCGGCGGGAATAAATTGGCTAAAAATAAATCCAAAAGTCGCTCCCAAACTAACACCCATGTTTTTGTCCCAATCCAAATAAAAGCGTTTATGAGTACTTAAAATTACAACCGGCGGGAATAAATTGACAAAAACATGTAACGTGTGCCGTAAAACCTGTTGTACGTCGACGGCATGTTGCAACATACAGATTCCGATTTCATCCCGGCACTTTCACATTTAATTACTTTTAATTGGTGCAGTCGGGCAGTATTCTTTCTTCTAGTTCAACATCCTCATAATCCCTAGTGTCCAGGGGGGAGGAAACATTCTAACATGATCCATCGGCGCGGTTTAGTCTCTGGGCTTGGAAAGCCTTTGAGGATACTGTCGTTGATACTCTAAAAAAAAAAAAATACTTCATAATCCCTAAATTTTAAAATAAAATAACAATAAGCAAATACTAAAATAGTAACATAATTTGGTGTATTTATCTTTTCATTTCAATAAATTATCCTCGTTTCATTGAGATTTAAGTAAAAATAAAATAAAATAGTAACATAATAAACAAAACAAAAATATTTGTCCTGTGTGAGGTGAAGTTGACTTACCAAAAGCGACCGTCCATCAAGTCGACTTGAAGAACAGATGGGCGTAGGGTTCTGACTTCAGTTCCTCCTTCTTCACGGAGGAGTAGGAATGTAGTGACACAAAGATATTGATGCTCAATAGAATATTCATTCTATCCTGTTTTTATAAGACAAAAGTCCAGCTCTCCTAATTCCTAAATGAACCAAATTCTGAGTTATACGCCCCGTCATCGGAAATGGTGGTTTTGAGGTTTTCCTTACTTGCAAAGGCAAGGGTGTTAAATCAGAAGATCGTGCGACTGAAAACATTGTGTGCCGGAAGATCAAACGAACAGCCAGCGTTTGCCTTGCTGATCGATTTATATTCATTGTACTAATAGAATTCAAGTGATAATCAAACATCCATGAGTATTATGTTATAATAACTATGATTTGTGCGTAAGAGCATAGATGTGAGGCAAAACCAATTGACAAAACCTATTACGTGATTATGGAGATGTTATGCATTCGATAAAATCACAGATCGTTAAGAGAAACGAGTAAATGAAACAATAGTAATCCACCGGAAATGATAAACTGACCTGAGAATCACGTGGTTTGGATCGATCGACCGGCAACCGAGAGGCTCCTAGCTTAATCAGCAGACTATGCAGATGAGAAGATGCTCGAGCAGAAGATATATATTGTAGGACAATATGGACGGTTTATATAAATAACTACGGCATTAAGTATGAAAATCAATAGTGTGAGGTTGGGAGCTTTGAAGATATGGTTTTGCTCTATAGGTTTAAAGCTCCGAAACGACGGAAGGAATAAATTCGCCAATTAGGGTTTATGGCGGCAGAAACAATAAACGACGTCGTTTCATATTAGGTTGCTAAATTCATACCTATTGGGTCAATTTCTGTTGCCTTGAGATACAGAAACTTACCACGGCCCAAATTATGGAAAAACTCGCCGGCAGAATTTAGTTTCTGTGTTTCCATGGTTAATGATTTTGTGGTACAATTGTAGGCTGAAGTTCAGCAAAGAACAGGAATTACATGACAACATATAACCCAAGCTAAGCTAGACTAAGTTAGAAGCTGAAGCAACATCAGCCAAATGCCTAGCTTGTGGTAATTAAAGGAATGAAAACCTCTAGTCATTGTCCTCGTAAGGCTAGCAGCATACAATCATCTCTATGGAAATGGGTAAGAAGACACTCAAATTGACTAGCTTGTTGCGACTATTAATGACACAAAGAGGTCACAAACGAGACCAAATCTACAGCAGAGAACCTCATGGTCATGACCACAATTAATCTACATCAAACTCTTGCCTGTAAAATTTTCCTTTCATTTGACAGATCTCCACGTACCAAGTCCAATGGTTCTTACAACATAAAAGTTCTACATTGTTGAAATAACTTGATATCTTAAATCATTTCTTCACCGTTTAACCTTGCCGGATCAATGTATTACGGATCAATGTAAAGTGTTTATACAGTGACTAACACATTAATGAATCAGAATACGTGTAGTTCTCATTTCATTATCAAGAATCGATTCATGATCAATAACCGTACCCTTAAACTTGATAATTACTAAGAGGAGACATTTCCCTTCTCTCACGAGCTAGCCATAACTAAACTGAAATTTAACAAATGAGACGCCTACTAAACCACCTTATTGTAAAAGTAAGAAGTAATTTACATCAAGGATAAGATCATGATTGGAATCCCGCGGGGTATATACAACTGACAAATATCGAACCCAAGTCCGATATATTGTTGCGGTTCAAATTATACTCGACGTCGTTGTGGGCGGTCCTTTACCATTATTGACCTAGCTTGGCTAGCTGCAACTTTCACTTCCTTAACTTCTCTTCCTTAATAATTACCTTCACGCATGCATGCATGTACGTACCCACCATACCATTATTCTCACGATGACGAGAAACATAGAAGCATATGCCCTATACACCGGTCGACCCACGAACGTCTTTGTGGCTTCTTCTTGGAGCTCCTGGACGATGACATAGTCGCGCCTTCGCTGTTGGTCCGCCAAGCAACGTCTCTTAACTTCCAGCAGTAGGCAGAAGACCTCTTAGTCGACTTAGAGGACGTCGATGTTGGCATTACAAAAAACCTCCCATCCACTTGTTCAAATAAGTCACTTAACTTCATCCTCGCCGGCGAAGCCGTTCCAGTGGCAGTGAACTTGCTCTTCTCCTCCATAGCCTCGAGATCTCGTTGACTACTTTTGAATTGCTCTAACAGAAGGTCACGGTTGAAAACTGGAAACACCGGACCAAAGAAGAACTTTTGACCCCACTTTGGAATATCGAATGTGAAGTCATCGTCTTCAGCATGATCACCGGACTTGTTCTCCAATGTTGTGAGGTTGTCGAATTCTCCAGAGACATTGACGGCGGTGTCTACTACTTGGTCTGAGCAGCTGTAGCTGGCGAAACTAAGGCAAGGTAGTACCAACCCGGGTTGATCATCAAGTCCTTCTTTTTGCATGTTTGAGGTCGACTTTGATTCCACCAAAACCACGAGGTCTCCAAGCTGGTTTGTGCATAAGCTAGGGCAAACAGGTGCTGCTTCAATATCTGCTTTGGGCATTCTGAAAGTCCATCTTTATAATCTAGGAGTATATAGATCGATGAATTAACTCTTTTAGAGAATGATTCCCGAGGGTATATCGTCGATCTTTAGAATGATTAATTTCTGATGTATATATATTGTTCTTTTCTCAAACCACGTTTATATATATGAATATATGCATCACAAGGGGAATGAATCATAAATTTATGATACAACCAATCTCGTGAAATCAGAAAATAATCGATCAATAAATTTGTTCCAATCAAAAGATCTCATGCGAAAAATTTGATCCTCCAGATCGATGATTTCCGAAGACGGGAGTTGTGACTTGCAGACGCAACCTAAGAATGTTCCTTTTACATGTATGTTGACATGTTGTATGTACATATACATATGTACCTTAAAGAAAGAGAACATAGTGAGAAAGGAAATAATAGAATTTAACTATTTTCCCTCTGCTAAGCTGATCGATGACAATGTCATCTACTCGCTGGTTTATCTTTCTATATTTTAAATATCCTAATAAAAGATTCACATAAATTTGATTAGCAATCAGTAAATGTAATCTTAATTACTCGCTACCATATCTACTAGATGACAGATCCTACCAAAAAAAATTACTAGCTAGTTCTAAATCAAAGAAGGAGGACCTCATCAAATTACTAGCTAGCTGCGGCCGTCAATAACACTAAATATGAATAGCCCGCGATAATCTATACTCGGTTCTTCACCGAGCAGATAGCATCGAGAGAACCACATAGTCACATACGGACTACGTACTTTTAGATGTCCATCCCCTAAAAACAAATATACTTGAACTTCTACTGCGATGCTAATGCCAGATGTGTTCACCCTTCACAAAAATGTGTATTTACTGTATTCTATTTCACTCCTAGAAGTTTTAGTAG
>NC_020497.1:19963801-19972319 GCF_000184155.1 Fragaria vesca subsp. vesca
TTTCATATGATTTGGTGATCGTTAAGGCTTTCAAAATTCAATTTAGTTTTAATGACCTTCAACGGTTTTAGTTTGACATAAGCTGGACCGTTCAAAATCATTAAAACTAAATCAAACTTTTGAAAATCTTAACGATCACCAAATCATATGAAATTTTGTAGAGGTGATCTACTCATATAGACCTAAGATATGAACGGCGGAGATGTAAAAATTCAATTGGGAAGTGGTGTAATGCCCTATCCCTAGAAAGTGGCCAAAAATAAGGATCCCTCAATAGAAGAGGGCTGATATATATACACACACACACACTTTAAAATGTTCTGCACGAACTTGAGGTTTTCCTTACTTGCAAAGGCGAGGGTGTTCCTAGGAAACAAGTATCATCTGAATCTCTCCAGAAAGGGAATGCTAGAACTTGGTGAGGAGAAAAGGACAGCGAATATATAATACCGTCTACAACCACGGCCCTCCAGATAAAAGGATAATATTTTGACTTGGGGACCTTCACTTGATGCCATGTTTGTGAACCGATATGAAAAGCCATCACTGCATAATCTCTGAGGGGCTTATACATTGAAATCAATATATAGCCGTAACAGACGGCATAACCAACTACCTCCATGCTTGGCTTTGGTAGAGTCTTATATTGACAAGAAGGCAGGGATTGCCATGAATTAGTGACTGAATCATATCTCTCAAAGGAGGGGGGGGGGGGGGTGGGAATACTGTATGCAGATTTAATGGCACTGTTTGGTTTAGCTGCTTTGGATGGAGAAAAATGCTGGAGGCCTGAGACTGAGGTTGTGTCTATGTCTGTGTCAAAAACAAAGGCATTGTCGGTTGTGAGGGGTTTGCTAGATACACCGTCTCCATTTGTCATTATATGTAACTTGGAGGGTCTGCCAAATCTCACACTCTCAAACAAATAGTTCTCCGGCAGATTCAGAGGCTTGTCAAAAAACTTAACTACCGGGACGAGTACATGCATGTGGAGGGGATTCAACTCCTGTACAACCTGAAGCTTCACCAGATTCTCCATGCTCAAGGTTTACGTACTTTATATAGTGCACCATGGTGCTGACCACAGTAGAAACGCACCAAAACAAACAGGATGGAGAATCTAAATAACATTGGCAGACATCTTCCAAAATGCTAATCTTTTACTTTTTTCCTGGATGTTTCAATTACGGAGGGAGCATCTTAGTTAAACAACTCCCATGCGGTTTATTTTTCCATAACAAAGTTACGTAAATTGGATTAGAAAGCAAAAGACTTAATGATATTCATAACTACGTTTATTTTTAATTTTGTTTTATATAAAATATGTCAAACATAGAAATTCTTTTAGGAATTACACTTATAATAGTATGAGATCCAAAATTTGATAGGTGGTTTCAGCAGGCCAGCCAAACGATCACAAGATCCACTATCTAACAATGAACATCATCAAACAAGTTGTTTCAAATAAAGTAAGCTCAATGAGATCCCATGGACGATATTTCTATTAAATCTTAGCAATAATAAAACTTAACTTGAGATCCTTTGAAGCTGACTGGAGTAGAGCTTTTGTCTCTTTGATCTTCTTTTCCAAATCTTTCAGCCTTCCCTCCCGACTGTTGTCATGCTCTTTGATTGATTTCTCAAGAAATGACACTTTATTCACACAATCTTCATGCAAAAGTTTCTTTTCTTTGGCTGCAGTATTAGCTTCTTGTAGCTCTTGCTCAATCCTCTTTACTAATTCACCAATCTAGATAGCAGAATAAAAAATTAAGATTCATGTCATCAATCCAGTAAACACAGTACGCAGCATAGTTCTGCAACTGAATATGCTAAAAGAGAAAAGAAATGACAAAACCTTGTGATGCTCATTTTGTTCAGCCCTGCCCTGAAATAATTTAAGGTCATATGATTTGAGTTCTAACTGTTGTTTAAGCTCCATGAACTTCTTGTGAAGAGGCTGAATCTCTCTTATCTGCAAATAGTAATACATTGATGAAATTACTATGGAAATGAAGTTCCCAATGACATGTAAAACAGCCACAATATGAATTGTCAATTGCATAGTGTAATATGGAATTTCAGTATCTTATTGAGAGAAAATAAGATTTCATAGGCAACCTTAGCTTCAATCTCAGTCAACTTTTTCTGATGCTCAGAGAGTTTTAGCTCAGCTTCAGCCAGCTCATGAAGCTGCCTTAACAGATCACCCCCACCCCTGTGACAGGAAACGATTGCTTAAGAACGAAACTAGCTAGAAGTATATGTACTTTGAATTGATAAATGATAAGGACAACACAAGTACATGAAATCTGAACAGGAGGAAAAAGAACACACAAATCACAGGTGACCCAACTTAGCGGTTTTGCTCATTCGGTTCACGTCTCTGACTTTATAACAACAGCAAAAGGCAATTCAAGCTCAAAGATCATAAATAATCCGATAAGACAAACCCTTCACCACAAGCAATGGCAGGACTTACTAGGTAAGTAGTCCAAACAGATCCTTGAGATCAATCATCCAATGAATGAAACCAGAAGCACAAGTTACAAACAATGAACTCCGACGAGGCCACAAAACACCCAAAACTCAGTTCGATTAAAACTCAATCAAATCCAAAACCAACTTATAACAACGTATCAAGAATGAAGAGGAGAAGAATTTCCTCACCTCAAGCGTTGCTATTACCGGCCCAAGTCGCCGCGAAATGTCAAATTCCGTCAAGAACGCATTACTGTCACTCGTCGAATCTCCTTCTTCAGTCGTCAATTGAACAAGCTACCACCACTGACGTGTCGATAATGACAGGAGTGGTCGACTATCACTGGTGAGTCGTCGGTCGGTGGCGGACGACAGAGATAGGGCTGGAGAAGCTTAAGGTCGGTGTTTGGTTTCTCTGGGTTCGGGAAGAGTCCAGATGGAGAGAGACATAAGAAGAGAAAAAGAAGTCTGACCAATATGCTAACCAAATTCCCTTTAAAGAAAAACGAATGCCACAGTAGTTCCACTTCAAATTCTGATGGTCAAGATTAAATCCCATGTCCGATAAACATCACAAGGATTACTACAGACTCGTCACGAAGTGTACTTCGTTAACAGATCACAGATCTCTAAACTTAAGTATCTTTTTCTTTGAAATATGGAGAATTCTGGAATGCACCCAAGGGTTCCAGCACCCAGATGTCCCTCGACGGTTTTGTACTGTCCCCTTGGTATACTGTTAAGTAGTGGGTTTGTAGATGTTAAGTATGAATACGGAGTAATAGATGTTTTTACCGTCGTCTACCTTACTTGCACTCGTCCGGCTGCCCAGCGGCGCTGGCGCCGGCCTCTGGCCTCGCCGGCGTTCGCCGAGTGTGGCCGGACGGGTTGCTGCTATTGGAGCATGCTCCGATGAATGGATGGGGCTGAGAAGGTCAAGTATTCTTGTTCGAAGTCGACCGCGGCGGCGGCATATGCAGAGGACTCATGGAAGATGAGGGTGATCGATCAATTCCGGCCGCACCTTGATTCAATATTGGCTGTGAAGCCCGATCTAGGTTGTGGTCGATCCTTTCGGATATCATCAATCATGGATTCGGGTCGAACGGTTTATGTTGTTGAAGGAGATGGAGGTTGGCTCACGGGATGGGGTGGTGATGACGGGGGTACTGTAGTGGGGCTCTGTCGAGGATGGTATTTCGGCGATGGTCGGGATCCAACAACGGCGGCGGCGGCGACCGGAAGCGGTAGAGGGTTTGCTGGTAACGATGGGGCTGCGTATGCAGCAGCTTGCATGGGCTGAGATCAAGAAATGGGCCTTGTTGGCCCTTGCCCAGGTGTGGGCTGAATCTGGGCCTGTTATGGATTGGGCCTGGGGCTTCACCCTAGGTTCTTTCTATTTTACATTTCTGTTTTTTTATTTTGCTTTATTAATTATGCTTTTTAGCATCATAAGTCTACTACCCATCCGCGACCTAGTTTGGTCGATCCATCCAAACATTAAACTTTCACATAAATGAGACGTAACTACCCATATAAAAATTAGGGGACATTTACCTCCCGATGATAGGGCTCCCCATAAGGAACATTTAGTGTAAACGTTTTGATCGGGCCCCTAAGGTTACTGAATTAAAGTGATTTTTTTACGATAGCCGTATTTCACTATTCTGATCACATCTTATTTCACGAGATTTCTAAAAATTTTACTTCATGTGTGTAGTTGGTTCACAAAGTTGTATACTTACATATAACCTACTAAACAAGTTATAACACATTAATAGGCACGTTGTGATTCCAATCACTAAAATTCACAAAATAAAAATTTCACCGTCTGATATGATCATCATAGTGAAACATGGCTGTGATATAAAATTCAATTGGATTCGGCAATGTTTGGGGCTCGATCAAAACGGTCAACTCTAATCTATCGTCACTTATCACACGAAAACGCTCATACCTACCTCTCCGTGACCTAGTTTGGTCGACTCTTCCACACATTAAACTCTCACACAGATGAGACGTAACCGCCCATGAAAAAATTTGGAGACGTTTACCTCCCGACGATAGGGTTCCCATGGGGAAGCATAAGCCTAAAAAGGGTTGACCGGTTATATCGGGACCCGAAATTTACCCGAAACAAGTGATTTTTCAACCATATCCGTATTTCACCATTCCGATCACATCATATTTTATGTGATTTTTAAAATTTTTGTTTAATGTGTGTAGTTGGTTCACAAAGTTGTACACTTGCATATAACCTACCAAACAAGTTATAAGACATTAGCAGACACGTTGTGATTGCGATGACTAAAATTCACAAAATGAAAATTCTACCGTCAGATATGATCATCATAGTGAAATATGGCTATGGTATAAAATTCAACTGGATTCGGCAATGTTTGGGGCTCGATCGAAGCAGTCAACTCTAATCTATCGTCACTTATCACACGGAAACACTCATACCTACCTCTCCGTGACCTAGTTTGGTCAACTCTTCCACAAATTAAACTCTCACACAGATGAGACGTAACCGCCCATGAAAAAATTTGGAGACGTTTACCTCCCGACGATAAAGTTCTTCATAGGGAAGCATAAGCGTAAAAAAGGTTGACCAGTTATATCGAGACCCGGAATTTACCCGAAATACGTGATTTTTCAACCATAGCCGTATTTTACCATTCTGATCACATCATATTTCACGTGTTTTTTAAAATTTTTGCTTTATGTGTGTAGTTGGTTCACAAAGTTGTACACTTGCATATAACCTACCAAACAAGTTATAACACATTAGTAGGCACGTTGTGATTCCGATGACTAAAATTCACAAAATGAAAATTCCACCGTTCGATATGATCATCATAGTGAAACATGGCTATAGTATAAAATTCAACTGGATTCGGCAATGTTTGGGGCTCGATCGAAACAGTCAACTCTAATCTATCGTCATTTATCACACGGAAACGCTCATACCTACCTCTCTTTGACCTAGTTTGGTCGACTCTTCCACACATTAAACTCTCACACAGATGAGATGTAACCACCTATGAAAAAATTTGGAGACGTTTACCTCCCGACGATAGGGCTCCCCATAAAGAACATTTAGTGTAAATATGGTTGACCAGTTTGATCGAGGCCCTAAAGTTGCCGAATCAAAGTGATTTTTCTACCATAGCCGTATATTCACTATTCTGATCACATCTTATTTCACGAGATTTCTGAAAATTTTGCTTCCTTTGTGTAGTTGCTTCACAAAGTTGTACACTTGTATACCTACCAAACAAGTTATACTACATTAGTAGGCACGTTGTGATTCCGATGACTAAAATTCACAGAATGAAAATTACATCGTCAGATATAATCATCATAATGAAACATGGCTATGGGATAAAATTCAGCTGGATTCGGCAATGTTTGGGGCTCGATCGAAGCGGTCAACTCTAATCAATCGTCATTTATCACACGGAAACGCTCATACCTACCTCTCCGTGACCTAGTTTGGTCGACTCTTCCACACATTAAACTCTCACACAGATGAGACGTAACCGCGCATGAAAAAATTTGGAGACGTTTACCTCCTGACGATAAGGTTCCCCATATGGAAACATAAGTGTAAAAAAGGTTGACCGGTTATATCGAGACCCGGAATTTACCCAAAATACGTGATTTTTCAACCATAGCCGTATTTTACCATTCTGATCACATCATATTTCACGTGATTTTTAAAAATCTTGCTTCATGTGTGTAGTTGGTTCACAAACACAAAGTTGTACACTTGCATATAACCTACCAAATAAGTTATACCACATTAGTAGGCATGTTGTGATTCCGATGACTAAAATTCACAAAATGAAAAATTGCACCGTCTGATATGATCATCATAGTGAAACATGGCTATGGTATAAAATTCAACTGGATTCAGCAATGTTTAGAGCTCGATCGAAATTCCACTGTATGATATGATCATCATAGTGAAACATGGCTATGGTATAAAATTCAACTGGATTCGGCAATGTTTGGGGCTCGATCGAAGCGATCAACTCTAATCTATCGTCACTTATCCTATGGAAACGCTCGTACCTACCTCTCCGTGACCTAGTTTAGTCGACTCTTCCATACATTAAACTCTCACATAGATGAGACGTAACCTCCCAGGTAAAAATTTGAAGACGTTTACCTCCCGACGATAGGGCTCTCTATAGAGAATCATAAACATAAAAATGGTTGACCGCTTTTGTCGGGATCCAGACCTTATTCGATTTATGTGATTTTTCTACCCTACTCATATTTCACTATATTAATCACATCTTACGGACGATTTCTCCAAATTTTATTTCTTACATATAGTTCGTTCACAAAGACATTTTCAAACAAGTTATACCATTTAACGATGTCTAACCTATTTATTAGTCCATTTAACATGCACTAATGCCTTCCTCGAAAAACTAATCCGTGTGTTGAAATCGACAGTCAAGATAAACTATACGTTGTTGTTTAATTGGCGCTCTGATTTAGATCCTTGTCCGATTGGCGCTCTGAATAATTTTCGGTGTTTGTGTATTTTCATTACAAAAGCAGAGTATACTGCTCAAGCAAATCAATGTTGTGTTGTTCGTGCTCTTCTTTGAGTACATATTATTAGCTTATCACAAGCTTTTCTGTTATCTAAGCTTTTATTTATCTCATGCACATTCATTGAGAATTTACAGCAATTGCTAGAAGCATATATCCATGTTAAAAACAACTTGTTACCTTATTCCTACTGTTATTGTAATTGTCTTTCCGTTGTTAAGGAATTTCAATTTTTTTTTTCCTAGTCATTTTACAATGAACGTAATTTATACATGATTTCTACAATCTCCAGCTATAGTATCTCATAGAAAATGCAGCACAATTTTCAGCTTTTCATAATTAAAGTAAATGATACTACTTTGATAGAGATCATCAATTGTGGCTTGATGGTTAAATTGCTGGCAAGTAATTCTGTGGTGCCCCTGAAGATAATGTAAATATGAGAATCAGAAAACATATTAGGGTAAATAAATGGGACATGTATGCATCGAGCTAGCAGTCTTTACAAGAAGTAATTCAAATAACTATTTCAAAGTAGTCAAGCAATACATACGGGGAACATACCCCAAATATATGGCTCCAAGAGCTAAACTAACAATTGTTGTTCTAGTTCCAGAATCTACAACAAGCTTCAAGACGCTCTCTTTTCCCAGTAAGTGATTCTGGGATAAGTACTACACTAGGCAAATCAAACCTAGGGAGAGAAACATATATTAGTCTTGAGCATAACAAGTAGAACAACATCATGATGCAATGATCAACTTAATACACAGCACAAAATAGAAATGGAAAACACGTAGTAGTCTTGCACCAAAAATCGGCCTATAGCAACATTTTCTACTGCCATAAATTAGAATTACAACTCTACTGCAATAAAATTAACATGCGACAATCATTACTGGAATTCAAAAATTGAGCATGAAAACGAAACTGAGGTGACACACATTTAAAGACCATGTAACGAATCCAGTGAGATTCTTTGTTCACCAAACATATCAAACAACATAGAATATGTGGTATGATCACTACATATAGGATATCCAATGAAAGTCTCCATGTAACAAAACCAATCAATGAAATACTGCTAATACAAAAAGCAGTGCTTGTTTAATAATTAATTGAAATCAACTGGAGAGCCAATAGATCCATCAGCCAAGAATCAATTTTCTTGCGCAATTTAGGGACCACACAACACAGAACCAGAGGATATGCATGTACTGAGAAAGTGTATTTTGAAGAGTCGATGAAGATTCTAGCTGTTTAATTGATACGGTGAAGAATCATCAAGGGAAGTGATTGATTCAATAGAAAATTTCATATAAGTCTACTTTAGGACATTTTCTTCCACATAAGTCCACCCAAACATTTTTACCCACATAAGTCCACTTTTAAGCCTAAATATGTGATTTTGCCTTTACGATATACCTAAAATACCCTTTGATCTTTACACCAAGTCTCTCTCTCTCTC
>NC_020497.1:19972339-20059007 GCF_000184155.1 Fragaria vesca subsp. vesca
TTACTTACTACTACTACTACTACTACTACTACTCTCTCTCTCTCTCTCTCTCTCTCTCTCTCTCTCTCTCTCTCTCTCTCTCTCTCTCTCTCTCTCTCTCTTATGGATTCAGAATTTTAGATCGAACATAAGGACCGGAGCCAAATACGATTAGTTGAGAGCTCCACAAGCGTCGTCCGCCGTGGTTCGCACCTCCTTCATGGCAATCCAGTCGTCGGCGGCGGAGAAGAAGACCGGGATGGGAAACCATATATCACCTTCTCTCTCTATCCATTCTTCCACTTCGATTTCGCCGCCACCGTGACAAAGTTGCCGCCACCTCGACGATGACTTCTGGATCCACCGTCGAAGACTCCTCGACGACCTCCGCTTCGGCCTCGACTGCATCTCATCAACGCGAAGGTCAAACCGATTCCGATGACGTGGTCCACCTCCTCTCTCTCTCTCGATCTTCTCTTTCTCCTCTGATTCCATCATTTCTTCGATAAAGCTGAAGCCATGGTAAGCCTTCGGAAGATCTCTGAGCTCTTCCTTCATCCTCAACGATCTTCTTTTATCTGAGCCTTGCTGCTTTTAAAGCTTAATTCAGTCTTAATCTCATTATATGCTGGATGATTGCAATTTAATCATTCAACTTGAATGTCAATGCTGGTTGGATTTTGTGTACATTATTTGTGGCAGTTTGACGGATAAGATTTTCTATTTAGGGGCCAATTACATTGAAGTCCGCCAGCAGCACCTTCTCCGATCGGCCTCGGCACGTCGATGAGCTAGAGGATTTTGGTGTGTTTTTGTGTTTCTGTTGAGGACTTTGGTGTGTTTCTGTTGATGAATGGAGTGTTTTTTGTTTCTGTTGAGGATTTTGGTGACTTTCAATGAGCTAGAGGCTGCTGCCATGGCATGTGCTGATCTGATGGCCGCTAGACGACTTGTAATCTGGCTTCAAGTGGTGGTAGTAGTTTTTGTAGATGATAGTAGTAGCTTTTGTAGCTGGTGGTAGTAACTTTTGTGGCTGGTGGTAGTAGTTTTTGTGTTTCGTCGGAAACCTCACAGTAATAGCTTTTGTAGGCGATGGTAGTAGCTTTTGTAGCTGGTGGTAGTAGCTTTTGTGGCTGGTGATAGTAGTTTTTGTGTTTCGTCAGAAACCTCACAGTAGTAGCTTTTGTAGGCGGTGGTAGTAGCTTTTGTAGCTGGTGGTAGTAGCTTTTGTGGTTGGTGATAGTTTTTGTGTTCGTCGGAAACCTCACAGTAGTAGCTTTTGTAGGCGGTGGTAGTAGCTTTTGTAGCTTGTGGTAGTAGTTTTTGTGGTTGGTGGTAGTAGCTTTTGTTTTCATCAGAAACCTCACAGTAGTAGCTTTTGTAGGCGGTGGTAGTAGCTTTTATAGCTAGTGGTAGTAGCTTTTTTAGCTTGTAGTAGTAATTTTTGTCATCGTCGGAGGTCGGCCGGAAACCTCGCCGGAGGTCGGTCGGAAATCTCGCCGGAGGTCGGCCGGAAACTTTTGTAGTAGCTTTTGTAGGCGGTGGTAGTAGCTTTTATAGCTGGTGGTAGTAGCTTTTTTAGCTGGTAGTAATAATTTTTGTCATCGTCGGAGGTCGGCCGGAAACCTCACCGGAGGTCAGTCGGAAATCTCGTCGGAGGTCGGCCGGAAACTTCACCGGAGGTCCGCTGGAAATCTCGCCGGAGGTCAGTCGGAGACTGTTCCGAAATGAGAGTGGTTGTTGACTTTTTATACTAGTGGCATTCTTGTAAATATAAAGGAGAAAATCTAATTTTTTTTTTTTGGATGGCAGTCTGTAATTATGTTGAACTTTAATACTTAATACAAAACTTTATTTAGACTTGGGTGGACTTATGTGGGTAAAAATGTTGGGGTGGATCTATGTGAGAAAAAATGTCTCAAAGTGGACTTATATGTAATTGGCCCTTGATTCAATGAACCACTGGTAAGAATTTTTTTTGGGTAAAAAGGTTCTAAACTAACAACCATGAATGTCATTCTTCATGCACAACATTTGTGTATTGGACCAGACTAAAATACAGATGTTCAAGTAGGACTGAAAAGCTACTCCGGATGATATAGAATAGAAAGGTACATCTATCCAAACCCAGGAGAGAGGGTAGACGAGATAACAAAACAAATGACAAGATGACAACCATTACAGCAAGTGGGAACTATTACGTACTAACCCTGCTGTTAGTCCACAGTCCACAACACCGGTCGATACACCAAGATTTGCTTCAGATCTCAGTAACAGAATACAGGAAATCAGTCAATGTATTTGAAATCTGATATATCCAAAAAATCTGCAAATGTAGACTACCAGAAAGAACAAATATACATTACTCCAGACAGACTCAATCATAAGAACTCCTGACTAGTAACTCAATCATATGATTCACATCCCAAGACTAACTACTATCCCAGGTGGAATTGAACACAAGCATGAAAAGCAATGAAGAAGCACCTCGTTTCAATCTTGAAGAAAGAATTCAACAATTAAACACAAGCAAAAGATCAAAGGGGAAAGCACTAACCTTCACGCCCTAATTGAGGCCCAGCCGATTTAATTTACCATAGGGCATAGAAGCGGTGAAACCTCCTCTTGGAGCCCTATAAATTAACTCCGCCGGGTTTCACATTCCGGCCTTCCTTCGCCGCTTCGATCTCCTCACGGCGGGCAAATTGAACTCAATCCCCTTTCGGTCTCAATCAACCATTGAACAGTACACCAGTTGAATCACCATATGCAAATCAACAGTTGCTGACCTGGTATACAACAGGTCGGATGGACCCAATAAGCCTGCAGTAATCGTATGGAAAACACCCGGTCACAATTTCATTTGCTCACTCTTAATCGTATCAGTACATCCACTAAGAACGTGCATACCTGCGGTCTAGATCCCGTTTTGGTCGCCAAGCTCAAATCGACCATTGTAGGCCTCTTTCCCTTCAATAACCAAACACTCTCTACAGTTAACCCCGACTCTTCTTTAACACCCACAGATAAAAACATAAATACATTTGCGTATTTACCTGCATAATTTTACCCTCATCGCCAAATACTAACCCCGTATTTATCTAAGCTCTAAACTTAACGGATACTCTCTCCGTTTGCACGTGTTGCCTTTGTCTCGCCGACACGTGTCAGACATGGTGGGTGTTGGACCCCATGGGTACATTCTAGACGTCTCCTTACAATATATGAAAAGATTTCAGAGTGTCCTCGACATTTAACGAAATTACGATCTATATCTCAAACTACTCAATTTTAACTTCTTAAATATTTCCGGGGTCTCATATGCCACGTGTCATCATCTTAAAGAATGATCGGACGGCTAGAGGTGCCTCGTTTTCAGTTGAATAGTTTTTAAATGCGCCATTTCGGGGATCGAGGCGGCTTTCCACACTCTCCTGAATAAGTCCTTTCGGTTAAACAGCTGTTTGGAAAAACTGGGACTGATTATGATTTTCCATAGAGTCTCGTACGGCCAAGAAGGCAGGGATTTCCAGGAATTAGTGGCGGAATTATATCGCTCAAGCGAGGGGTGGTCTGGGATGTGTAGGAAGCATGGTGGATGTGCAAAGTAATATAGCTCACCGTATGCAGATATAATAGTACCGTGTGGTTTTAATGGTTTGGATGGAGGGAAGTCCTGGATTGAGGTTGCGTCTGGGTCTGTGTCAAAAACAAAGGAATTGTTGGTTGTGATGGGTTCGCCATAATAAGGGTTCTCCTTTGCCATCAAATATAACTTAGAGCTAACTCTCACACCCTCAAACAAACAGTTCTTCGGCGGATTCAGAGGCTTATCAAAAAACTTCATTACTGGGACGAGTACATGTGGAGGGGATTCAGCTCCTGCATCACGTGAAGCTTCACCAGATTCTCCATGCTCAGGGTTTACTTTATATAGTGCACCGTGGTACTGACCACAATAGAAACGCACCAAAACAAACATGGATTTATACGTCTGCAGGTTTGCATTCATCTCCATGGCCAATCTGAACATACAAGCCAAGTTCACCTAAAGGTACAAAGCAAATCGATTTAATTTCAAGACAATCCACTCTAACGTCACCAT
This sequence comes from Fragaria vesca subsp. vesca, assembly GCF_000184155.1. Lineage (NCBI taxonomy): Eukaryota > Viridiplantae > Streptophyta > Magnoliopsida > Rosales > Rosaceae > Fragaria > Fragaria vesca. The sequence continues at coordinate 19,976,424 of NC_020497.1, forward strand.
CTACAATTAACTGTAACAAAATCGAGAGGAATACAAACTGAAATTAAAGAGAAAACAACACAGACGATATATAGATTTGGACATATAGATTTCAATCAATGGTACAAAATTGATAATCACTTAATCAAACACCACTAACTACCATGTTATAATATTTATGAGTTGTGCGGAAGAGCATCTGATTGAAAACCAATTGATCAATCATGGAACCCAAACCAACAGAAACACAAAAGCTATGCCATTCTGATTTTCTCGTTGTTTTATCAGGCACGGCCTATGTATATATATGACGCATCTCATACTTGTTGTTTTCAATCACAGATATTTCACAGATCGGTAAAGACCTTACGTAGATGAAATAAATAGACCCAAATAAATAATAAAAGCAAATCCAACAAAGTAATCCACCGGAAAAGGTAAACTGACCTCGGAATCACGTGCTTTTGATTGGTCGGGAAACAACCGAGAGGCTCTACTAAGATGCTGTGTTGGGAACCGCAAGGTTAAACAATTAATTGCTTCAATGGAGCACCAGAAAAGTCCACATCACATAAGACCAATCCATATCCAAAGGGCCAAGGCATTATATGTGTGACCCAAGAAGGCCCAAATACGGGGCCCAAAAATCAAAGTGAGCCCCAAGCAACCCAACCAAACCCTAGCTGATTCCTGAATCTTGATATTGTTCGACCCTAATCAGTACTTCTTTTCTAAAAGACCCTAAAAACAATGGATTTGGGCGAAATTACTAGATGATTTGATGCTAATTGCAACTCACGGGCAATAAGAGCACGGTCATCAAAGAAGTAGGAAGCAGTATTTAGACCCTAATGTATCGTACCACGAGGATTACGAGCTAGTTAGCAATGCTATGTTCTAGGTCATCAATCACTTATGTAAATATATACAAAGAGGCTCACACAATGAATTTACAAAGAAATGGTAGAAGACGTGTTATAATATTTTTGGGGTTTTCAACTAATAAACAAACTAAATAACTAAGACATAAAATTAAAATAGATAGAAGGATGAGATGCATCACACCCAAATAAGAATAGAAATCAAGGTTCTCTACCCAAATAAGAATAATATGGCAATAATGACGATTAAATGTTTCAATGATTTGCCGGATTTCCTTTTAGAATTAAGAGACCGAAAAGAAAGATAGTGGGAGAAACCAAAAGTGAAAGTTAGTGGGAGAAACAACCGAGAGGCTCTGCTAAGGAATGGATGAGAAGAGGGTGTGTTGGGAACTGCAAGCTAGGTTAAACAATTAATTGCTTCATGGGGCAGAAGATCGAGGGAAAGAGAGGCTATCAGGCACGTATGTGATCGTGTTCTCTGAAAGAGAAAGAGAAGTGAGGGAGTGAGGCGAGGGAGAGAGAGGCTAGAGAGATTAGAGGAGTTATTAGTTGTACCCGGAACAGGGCTGAGGTGGTGTACCCAGCAATATCTGTTGATTTGGACCTTATTGGTTCAAAGGAATAATCATCTTCAATGAAATATAAATTTTGCCTATTGAGATCCTTTTTCTCTGCTGCATTAAGCTAAATTTCTTCCGGGTTTTTGGTTTAGGCCAAGAAAATCTCTTCATGGTTTCCATAGAAAAATAAAATACCTCTTTGTGATAAATTAGCCCATTGTACACTTAAATCCAGTCCTACATGTGCATGAGTCTCTCTATTCAACAGTAAACCCTATATCTTTAAACTCCTAAACTGTAATGTCAAGGCCACCCGGAAGATTTGGCTGTTCATTAGCCCCACATATTTAGCCCAGTTTATGCTTGAGTAATGGATCATATATGGCCAATTATGTTTGTTCTAAACTATTATAACTTATCTTTCTGGGGTTTTGATGAATGGAAGCCAGCCTTTTCGTTCTCTTCGATAGATTTCTTAGCTCCATATTCTTGGACATTAAGTATGAAGGTTCTGCACTTGTACTAGAAGTTTGAATCAAGCAATAGGCTTCAATCATGCATGGATATCGTCTGAGTCTGCTAAACTTGGCCATACATGCGTTTTTGTTACATAATCAATTATCAATCATATTGACTTACTTCTCTACTGTTGAAATTCCGTTAAATATTGTTGTGGAGTTTGAATCAGAACAGTGGGAATCGTCAGAGAGTGTGAATAGATTGTGGTGGTGGACTGGTTGTGCTGTAGATAGAAGCATATTTGGCTCATTTGGTATTCTTATCATTGCAGATGAGACTCTTTCTGAGCCAACTCTTATCTATTTCAACCTCACCAATTCAACTGATGGGGATATCACAACCTTTTTCTGCACAGACGAATAACGGAATAAGTTCGCATAACCGAATTCTTGAAGTTCTGAGTATGCTTATGAGAGTTGCTAGCTAAATTGTTGTGTAGTGTTCTGAACTTCTGATGTAAGTTGCTTACCAATGCCAGGTCATCTAAGGTTCCTGATTTTGTTCTAAAACTTTTATGGAAGTGAAGTTCCTATGTTGGCCGGATGGTAAATGTGTATCCTTGACAAGTTTATATCTCCTCTTTTAGCATAGGAATCCTTTAGTATAACGAGTGCCAAATAGTTGTCGATCTAAAAGACTTGGTCGGTTGTTGAATGTTTGTAGAATGCAGATTGATCATTCAGTCTTGACAATTTTTGCTCAAGACTGCAACAGGAGTACATGTTAAGAACACTCGATCTCAAGATTTGTCAACTAGTTGAACAGCTTTCATAGTTTCATTCAATCTCTCCCATTAGGCCAGGTTCAGTGAGAGTGCAATATGCCAATATTTGTAGTAGTGAAGCCAGTTGAATTGGATCTCTGTTGTAACAACTTCCCTCCTTCATTCTTCATTCACAGTTGCATTCATTGACAGCCAATCAACACAGCATGATTGAAAATTGAAACAGGCCTTTGAATATATGGAATGCAAGTAGAAAAAATACAAAACATTGTCTTTTCTACCAAGAAATTAAGGCGAACAAATTGGCTAATAATGATAACCCAAATACCTATAAAATCCAAGTAGACGCTCTCAAAACTAAGGTAATGTGCCCTCAAATCTAGCTAAGAATTGCCACTTTTGTGGGAATGGAAAGGAACACCTGTTCTCTGCCTGCTGCAACATACAACTTCAGAACTGCTTTATTTTCTTTGTCCTCCAATGTCATCCCGGTACTACCAACTTCACTTTTAACTGGTGCAGTTGGACAACAGTCTTCTTCTGGTTCAACATCCTCACAATCTCTGAATTCCAATACAATGTAACAATCAGCAGAGAATCTAGTAATTCATTAGAAAAATATAATGCCGATATATCAATAGGAATTGCATTGGAAAATAAGTAAAACAAGCACTTGTGTTAGCAAACTTACGGTGTAAAACTGAAGTTAACTTCCAGAAAGAAGCTGCCCATCAAGTCGACTTTATAAACAGATGACCGTAGGGTTCTGATTTCTGTTCCTCCTCCTTCACGTATGATCCGAAATGTAGTGATACAAAGATATTGATGCTCAAGAGAATATTCATTCTGGCCAGTCTGCACAAGACAAAAGTCCTGCCCCCCTAAATGAACCAAATTCTGAGTTATATACTCCAACATCGGGGATGGTGGATGCGCCGTATTCCATATATGCAAAGGCAAGGCTGCTCCTAGGTAACAAGTACCATCTGAATCCCGCCAAAACATGAATGCTGAAATTTCGTCCCGAATCAAAGACATGGAATATATGGTACCGTCTACAACCACGGCCCTCCCCACGAAAGGATAATGTCCGGAGTCAGTGACTTTCACTTCATGCCATTTTTTTGAACTGATATGAAAAGCCATCACGCGGCGATCTCTGCTGTTAGACATCGAAAACAAAATGTAGCCGTAACAGACGACATAACCAGATACGGTCATTCTTGGATTTGGTAGAGTATTGTATGGACAAGAAGGCAAGGACTCCCATAAGTCAGTGGCTGGATCATATCGCTCAAAGGATGGGGAGCGTGATTGGTTAGCAAAGTAATATAGCATCCCATATGCAGATATAACAACACCATACGGTTTAGAGTTTTTGGGCTGAGAGAAGTGCTGGAGGCCTGATACTGAGGTTGAATCTGTGTCGAAAACGAAGGAATAGTTGGTTGTAATGCGCTTGCGAGGATAACCGTGTCCATTTGCCAGTATATGTAACTTGGAGCAGCTACCAAATCTCACACCCTCAAACAAACAGTTCTTCGGCAGATCCAAACACTTGTCGAAAAACTTGATTACTGGCACGAGTACTGGTGGGGGTGACTCAACTACGGCACCAACCGAAGATTCACTGGATTCTCCATGCTCAAGTTTCACTTCATATAATGCACCATGGTATGGACCAGAACTGAATCTCACCAGAACAAACATGGATATATCTTTCTGCTGGTTTGTACGCATCTCCATGGCCAAGCTGAGCTCAAAGTTTAGATAGAGAAACCTACAGTAGACAAAGCAAGTCCATCAATTGCAAAACAATCTACTCTAATATCGAGCGCTATCTAAAATTGACAGTAACAAATCCAAAATCTAAGTTTTTATACAGGAATAAAACCTGAGAACAGAAATTTAGTTAATCATAATCTCAACCTATACATGCATGAATGTCAAAGAAACCCAAATCCAAAACAGAAGGAAGCATATTGTGTCCATTAAATTCTGTTATGTCACAAAGGTCGTGTGAGTAAAAACATGGTGTCCAGGAAGATCAAACGAACAGCTAGTATAGAGTTTGCCTTGCTGATAGATGATTTTTTTTTTTACTAGAATTCAATCAATGGTACAAAATTGAAATCAGATCGAACAAAAAAGTGATTGCTTTGTGTTTTGAGTAACATATGATTTTACAGACAAATATGGAGATGTATGGGTGCAATGAAATCACACATATATGGCAGATCGTATGTAGATGAAATAACAAAACGGAATCCAAACAAAAGTAATCGACCGGAAAAGGTAAACTGACCTGAGGATTTGATCGGTTGTTTGGATGAACGGAAAGTTACTGCTTCAATGGAGGGACAATGGATAGTTTATATAGAGACTCTTCTTCCTTTGATAATAAGTAAATATATTATTACGGCATTAAGTAGGAAAATCTGGAAGATTTTTTCAAGATTGAGAAATCTGTTAACGCAAAAGGAAATTACCGCTTTTAATTTGATTTCTCGAAAATTCGGTGAGCCAGACATTCAAGAGGAAAAGGAAATTACCTCTCCGAGCGAACCGATTCCTCGACCCGACCCAAAAAATGCTAGACGTTCGTCTCTATCCTTTCGAGAACAATCTCTTCTCGTCGGCGCTGGGCTAGGGTTCCTGATATTTTTGGATTCCTAATGTTTTTCTGTTTTGTTTTTGTTTTTTTGTTTTTTTTTTCTTATATTGTCGGCAAAAGCCAAAAAGTGATTCCTAAAGGAATACGAGAATCCACTCAAGTCTTACGTACATTAGGAGAATCTTCTCTCGCTTATTAAGCTTTCCCATTCCTATGTTCATAAACCTCTATAATAAATCTATATAAATCCTAGTCTTCAGGCATAGAATCACAACTACCCTTCAGAAATATAAGAGCCTACAAGCTTGATGGATTTTGAAAAAATTTTAAAGGACAAACAAACCCTTTTGAATGACGTCAAAAAAGACCATCACCTCAGACGCAACAAGAAGACGGTACGTTGCTCTGGCCATCATGCATGTATATCTTTCAAGCCAGACATGCACCTGCCATTTAGCTAATAATATAATGCATATGTATATGGATTGTGTGCTGAGGTGAAACTGTGAAAGTGTAGAAACATAATTTGACTGTACGTTTGTTTCGCAGGTGATAGCTGCGAGAATTACATCGTATGCGATAGATGACTACAAGTCATCTAGTCCATACCTTACTGGGAAGATCAAGTTTCAAGAGGGCGGTGAAAGGGATGCTTGCTTTTTTATAATCAAAGAATCCGAAGCAGACCTAGCTAAAAAAATATTTGTTCAAACTGCCAAGATGGCTGATGATCCCGGAATCTTGAAACCTTATTTCCTCACTTATTATGAGCTAAAGAAAATTTGGATTTTGTGCTACGACAAATTTGACAGTCTCCTCAGTGAAGATGTATCACAAATTGTTCTAACAGAAAAAAACATGGGCGACTCAATTAGGTATGTGTGTATATGGATATTCTTGTTTTCTTTTTCTCATGCTCTTCCAATATTCTTGTAGTAAACTAACCATGTACCTATGTACGTGTTACAGGAAGCTTCTAGAGACTATAAAATACATACACAAACGTCGAGTTTTTCATGGTGCTCTAAAAGAAAGATGCAGCTATGTGGTTATTTCAGGTCACATCAAAATTATTTTTGGTAGCAGCTTGCGCACTGGGGATGACTTGATGAAAATATGGAAGAATCATTCCTATGAAGATCCAGAAGAAGTCAAAAGTACAAAGATAAAAGATTTAAAAGATTTTCGGGACTTGTTAAAGGACGTTATATCGCAGCTCGGGCTTGATTGGGAGGACAAAGATTCTTTTTTTCAGTTTTTTGAGAGGAGCATTGAATACTGGTAACAAAATGTGCTTAATTATATTTATATATATATATGAACGATTTTTAAAGTTCCTTTATTTTTTGCTTTCAGGTCTGGCTACGAAGGCTTTGTGAATCACCTTATCGATCATCCCTCGCTGAAGAAATGCGATAAAAGGAATGAATATCTATTCAAAATAGAGCAGTCCATCAAAACGAAATGTCTTCGCGATTCTAAAACATTCAAGAAAAAATTGGAAGATGAAGAGTTCACTGCTAAGTATTCAAAGTGGAATGAAGATGAAAAACTGAGTCAGGCTCCTCGGTTGAAAGAAGTCTACTATAAGGAGGGTGTTACCTATCAAGGGACTGTAAGGGATCTCATCAGATTTCTTGCAAATGCATATGTGCACTATCGTTCAAAAAACAAGGAAGAAGACTTCGACCATGACGTCCGGAAATTATATCCCGATTTCTTGAATCTTATGCATTGTTACTTGTGACATTATAATTGTTTCTAAAAGGATCTTGAGGCTTTTCATGTTGGACAACGGGCTCGGATTTCTAATAGTGATATTTCAACCTATTATCTTCATGAGATTAGTTAGTTGGATGTGTCACGACTAATTGTATCTCTCTATGGATCGATTCATAAAATTTTTGTTGGATATGTTTTCTTTCATAACAGTTTACTGTAACATTGTTATTAATGTCTTCATGATTTCCCCTTCTTTGGTTCTTTGGTTAATGCGTTCAAGATTTTACATTGGACCTTTTATATTTTTTATACATTGGGAAGGAAATTCATTTCAAAAAATACATCGACTTATTACTTAACCGGAGTGAATTTTATGTACCGAGGTGTAGTTGCTTGCAAGTCACTTAAATACCACCGTTTGGTCAATGGAGAAAAAACGAAATCAAGTTTGCTCCCCACCCTTGGTTAATTACCAACTTATCTAGTTGATTACCACGTGTCTTATTCTTTAACCACTCTCAACCATGGTTAACATTATGTATAATAATAATAAATTCTATTATCTTCTGATTTTACTTTAAATCATTTTTTTCTTTCCTTTTCTTTTCTTTTCCAAAACAAAATAACAAAGCTATATTGACTGTTAGGAAAAAGTACGCCCGAAACAGTGAACACCGACCCAGATGCATTAGCCCTGACAGACTGACAGTTGGAGTCCCCGACTTCAATCCCGCAGCCACCTCAGAAGAGATACCCTTAAATTGAGGTGCAGGCATCTGTGAAACCCTAGAACTAGGGTTGAGCATTTGCGCCGCGACCGCCTCATCAACTGGCAGAAGACCGACACATACACTACTTCCTGCAAAACCCAGCCAGTAGTTCATATTTGAAGCGAACCAACGTTTCAACACCAACAAACTCAACGCGCATGGTGGGAAAACCTCTTAGAACATCTCCAACAGCTTCCCCAAAATTTCTCTAAAATGGGGAAGCAAAAGCCAAAATCTCCAAAAAAATTATGCTCTAACTCTAACAACTTCTCTATTTTGGAGATTTCAATATTTATTACAACAATAAAAAATGCTACATGAATAACAAAAAAAAATCATATATTTCATTGTAACATAAATTACCCAATAAAATATTTTAGATTTTTGTTCTTATCATTGGAGCACGTGAATAATTAATATTTGAGGAAAGAAGACTTTAAATGCTTCTCTTTCTTCTCCATCCCCATTTTGGGGAATAAGATGGGGAAGCTGTTGGATCACAAAACAACCTAATATTCCCTAAAATTGATAAAATCAAAAAAATAGAAAAACTGTTAGAGATGCTCTTACACTCTAGCCGAGATTGAGTGGGATAACACGAACTCTAGCTCTGCCTTCGTTCAAGATTGGTTTATGGACAAGTTACGATCACACAAGGTATCAAAATGAAATAAATAACCATCACCAACATCATGAACAGTCAAACCACGCTTGAGGCGCCATATCGATCGAATGACATCATACCTTTTAATCCCGGATAGTTGGATTTAGAACTCAACAGACGCCCAAACAAATAGGAGTCCCGATTACTAGCGTCGCTTGATCACCGGCCGCTCCCAACGTAACCCTCGTAGAACAAGAAAGCCGACCTCCGCTTCTGGCAGTCAGAGAAGAAAAGGACCGGTTTTCTGCCATGGCAGGTTTCTAGAAGTTTGTCCGCTTTGCAAAACCCTAGCCTGCTAGGAAGAAAACGATAAGCGGCTAAAATGACCACAAACTTGGCTAGGGTTTTCTCTGAAAGGGGAAAAGGGTCAAAAGAAACGCATAAGCCAGAAATTAATACATGTATTTGATTATTTATTGATTTGAGAAAGAAACTCAGAATCCAAACCTTTATCCGGCTCGTTTAAAATCGACCGATTAGGAGAAATTGCGGGGTTAAAAAAATCTCAAGAATCTATGTTCAAATTAAGTTGTACTTTCCTTCCAAAAAAATCTAATTAACTAAACAAAAGTGTTTCTTTGACTTGGTCTACAAGGTACAAGTTTTACCTTCCTCATTTAGGATGAGAATAACTTGAGATTTACCTTCCCTCTTTATATTTTCCTAGTTCCACTTTAGATTGTTCGCTATATATATAATTAAGCACACATCATTAGATTGTTGTTCTCAGATTTAGAAAAAGAAAAAGCTTATTCAGAAATCTTCTTTTGTTCGCCACAGAGCGAGAGAGCCGAATCACCACCCTCCTACCTGTTTCACCTGTTTGATTTATGGGTACGTACGTGGCCAAAACCCTTCTGGCCTATCTCGTTTCTCGATCTCCGTGTTTACTGCTTAATTGTGTATTTACTGTGATTTTTATTTTATTTTGTTGGCTTACGCAAGTGTCGATTTTGACTTTAGACTACGCCAATAGCTATCACTAAATCGTAATATACATTTTTTCGATGCTTAAATCGTAATATACATAATAAGCTTAGGTTGATATGTTTTTAACAACTAGTACTATATAGTTATATATGCTTGAGGATTGCAAAATTTAAATAAATTAACGTTTACCACTTTGTGTTGGTCCATGATGGCAGCAGCTGACATGGAGTATATGAAGGATCAACAAACTTTCTTGGACAATACCAAACGGAAAATCCAGGCCAAACCCAAGCTGACCAAGCAGCAGCAGAAGACGGTATGTGTCTAATTCTATCTTAAGCTCACTAGCTTCCTTGTTTTAGCAAGCCAATGGACCTGTATATGTATGCATGTTTTTGTAAAACGGCGGAATCTGTTGTGCAGGTAATAGGGACAAATATCATCACGTATGAGTTAACGGATAATGACCCTTCTGAAACCCTATTGAGAGGGTCGATAACTTTTGAAGGTGGTCACAAAAGGGAGGTCTGGTTTTTGAAATCAAAAGAAACAATAGCAAAAAAGATATTTCAGGAAACATCAAAATTAAATAACAGGACCATACTAAAAGTGTGGTTCGCTACTAAATGTGAAGCGATAGACACTTGGATCGTGTGCTACGATCATTTTGATCTTCTTCTGGATGATTGGATAGTAAAAAAAAATATTCCGGACAGGATGAGAGATGGTGATGATCTCCTACATGAGGACGGTAGCAAATTGATTCGGTACGATCTTAGCTTCTTCTTTTTCCAAGTCAATGAGTAAACTTTTTGCATGTATTGGTATTACAATGCATGCATGTGTGTGTGTGTTTATTTATTTGGTGTGTATATTTACCGATGCATGCAGGTCGCTTTTGGATGCTATTATATATATACATACTCAAGGTCTCTTTCATACGGAGCTACATTTAACCAGCAGCTACGTTGTTTTAGCGGGGGAAGTCAAAATTATCAATATCGGTAAACATAGCTTAAAAGACCTGCAAAGGCCAATAGATGATGCAACAATACATGGACTGATGATGGCGGACCTAAACGGATTAAAAGACTTGTTGAAGGACTACATATTGGTGCAACCTGCTGAGTTAGCTTGGAACGATAGAGATCTGTTCTTTTCTTTTTTCGAATTGACTACAACAGTGAGGTATGCTTAATATTTAGATATATATATATATATATATATATATATATTGTCCTATATTGTTATGTGTGTGTGTGTATATATTTATATGAATTCTGACGAAAAACAATTGTCTCAGATATGATATATTCGTCGATAAGCTCCTCAAACATTCGTTCTTGATGATAACTGCTGATGAAAGAATGTGGTCCTTTTTCGAGATAGAGCTCTGCATTAGAGATCCATTCAAGTTTAACTCTGTCAAGTTGACAAATTTCATATCCATTCTGGAATCATTTGAGCAATATTTGGACTGGGACAATAAGATGGGTGATAGTCTCAGAAGTGTATATGAATACGAGGATGAAAAGGTTAAGAGAAGAAATTACGACGGTCAATCCGTAAAACACCTCCTCGAACTTTTAAGAAATGCATATCGACATCCTAGAAAATACATGATGCCAGAGTGTGACAAGGAGGTTAGAAACGCATATCCTGGCTTATTGCATCGCATGCATGAGGCGTTATGCAGGTAGGTTTATACGTATTTATCATACGTGATTATGTTTCCTATATTTTTTAATAAAGCATGAATTATATTGTTCGGGCTCCTAACGGATCACTTTGTGAGTCTTAAAAGCCTTTTAATTACCATGAAAAATCCGGAAGAAGAGTGTCAAAAGGAAAACGTCATTCATGACCATGACCGAATTATAATGTTTTCCCCACTTTATGTCATTTGAACATGACAATGATTTGACTTATTGCTGTCTTGTATTTCTTGCAGACTAGAGCAAAAAGATAAAGATGAAGATGAAGATGAATATGAGGATGAAGATGAATAGCTGTGTGAGTCGATTTCGAAGACAACTTCAGTCCCCTAAATAATGCAGTCTTGGAAGTTAATGCTTTGTAATAATGGATAATCATCGATGACCTTGTCAATTTGTTTCGAATATGAGTTGTTTAAGTCTTCAATTTTATCTCTACTCGATCCATTAGTATGAAGGTTCTGCAGTTGTACTAGAAGTTTGAAACAAGCAACAGGCTTCAAACATGGATATCCCAATAATGAAAATCTGTATCTCTCTGCTAAACATGGCCATATACGCGTTTTTGTTACATAATCAATCATACTAACTCACTTGACTTCTTCTCTATTATTGATTTTCAGTTGAATATTGTCGTGGAGTTTGAATTAGAAATTTAGAATCGTGGGAATCGTCATAACAGAAGTTGTTCTCTGCTTGTTGCAACATACAACTTCACACCTGCTTTATTTTCTTTGTCCTCCAATGCCATCCTGGTACTTTCAACTTCGCTTTTAACTGGTGCAGTTGGACAGCAGTCTTCTTCTGGTTCAACATCCTCACAATCTCTGAATTCCAAGATAATGTAACAGTTAGCAAAGGCTCAAGTAATTCATTAGAAAAAGAGAATGCCGATATATCAATAGGAATTAATTGCATTGGAAAATAAGTAAAACAAGCACTTGTGTTAGGAAACTTACGGTGTAAAACTGAAGTTAACTTCCAGAAAGAAGCTGCCCATCAAGTCGACTTGATAAACAGATGACCGTAGGGTTCTGATTTCTGTTCCTCCTCCTTCACGTATCCGAAATGTAGTGATACAAAGATATTGATGCTCAAGAGAATATTCATTCTGGCCAGTCTGCACAAGACAAAAGTCCAGCCCCCCTAAATGAACCAAATTCTGAGTTACTTCCTCCATCATCGGGGATGGTGGTTTTGCGGTTTTCCTTACTCGCAAAGACAAGGGTGCGCCAAGGAAACAGATATCATCTGACTCCCGCCAAAAAGAGAATGCTAGAACTTCTTGCGGAGTAAAAGACAGGGAATATATAATACCGTCAACAACTACAGCTCTCCCCAACATAAAAGGAAGAAGATATTTGGACTCGGTGAGTTTCACTTCAAGCCATTTTTGTGTACCAATATGAAAAGCCATCGCTGCAAAATCTCTGGGGTTATACATTGAAATCAATATATAGCCATAACAGACTGCATAACCAGTTACCGTCATTCTTGTCTTATATGGACAAGAAGGCAGGGACTCCCATAAATCAGTGGTTGAATTATATCGCTCAAAGGACGGGTCTGAGATGCATGGGGAACTTGATGGAAGTGCAAAATAATATAGCATCCCGTACGCAGATATAACAACACCATAGTGTTTAGCGTTTTTGGGTGGAGAGAAGCGCTGGAGGCCTGAGACCGAGGTTGAATCTGTGTCGAAAACAAAGGAATTGGGGGTAGTGACCGGCTTGCAAGGATAAGCCTGTCCATTTGCCATTATATGTAACTTGGAGCAGCTACCAAATCTCACACCATTAAACAAACAATTCTTCGGCAGATCCAAAGGCTTATCAAAAAACTTAATTACTGGAACAAGAACTTGGGGAGATGCTTCAACTCCTGCACCATCCGAAGTTTCACCGGATTCTCCATGCTCAAGATTTACTTTATACAGTGCACCATGCTGTGGACCACAAAAGAAATTCACCAGAACAAACATGGATACATCTTTCTGCTGGTTTCCACCCATCTCCATATGGCAACGCTGAACGTACAAGCCAATAAGTTCACCGTTTGAATAGAGAAACCTAATTTAAACAAAGCAAGTCCATCAATTAATTGCAAGACAATCTACTCTAATATCGCCATCTCTACAATAGACAGTAATAAAATCGAGAGTGAAGATTATTGTTGATAAATAAAAACTGAGAAGAAAAAAAATCGTATCCGACGTTATATTTTGTTAATTCAAAAGAACGTGCGACTAAAAACATGGTGTACAGGAATTCGTTTGATAATCAAACAAAATGTTCATTATACTAACAGAGTTCATCTGATAATCAAACATCCATGAGTATTATGTTATAAAATCATGGTGTACAAGAAGATCAAACAAACAGCCATGTGAGGCAGAACCAATTGGCAAAACCGAAGATAGATTTTGCCTTGTACTAATAGAATTTTCTTTTGATAGATTTTCATTGTACTAATAGAATTCAATTGATAATCAAACATCCTATGAGTATTATGTTATAATAACTATGATTTGTGCGTAAGAGCATGAGAAGCAAAATCAATTGACAAAATCTATTACGTGATTATGGAGATGTTATGCATTCGATAAAATCACAGATCGTTAAGAGAAACATGGAGATGTTATGCATTCGATAACATCACAGATCGTTAAGAGAAACAATGTAAATGAAACAATAGTAATCCACCGGAAAAGAAACATTGACCTGAGAATCACGTGGTTTTGATCGTTCGGCAACCGAGAGGCTCCTCAATCAGCAGACTATGCAGATGAGAAGATGATCGAGCAGAAGATTGAAGGACAATGGACGGTTTATATAAATAAATAAGGCATGAAGTATGAAAATCAATAGTGTGAGGCTGGGAGCTTTGAAGATTGGGGTTTGCTCGCCAATAAGGGTTTATGGCGGCAGAAGCAATAAACGACGTCGTTTCATATATTGATACTATTGGGTCAATTTCTGTTGCCTTGAGATACAGAAACTTACCACGGCCCAAATTATGGAAAAACTCGCCGGGGTTTAGTTTCTGTGTTTCCATGGTTAATGATTGTAGGCTGAAGTTCAACAAAGAACAGGAATTACATGAGAACATATAACCTGAGCTAAGCTAGCTAGACTAAGTTAGAAGCTGAAGCAACATTAGCCAAATGCCTTGCAGGATATAATGGGGGATAAGTACGTGGTAAAGGAATGAAAACCTCTAGTCATTGTCATCGTAAGGCTAGCAGCATACAATCATCTCTTTGGAAATGGGTAAGAAAGACACTCAAATTGACTAGCTTGTTGCGACTATTAATGACACAAAGAGGTCACAAATGAGACCAAATCTACAGCAGACAACCTCATGGTCATGACCACAATTAATTTACATCAAACTCTTGCCTGTAAAATTTTCCTTTTATTTGATAGATCTCGATCCACATACCAAGTCCAATGGTTCTTACAGCAAAAAACTATAAGAGTACGTTCTACATTGTTGAAATAACTTGATATCTTAAATCGTTTCTTCACCGTCTAACCTTGCCGGATCAGTATATTACGGATTAATGTAAAGTGTTTATACGGTGACTAACACATGAATGAATTAGAATAAGTGTAGTTCTCATTTCATTATCAAGAATCGATTCATGATTAGTAACCGTACCCTTAAACTTGATAATTACATTAAGGATAAGATCATGATTGGAATCCCACGGGGTATGTACATTGACAAATATCGAACCCAAGTCCGATATATATTGTTGCGGTTTAAATTATACTCGACGTCGTTGTCGGCGGTCCTTTACCATTATTGACCTAGCTTGGCTGGCTGCAGCTTCTCTTCCTTAATTACCTTCATGCATGCATGCATGTACGTACCCGCCATACCATTATTCTCACGATGACGAGAAACATAGAAGCATATGCCCTATACACCGGTCGACCCACGAACGTCTTTGTGGCTTCTTCTTGGAGCTCCTGGACGATGACATAGTCGCGCCTTCACTGTTGGTCCGCCAAGCAACGTCTCTTAACTTCCAGCCGTAGGCAGAAGACCTCTTAGTCGACTTAGAGGATGTCGATGTTGGCATCACAAAACTCCTCCCATCCACTTGTTCAAATAAGTCACTTAACTTCTTCCTCGTCGGCAAAGCCGTTCCAGTAGCAATGGACTTGCTCTTCTCCTCCATAGCCTCGAGATCTCGTTGACTACTTTCTAATTGCTCTAACAGAAGGTCACGGTTGAAAACTGGAAACACCGGACCAAAGAAGAACTTTTGACCCCACTTTGGAATATCAAATGTGAAGTCATCGTCTTCATGAGCATGATCATCGGACTTGTTCTCCAATGTTGTGAGGTTGTCGAATTCTCCAGAGACTTTGACGGCGGTGTCTGCTACTTGGCCTGAGCAGCTGTAGCTGGCGAAACTGGGGCAAGGTAGTACCAACCCGGGTTGATCATCAAGTCCTTCTTTTTGCATGTTTGAGGTCGACTTTGATTCCACCAAAACCTTGAGGTCTCCTGGCTGGTCTGTGCATAAGCTAGGGCAAACAGGTGCTGCTTCAATATCTACTTTGGGCATTCTGAAAGTCGATCTTTATAATCTAGGAGTATATAGATCGATTGAATTAACTCTTTTGAGATATTTAGAATGATTTCTGGTGTATATATATTGTTCTTCTCTCAAACCACGTTTATATACATGAATATATGCATCACAAGGGGAATGAATTTCCATCATAAATTTATTATACAACCAATCTCTTGAAATCCGAAAATAATCGATCAATAAATTTGTTCTAATCAGAAGATCTCATGCGAAAAATTTGATCCTCCAGATCGATTATTTCCGAAGACGGGAGTTGTGACTTGCAGACGCAACCTATGATTAATGTTCCGTTTTCATGTATGTTGACATGTTGTATGTACATGTACATAAAGAAAGAGAACATAGTGAGAAAGGAAATAATAGAATTTAACTATTTTCTCTTTGCTAAACTGATCGATGACAATGTCATCTACTCGCTGGTTTATCTTTCTATATTTTACATATCCTAACAAAAGATTCACATAAATTTGATTAGCAATTAGTAAATGTAATCTTTAATTAGTTGCTACCATATCTAGTAGATGACAGATCCTACAAAAAAAAAAATTACTAGCTAGTTCTAAATCAAAGAAGGAAGACCTCAAATGACTAGCTAGCTGCGGCCGTCAATAACACTAAACATGAATAGCCCGCGAAAATCTATACTTGGTTCTTCACCGAGCAGATAGCATCGAGAGAACCACATAGTCACATACGGACTACTTTTAGATGTCCATCCCCTAAAAACAGATATACTTGAACTTCTGCTGCGATGCTAATGCCAGATGTGTTCACCTACCCTTCACAAAAATGTGTATTTACTGTATTGTATTTCACTCCTAGAAGTTTTAGATGCTAATGTCGTATATATATACTTTTAGATGTTCTGCACTTTGTACTAGAAGTTTGAATCAAGCAACAGGCTTCAATCGTGCATGGATATCCCAATGAAAATCTGTCTCTATCTGCTAAACTTGGACATATATGCATTTTTGAAACATAATCAATCATGCGTTTCTGTCTGCTAAATCTATCCCAAGAAGTCCTGTTGTCTGCCTGTTACAACATACAACCTCCGATCTTGTTTTTTTTTTTTTTTATCTTTGTCCTCCGATGTCATCCTGGTAGTTTCAACTATACTTGTTACTGGTGCAGTTGGACAGCAGTCTTCTTCTGGTTCAACATCTTCACAATCTCTGAATTTAAAATAAAATTAACAGTCAGCAGAGACACTCAAATAATTAATTCATCATCAGTTAATAACAGATAGGAACTTTAAGTCAAGCAAGAACATGTGTGAGGTAACTTACGATGTAAAGCCAAAGTTAATTAACTCTGAAATAGCCACTGCTCATCAAGTCGACTTGAAAACAGACGAGCGTAGGGTTCTCATTTCAGCTCCTCCTCCTTCACCAAGGATTCGGAATGTAGTCATACAAAGATATTGATGCTCAATAGAATATTCATTCCGGCCTGTTACTATAAGACAAAAGTCCAGCCCTCCTAAATGAACCAAATTCTGAGTTATACGCCCCGTCATCGGGGATGGTGGTTTTGAGGTTTTCCTTACTTGCAAAGGCAAGGGTGTGCCTAGGAAGCAAGTATCATCTGAATCTCTCCAGAAAGGGAATGCTAGAACTTGGTGAGGAGAAAAGGACAGCGAATATATAATACCGTCTACAACCACGGCTCTCCCCTTAAAAGGATAATATTTGGACTTGGGGACCTTCACTTGATGCCATGTTTGTGAACCGATATGAAAAGCCATCACTGCATAATCTCTGAGGGGCTTATACATTGATGAAATCAATATATAGCCGTAACAGACGGCATAACCAACTACCTCCATGCTTGGCTTTGGTAGAGTCTTATATGGACAAGAAGGCAGGGATTGCCATGAATTAGTGACCGAATCATATCTCTCAAAGGAGGGGTCTGGGATGCATGGGTAGCATGATGGATGTGCAAAGTAATATAGCATACTGTATGCAGATATAATGGTACTGTTTGGTTTAGCTGCTTTGGATGGAGAAAAATGCTGGAGGCCTGAGACTGAGGTTGTGTCTGTGTCTGTGTCAAAAACAAAGGCATTGTCGGTCCGGTTGTGAGGGGTTTGCCAGATACACCGTCTCCATTTGTCATTATATGTAACTTGGAAGGTCTGCCAAATCTCACACTCTCAAACAAATAATTCTCCGGCAGATTCAGAGGCTTGTCAAAAAACTTAACTACCGGGACGAGTACATGCATGTGGAGGGGATTCAACTCCTGTACAACCTGAAGCTTCACCAGATTCTCCATGCTCAAGGTTTACGTACTTTATATAGTGCACCATGGTACTGACCACAGTAGAAACGCACCAAAACAAACAGGGATTTGTGTTTGTGCTGGTTTGCATTCATCTCCATGGCCAATCGGAGAAACCTAATTAAGTTCACCGTTCAAACAGAGAAATCAATAACGCCCCTTTTATCAGATTTAGGGTTTAGGTTGGGCAATAGGAATACCCAAGGGCCCAAATGGAAGGCAGCTGATTATTTTCTATTTTTTTGGGCTATAGGAACTTCCGAGGCACCAAATTAAGAAATCGTCTAGAAGCATCGATCACTAAACCCTAATGGGGGAGAAATGCGTAGAGAAGGAGTGAAAACCTGTAGTCATTGATTCATTCTCATATAGCAACATGAGAATCCCGTCCACACTATTTAGATTTTTACTTGAACTTCTACTGCATGTGATGCTAATGAGTAATGCCAAATGTCACCGTTCACAAAAATGTGTATTTATTCCATTTCATTCTTAAATCCCCTTATACATGTGCATGTCTCTCTTTCTATATTCGACCGTTACACTATATATTAAACTCCTACTAAAGTCTAAAGTTTCAAAAGTGATAAGGTGCATATGTGACTTTTAATTTGAATTAGAGGACATTTTGGCTCCATCAATCCAGCCAAAACTAGTTCATTTAGCCCCAAAGATGCAGCCAGTTTATGCTTAATTTATGGATCATATGCCAAATCTGTTTGCTCTATACTATTATACTATGATTATCTATCTAGGTTTTGATGAATGGAAGCCAGCCCTTTTCTCTGTCTTCGATGTTGTCATTTTCTTATCCATAATCTTAATACTATATATTCAACTGTCATTTCCTCCCTGTAACGATATTGCTGGCTGCAAGTTCTTGTTTTACCAAGAGACTTTGTCCTGGAGTTCATTTCCAATATGCGAATTCCATGTGGAGATTTAGTATGAAGGTTCTAGACTTGTTGTTGTACTAGAAGTTTGATTCAAGTAAGGTGCTTTATGCAGAGACATGGATATCCCAATGAAAATCTTAACTGGGTTTTATAAAATCTGTCTTTGATCGAGTTTTCGAAACCTGGGTTTTATAGAATCTCGCAGCATGGAAGTTTATAATACAAGAGAGGCTGGGGGATTATAAAATACATTACACACTTAGTACAAATATACCAAGAAAGCAAAAACAAAGCAATAAGTGTCAGACTAAATCAAACATTATTCATGACAGAAATTGGTCTATGACTCTCTATGAGGGCAAGCCCTGGAATTTTTCTTTGTTCTTGTTGTTGTATATACTATATACACAATGGCTTTTGATCAAGATGATGAACTGGTGTCAAAGTTATACGTACGTAGAACGATTCAAAAAGCCAGCAGACAGTTTAGCAAGTTAGAGAAAGCCTGCACAAAGAATGAGAAGCCATGTGAGGGTTAGTTGTTTGCTGCTTAAACAAATTCACCAAAAGACGAGTTGGTTGATTCTCTACATTATCAAAGACACAATTGTTTTTGTTTCTGCTGGGTCAACTTCTCCAGTTGATCGAGCTGTGCCAAGAATCAATGCCTTGTAGGAATCCCTGATGGTTAGTGATGATCATTTCGTGAGTTGAGATATGTTCATTCTTAGCGTAAGTTAGAAAACTAAAACGTTAAAAGGCTTGTCACGACGAATGAACGAACGAAATCAAATTTTACCTACCTTAGTACTGCAACTCCTACAATGACTAGCAGCATTAGCGCATTACAACCTCAATCATAATTAGGCATCACTTTCCCACCAAGAACAGCATAATCGATCATCAACCTGCGTCTAAATGAAACTTATATTTCTTCACCTACCATTGCCCCCTCTCTTCCATTTGTAGTCACTATATATTCTGCATGATTAGACTTAATTTCCCCTTATGTAACCCAGTTATTATATCTAAACTGACTTGTTCTTCCAGCTATAATCTATTAGAATTGATGCAATTAGGTACAAGCCGTCCATATCAAATTTTGGATTCTATTGCACATGCTGCCATTCAACATCTATATATTCTCACCATATTATTGCACAAATAGGTATGTCATTGTAAATTTTATAATTCATAAAGAATAGTATCTACATGAACTAAATATGAAATGAAAACCAAGTCTCAGCTGCTCTGTTAGTATCTACATTACAAAACCTCAATATTTGTAATGGAAATAAGGAACCCCTTATTTAATTATTGAGGAAACAAATAATTAATTGACAAATCTTTTAGTATAGATTTAGATAATCACTCAGAAAAATTTCTCATTAATATAAGAAAAGATTAACGAAATATTTTGTACTAATAATTTTCCATTACCGACAGTTTGATCCCAAAATTTTTGTTAAACTTTTTTTTTTCTTTGAGAAAATTGAAATCGTCCCAATCGTCAATTTACATTTTCTTTTAAAAAATAAAAAAAATTAACAGGCAACAGACGCGGAATTAGTAAACGCCGTGTTGTTTGCGTGGTGCTTGCCACGTGGATTAGAATAAGGAATTCCAGCGTCAGCATGGCCAACTAAAGGTGGGTCCAGGAGCTGTGCATGTGGTTGCTTTTTCTGGAAATGGGAACGTTGGAGGGAAAATCTGAGCGAGCGCGAGGCGCCGAAACTTGTGCCGCGTAGTGGGCCAGCTGTTACCTCACTCCCCTGTCACCGGTGACTCCCGGTAAATCACACACAACACGCGCGCACACAAAAAAAACAAGTAATTGATTTTTTTTTTTTTAGAATGTATGGTGCAAAATAAAATAAAAATTCTCATGAGAGAATTCAAGTCATTGCGAATTAGTTCTAGTAAATTGCTTTTGTTCCTTCTGGATTTTGATAAAGAACAAACTCATTGTCACTAAGTATGATGTTTTTCTTTTTGCATTCAGCAATCTATATGCGATTACATCAATGGTTAAAAACTTATGAATATTATTCAGTAAAAATAAATAACGTGTTTAGCTTTAGTGAACAAAAAAAGAAAAAAGAAAAAACAATCATATTTGCTTGCCTTTGTGTCATAACAGTCTATCCAACGATTTAGAACTAATTTGACTAATTTTCATTTAACGTATGTTTCACATTTTAAGGCCTAAAAATGGGTATATTTTCTCCACTTTTCTTTTAAAATACACGAAAATCCCACGATCCATTGAATTGATTAATTTGTTGCCCGTTTTGTTTTCCTACGTATTTATTTGGCTTTCCTTTTTCCGTCTCAAACGTCAAACGTGTAAGAAACCCAACCGGCCGAGTCGGTGCCCAGTCGTCCCTCAATATATGCGCACAGAGGTGGTTGCAGCTCACCCCCACTGTGACCCATTGGCCCTCTTCTCCCAAAAAAACCACCTCCTCCGTTTTCACACTCTCTCTCTCTCTCTCTCTCTCTCTGATGATGTAAAACCCTCCTTCTCCATCAAATCCATCCCAAAATCTTCAAATCCTTCAAGTCTCTAATGGCTGCTTCTCGCCTCTCTCTGCTGGCTCTGGTTGCTCTGACCCACATTGCTCTGCTTTCCACTCTCTGCTCCGCCGCCGACCCTTACGTGTTCTACGATTTCAAGGTGTCCTACATCACTGCTTCACCTCTCGGAGTCCCTCAGAGGGTTTGTGCTTTTAAAACCCTTCTATCTTTTTCTGGGTTTTAGTTTGTTCTTGGTGATTGTTCATAGCTAGGTTTAAAGATTCAGTCTTGGTTTTGGATCTTGGTTAAGGTTTTGTGGATCTTTTGTGGGGTTTTGTGCTTTCTGTGAAATCTTGATGAGGGTTTTAGCGACAGTGAAAATCTTGGGGTTTTACCAGAGGGTAATTTTGTTGGGGGGTTTTGGGTCTTTCAAGATGCTTGCTTCAATTTTCATGTGGTCCTGATGTTGAGATTTCACTGTGTTTATACTGTTTAAGACGATTGATATAGTGTTGTTTAGCTTTGGTTAAGTATGTAGTTCTGGGTTGGATTTTGATTGATTTATAATTAGATAACGGTAGTTTCTGGTTTTCATCTTGTTTATCTTGGGATTTTGACTGTAGGTTATTGCGATTAACGGGAAGTTTCCAGGTGATCCTATCAATGCTACTACGAACAACAATGTTGTTGTTAATGTGCATAATGGGCTCGACGAAGACCTCCTTATGACTTGGTAGGCTTCATCTTTGAGTGGTGGTTCTTTGTTAATGTGCATAAGTTCTTTGAATTTTGAATTGATGTTTTATGTAATGAATGTGTGTGACAGGTCTGGAATCCAGATGAGGCGCAATTCATGGCAGGATGGTGTTCTTGGTACGAATTGCCCAATCCCGAAAACGTGGAACTGGACTTATAACTTCCAAGTTAAGGATCAGATTGGGAGCTTCTTCTACTTCCCGTCTCTGAATTTTCAGAGGGCTGCTGGTGGCTTTGGCTCTTTTCATCTCAATAATAGGGAGGTCATTGATATTCCCTTTGCTAAGCCTGATGGGGATATTTTCATCATGATTGGTGACTGGTATACCCGTAACCATACGGTTAGTATCTGATGTTGTTTTGGGATTTTCATGTGAAGAGTAGAGGTGGAAGTGCATGAATGACCCTTTTATGTTCTGTTGTATTACAGGCATTGAGGATGGCTCTTGATGCTGGAAAAGACCTTGGGATGCCAGATGGAGTTCTCATCAATGGGAAGGGGCCTTATCAATACAACAAGACCCTAGTACCTGATGGGATTCAGTACGAAACCATCAATGTTGAACCAGGTATACTTTCGGACATTGAATTTGTACCATCAAGGCTAGTGCCTCAATATCATGTTCTTTTCATTATGATAAATTGTTGACACGCCATTTTACTATTAGGTCTATATGTTCAGCATCATGATATGAAATTTCTAGTTGATTCACCCACATGTTATGTTTTTTGAACTGTGATCAATTTGCTGCTCCTACATGTCTTTAAAAGTAATTGATATATGCAGGGAAAACTTATCGACTCCGTGTGCACAATGTTGGTGTTTCAACTAGTTTGAACTTTAGGATTCAGAATCACAATCTGCTTCTAGCTGAAACAGAGGGGCATTATACAATCCAGCAGAACTATACCAACTTTGATATCCATGTTGGACAGTCGTATTCTTTTCTTGTTACCATGGATCAAAATGCCAGTAGTGATTACTACATTGTGGCAAGTGCAAGGTTTGTGAACGAATCAATTTGGCAGCGGGTTACAGGTGTTGCTGTCTTACACTATTCAAACTCTAAAGGACCAGTCAGTGGTCCTCTTCCTGATGCTCCCAAGGATGCTTTTGACCCACAGTGGTCGATGAACCAGGCACTGACTGTCAGGTTAGTGTTTTTTTTATAAGTTTTTGGTTATTTTATAATTTTTGTAGCATCTCTAGTATTAGTGTAAAGTTAGATGAGTTGTCAGGATATTTAATGATTACAAAATATTTTTCAGTTTGACTGATTATATTCACTTTAGTTATCCATAATAGGGGATACATTGTTAGATGCTAGTTAAGTTCTGAATAGTAAATTTCTTGTAGCATGTCTAGTAGTACTGTGGTGTTGATTTATTACTATTTCATCTCTCTTAAGTTTTTGTTGTTTTTCACTGTTAGGCAAAACGGATCTGCAAGTGGAGCTCGCCCTAATCCTCAGGGATCATTTCACTATGGTCAAATTAACATCACTGATACATATGTGTTAAAAATTGTGCCACCAGTCACGATTGACGGGAAACTGCAAGCAACGATAAATGGCATCTCTTTTGTCAATCCTCAGACACCAATCAGGCTTGCTGATCAGCATAAAATTAAAGGAGCTTATAAGCTTGATTTCCCCAACATGTCACTCAGTAGGCTTCCTCGAAGAGACATGTCTGTTATTAATGCTACGTATAAGGGTTTTATTGAAATTGTTTTCCAGAACAATGACACCACAGTGCAGACTTTTCATTTGGATGGATATTCCTTTTTCGTAGTTGGGTAAGCTCATTTTTCTGTTGTTTGCTTATATCATTTGCTTTTGATTACTATCTGTTTTGAGAAATTGATTTATATTCTGCAGGATGGGTTATGGTAATTGGACAGTAGATAGTAAAAACAACTACAACAAGTGGGATGCAATCTCTCGCTGCACTACACAGGTCTAATTTTTAATTTGAATAACTACTTTCTTACTGTTAAGGTTAACATTGGGATGCTTCTTGTTTGTCTTGTATTAAGTTCTGGTTTACCCCGTGTGTAGGTCTTCCCTGGGGCATGGACTGCAGTGCTTATCTCACTTGACAATCCTGGAGCATGGAATCTTAGATCACAAAACCTTGATAGATGGTATCTGGGACAAGAGACATATTTGAGAATTGTCAATCCTGAGGAGAATGGTGAAACAGAGTTTACTGCGCCCGACAATGTACTGTATTGTGGTGCCTTAGCCAACTTACAGAAGTATGTACGCATAAAATTCATCAACTCATTCTCTCTTTCCCTCTCTTAGTTGACAGAAATCTTACCATCACCTTTTCTTTTGGTACATCCAGGCAACAGAAAACATCGTCTGCATCATCAATTTCCAGTGAAACTTTCAAGCTGTTCTTCTCTCTGCTGATGGCTTTCTTCACATTGGTCTGCACTTTTAGGTGATAAATGATAGCAGTTCTATGCGTCCGAGCAGTAGCAGCTTGCCTTTTCCAACTCTGTTGCTGGTGATTGCAATACATATTGTAGTTTAGGTGTGCCCATTGAGTCATGGGTACTACCATTTTCATTTTTCCATTGGGTGTTTTTAGTGACATTTGCTTCATTTTTTAATTACTTTCAATACCCCATAGTTCATACTAAAGTGTAGTCTAGGTCATTCTCAATCCATCATCATTCTTTGTGCGTCTCAACTCTTGGTTCTGTGTACTGGTGAATGATTAACCCATTTTCAATACCATTTGACATCCTTTAACCCTTCTTACTATGGTTTGATGATTATTATTTCTTAGTTTTGACATTAATCAAATAATGTGAAAATAAAAGTTTGTGGCCAGGACAAGTGTATTAGACCACGCAGATTTATCAATTTTGTTACTGAGTACATATAAATCTTACATGAAGAATTGGCTCTTCTCTGAAGCATAATGGACGTATTTCATTTAGTATCATGGAATCTATGAACCTTACATTTCCAGCCAAACCAAATTATGTATGCGGATATATAGGTGAGGCCAAAGATCAGATGAGTCTAATGAAGAACATGATAGCAGTGGCATAATAGTATCTAGTGTAGTGTTGGTGTGCTATATACTATGATGATATCTTCCTTCTTTCACAAGCAACAATTTGAGGCATATTATGCATCTAATTCTAAGTGCCTCTTTAATCTATGTCTGTCGAATGGTCAGAAAGAAGATGAACTTGTCTCTTTCACTCTGCAAAATCTTATGCCATGCCTAATGAGTGTGTCGCTCTTAAAAGGGACTTCTAACCTTGACTGCGAAGCAAGTAATTTGTCTTTCCTCTAAATAAGAGTAAATGCATGTTGTTCTGATCCTTCACTGCAAACCTTTGTTTGTTTCTGTTGCCAACATAGTTACAAAACTATTCAAAGGCTATCCCTATTCTCTCCTACTCATGCTCAGAGTAGAAACAGGTCTATTCTGCTGTGGTGCTTAGCTACTTGACAGAGATCGATTACCATCCCTCACTGGAACTGCAAAACACCGACCTTGGGAACTCCAGCTGTTTTCGTTTCAATGCTAGTCACCATTGAGCTCGATAACGACTACTACTGGTCGCACTGGTTCTCTTCTTCCACAAGCTTAAAGTTCGGTTCAGTTCAGCTGATATCTCAAGGCAACTAGGTAAGCATATGGGATTGCATCTTCTGTTTAGTTGGAAACAAGAACATTTATATTTTGTTAAAGTGTAATAGACTCTACTTTGATAAGAGTAATCTACTGGCTTTAGATTTGGGTCGCTGTCGGAATGCAAGTAATTCTGGCCTGTGTATATATATGCTTAATGAACATCGATGTTGATTTCATTGTGGCATGGCATGAATCTAAGTCTAAGCATATTCTGTTAGGATTTTGAACCTACCTTTCCTGTGGTGCCAACTATAGGGATGGTATTATATTGAAATACACATGTACTTGCCTTCTACGCTTTGAAAGAACCAGTGTGTATACATTGCCCAAGCTTTACTGCAAAGCATTCATATATATAGTTATCATCATGATTCATGATATATACTACTTTATGTCTTCTTTTCCATTTTTCTGGGTGCTATCTAGACCTGGCTAATCAATGTGTGAGATTTTTTTGTCTGTTTTCATTAAAAAGAAGAAGAATGAGCAAGAAGCTTTCAGAATCTGCATATTATTCTCAGACGAAAAGAAGAAAGAACAATCTGCAGAAAAAATTGAAAACATACCCAAAAAAAAAAAAAAAAAAACATTCTTATTGAAATGAATAAGAGTTAACATACAAACATATATATCTGCAATAGATCGACCGCCTCATCGATAAGGTCCATTTTACAGCATACATAGAGCTGTAAGTAGACCATAGGGCCAGAAAATAATGCCCATTACAATTAACACTTCACTTACATCAAATTCACTTTCAGAGTCCATCCTGCTAACTATATATATACCCATCTTACAAGTGTAACAATGGTATGGTGGACTTAACTTACTACTTGGACAAGAAGTTCATCAGAGTTTAGGTTATATTGTTTTATATTATTAATGTACAGGAACTTTGAGATCATGATCAATAACCTCCACTTTCCCTTATGGACTTAAAATCCTATGATCAGAGAGTATACACTATTCAATGATTTCAAGGTGTCACCACTTCCACATTTCAGCTTGACAACTAAAGGCTGTCAAATTGAGGCATTTCCGGCAGCGCGCATTGTTAATATCTTGCCTGTCCCGGTCGAGTATCATGAATAGCTATTTCCCTTTGAAACATCATCCTGGCTGAGTTGTGAAGCTACAAACTTGTCAAGCACTCGCCAATCGGTCAGTTGATCATCATCTACAGCTTGTAGCTCATTGCTGTTGTTACCATAGACTGCATGAAAGTTTTGGTTAATGTCAATGCTATATGCAGCAGCCGCTGTCATAGAGTTTGAACTCACAGCAGCACTAGATGAAGATTGAAGTAGTAGTTTAGGACTGTCTAGAAGCGGGAGCTGGAAGAAGTGCTCATTCGGAACATGGTGCTGAAATGGCAAGTGATCTAACTCCTTCTTGCAAGGATAGTTAGGAAAGTGGCCATGGTATGCCATCTGATTATTCATGGAGCTGTTGGAGTTGTTGTGGTTTGGTGAATCCAAGTCTGGCATGAAGGAGACATGCTCATCGTACCAACAAGGGGATTCGTGTTCACTCATTCTTCGCATGCTTGGGAGTTTCTTCTTGAAAACCCTACACACAACCCATCCTTCTTCCTGCTTCATCAATGCACAAACAAAACCTCACTATTAATTATCATCTATATATGAGCGCACAGCTACACATCAAATTTGTTCACCAAAATGTCAACAGTGTATTTCAGTTCTTGGATCCATAGTATTGGTGAACAGTTTTGGTTAGCTTAGGGGCATCCAAGTACTTGAGCATTTGAAGTTGAACAATGTAAGAAATTCGTTAGTGTGATTATAGTACTTGCCTGGGGAGCTCCATTTTCATCGGTTTCAAGGCGATATTCATGCATAATCCAATCTGATTTTTGTCCATTTGGGGCTCGACCTTTGTAGAACACCAAGGTCTTCCTCATCCCAATTAAGTCATGCTTTGCATAAATGGCCTTGTCCCTTCCAGTGGCTTTCCAGAACCCAGCTGCAGTGGCTCTATTTGTTCTAGTTCCAGTTGGATACTTCTTGTCTTTATGGCTGAAGAAGTACCAGTCACTTTGCTCGTCAGTTCCTATCCTGCATAATTCTGTACATTCATATTGGACAGTATTAACATTAGTAGCTAGGTACACGGTTGATCAAATATACGAATCGATTCCATTAACACTTTCAATGGATGACACATTTAACTATATATCTACCTTGGAGATCCCATGGCTCAATTTTATAGAGGTCGACATCTTTGATGACATCAAGGTCAATCCTTCTTGCAGTAACCTTCTTCCTAAGGTAGTAATCAACTAGTTCTTCATCAGTCGGATGGAACCGGAAACCAGGGGGAACATGTGAGAATGTGTTCATGTTATCCAGCTTCTTGCTGTTCAGTCCTGAAATTCAATTATCATATGATCACATGCTTAGTTAATGTAACCGATTAGTATAAATGTCAGTCTGGCATACTTGAAACTTAACCACATTTCTTTTTTCTTGAATCTAATAGGAGAAGAACCCTAGCTTTCATATTTTATGCATGTAACGTCAATATTTCAAACAAAAGAACACTGCAGAATCTATATGTGATACTGAAACCATCACATATAGGACTACAGGGGGCAACACCGCAACACATTTTCATTGGTCCTTAACTATATAAATGCGGTACCAGTATTGTCGGTCCTTCCATTGTTCTTCCTCAAAGTCGATATGTCTGCAGTGTAGTATCTTTGAAGACAAGTATGTAATGCATGATATGATAAAGTAAATCTAATTGTACTCGATATATTATCCCAGACTTTAATTTGTCTGGTTTTCCGAAATGAACTATGATCACTGAGATTATAAATTTGATGATTCTAAAAGTTCGTTGAATTATGCCTAAATATCTTATAAAGCAGTTGACCTGTGGGAAATAATCCCGAAATCTCACTTTTTTTGTGCATGAGATGATGAAAAGTGGCGTTTAATCATGAACAATACAGTTTATTAATCAAAGAAAGCTCTTATTGATCACTGCTTCTCTTGGTAGATCCTCAGTTATGCCGAGAAATTACTTTATCAGTTACCAGCATTACAGGACATACATGTTAATCATAATCACTAATAATTACCAGAGGCCACTTGTACTTCTCGGATGGTACTAAATGATCACAATCTATCTAGAAAAACAGATCGATTGAAAAAGTTTGAAACCTAGCCAAAAGATTACAGATATATGATCATTCCGAGAAAATTTTGAGACATCAGATACAAGTCCAGAACACAGTATTTTAGATATATGGTGATCGATCATCACAGTAAACCAAACCTCCTAGTGCCCTAACTAGCTGAATTAACCCTCTAACTCCAAGATTGATCGATCTTATAGAAAGATGAAGAATAGATAGAGACGAATGTATCATTGAGATAAAAAGATGAACAAGAAAGAGCTGACAGATTATAGTCTGTACCTTCTTAAATCCAGCACAGATCTGGGCAGTGTTTCAATCTTCCTCCAAAACAGGAAACTAAATCCTTCCTCTTCTTCAAAGGTGTTGAATGGTATTATGAATCAACCTGTAGCTAGCTTACTCGTTCTTTGTTTATGCTTGTGGCTTCTGATAAACTCTTCACTCCTAATAAGCACAAAGAAAGCAAAATTAAAAACCAGACAAAGCAAAATAAACAAAGACGGCAAAACCAGAAACATGTATGGTGATGCATGAGTACTACCCTCGGGAATTGAACTCGCGCCCGCACTTGGTTTTCTGGTCCCCAAAATAACGCTTTGGCCAAAGGATATTGTGGCGCGAGTTGTCGGGTATCGATCCCGAGGATGAGAGCACAAGAAAGGAAAAAGTTGACGAATGGAAAAATGGAGAAGAGAGTAGGGTTAAATAAGAGAAGCAAAACCCTAAAACGCCACCAAATATCAGGTACTATTAAAAAAACACAAAGCTTCTCATCAATGCCTTAAGCTCTCCTTATCTCTCACTCTCATTATCGGAATAAGCTGGATTGGTGGGAAAGATTTGGGCGGGAGAGAAAGAAATTGTGGCGCAAAATTGGCCGATCAAGAGCAGGAAGCAAAGCCTCTCTCTACTGCCACCTCTACCCGCAACTGATAGAGACCCAAACAAGAAAGAATGAATGAATGTCTTTCTCTTCTGAGCTCTCTATCTCTCTGCGAGTCTGATAGAAGCAACTAACAGAGACTAGTCACCAATCTTAAAAAGCCAATTCAAGCCCCCCTTGAGAGTGTAGAACAAGATCCCTAAAAAAATTAAGCTAGAAAAAAAAAAGATTATATGGGCGGGTACTGTGACGTAATGGAACAGCAACCAGCCAAAAAGCTGGGGTTGCACAGATGAGGCATGGTGGCCCTATCATCAACTTCGTCTCCATTCCTAGTCCCTACCATTTCTTCCGCCCCCTCCATGGCATTCTAAGTCTTCTCTGCAATAAAATGACGATGATGATGTTCCCGGCCTGTAGCTGTGTCAATGTGACCCACGGTTTCATGGTATTTTCCATGACACTCTTGTGGGGCAGCGACACGTGTACACTCTGGACTAGTGATTATTCAGATCAGTCATTGGCAACACTACTGTGCGAAAGAGCTAGCTAGGGTTAATTTATCTCTCATTACATTCTCTTTTCTGGGTCCAAAATGGTTATTAAGTTTGTTCTATTGATCTCAATGACCTTTAGTTTGGTTAATGCATGATCAGTAAGTTTGTTCAGTTCTATAATTACTCTTATAATTAAAGTGGAAATTGAGCTTTGCGATATGCATGGTTTATCAATTGTTTTTGAAGAAAGTCGTGATTTGGTTCGGTGGATATGGTTCTAGCTAGCTCAAAACCATTTTAATCCATCATGTTTTCATATAATTATCATCCAGAATCATACTTCATCAACATCCCAGCAACTTAAAGTGCTGTTCTAGGAGCTTTTAAACACATCCATTTCTATTTAGCATGAGCTTTCATGAATGCTTTCGACAGTACCATGTATTTTGAGTGCAATTGTGGGTGAGGTTAGCACAGTCGTGTTAAACCCAGCACAGAAATTAGTAGATTATTTCAATATACAGTAAAACCTTTAGCTTAGGTTAAATTATTACCACCCCTCCTCTATAATCCTAACCCCCATTTCAATGAGTTCAGCAATCTTGCTCGTGATCAATACGTTTCTACCGTCATCATTCTACGCGGTTTTTATATACGACTGTCAGCTGAGTCAGCCGTTACGGAGCTCAAGCTCCGTTTCAACAGCTCGGCAGTTCTACGTTTCACTTTCCCCGTTCCGTTCTGGACTCGAAAACAACCCTAATGTAAAAAGTATACAAAGTAAAGGGTAATAATGAAAGAGCAACTGCACGGGTGTACACGTGGCGTGTAGCTATTTGTTAAATCTGTGTTCTCCATTCTTTATCAGTGGACCTCCTTGTTAGTTAGCTCTGCACGAGCGGTTAAGGGAGGTTGGGCCCACTAACCGGCGTTCAACCTCCTGATAGAGACAGTCCTCCAAATACTAGCCGCGGCTTAGCAGGCTGAGCCGAGCTAGATCAGGCCGGTGCTGCAGAGAAACCGCGACAACCATCTGTGGTGGAAAGTGGGGCCCAACAGAGGGAATGATGGTCTGGCGGCTTGCTGATCCGGCGTGGGCTAGCCGCTATGATTGAGCTCGCAAGTTGAGGGGAGATGGACCCACCAGATGTCCCGAAGCGGGGTTTGGTAGGTCCCATGAATTGGGCTTTTGGAAGGTTTTGGAAGAGGCCCACACCTGTCACTCTGACTGGGCGGTGTCAGCAGCTGCACCCCTTCGCCAGCCCAAAAAGGCAAAGAAGTATTTTTTAACCACGTGCGTTCTTACGCTGAAAAGTCCCCACAGTGAAACTGTTGAGTGAAACAAAGAAATTAATTCACCGAGATTAATGGGTAAATTTGTGAAGCGATATAAAGTAAAAACCATTGGAACCATTAATGATGCCCAAATGTAACTTATACGATGCAATTGAGTATGAACCTCAAGTTCAATGATTTTTTTTATTTATTTTTTAAAGTTCAATGATATTTTGAGTTTTGTTAACTGCAATAACCTGATAAGGTATCGATCAAACAAAAACGTGAAGATATCGTATAACTTGGTTTGAATAATGAAGTCTAAACGATGATTATGGTACATTATCGAATTACGGAACTTGGATCCTCATACAAATTTTGAAAAAGATCTTTGCAAAGATTTGAATCCATGGAGATGAGCCAAGTGGGAATGGAAGAAGTAGCTAGACGAGCTTGTAGAAGACATGATGAAAGAGGTTGGTCCGTATACTCATGATGACGGATGTGTATCATCATTGTTCCCGTCCCAATGTTTAGATGGACGGTACAAATCCCTTGTTGGTGACGTGGCACAATTTGGGTGGCTGAACTTGACCGCAACCAATGAGGGAAGCGGCTTCGGTAATACTGGTCGGGCCCCACTTAGATGTCGCTGTTTATATCTAATCATGCCTATGCTCTCTTGGACCCCCTCGGATCGGCCACTGATTCGTAGGACCTGTGTTTTGATACACTGTCAATTCCTTTGTATAATTTTACGGATTATCCCTTTCTATTCAAGGAAAAGAAGTATTGAATAATGCTAATGAGATTTGGGAGTGGTTAGACTAGGTGATTTTGTAAGATAAATTGATAGGAACTTATACTAAGAAAGCTGAAAGATATATGGAAAAGAGGGGAAATGGAGGGCTTAAAATGCGTGGAAGAGACGAAGTTAAATTTGACGGCGAATAAATAATAATCAAACAGGGTCACTGTTATCGATGGATAAATACGTAAATGGCTATTAATTCATTCAATCAAACGTTTATTTATATGTTTATGCGGTTAATTGATGTAGAAAATACAACACTCATTGGTGCTACACATAGCGTATAATTTAATATGTGCTTCTTCATTAGGCTATTCCCAGAAAAGGAGAAGGAAAAATATCTATTGACTTAAGAGTATCATGATTGTAAATAATTGTGTTCTATGTTTAGTTGTCACTTGTATAAAATGCAAAAGTCCTTACCTAAAATTAAAATAATTGTATAACAGTATAATATATGATTGAATTTTGGTTTATATGTCACCTCGAAAATTGTAATGCCTATGATAACCATGATCATGTGAATAAGAAATGACAACAAATAAAGCTAGGAGAGTGAAAGCTGAAATGATTAGAACTATATTGAGTCACTATCTAAGATGAATCACCTAATATTTATAAGCACAAAGCAAAATTGCACTTATGCAAATTAGTGAGCTGCTGTTCACCATCGATTGCATGTTCCCAACAACTTACCCCGCAATGTAAGTGAGTTGGGTGTAGTTATAAGATGTTGGGGTGTGGTTAGAAGTCCCTTGATTCTTGTTTGATTGTGGGTTATACATGAAAACCATCTATTTCCGAGTAAAGCCCGATGTTTGTATTAGAGAATTGCAAGAAGGCCCATTGTGATCCAGTGAGAATCCCTGGATTCGTTGTCTGATACATTTCATTCATTTCTAGCCATTTTGCTGGAGGTTGAGGGGCCTTCCGGTTTATGCGCCTGCGGCGGGAGAGTATTCTGTCTTTATTGTGATACTATTGTGAACCTCGGTATGAATACTGACTGAGTAGGTGTGTTACATTAGTAATTCGAAAAAAATGAAGTACAATACATTAATTATCTAGGTTTACAAAAAATTAAAGAACAATACAATTGAACTGCCAAAGAGGCAGATTTACATGCACACGTAACAAACTACAAGTTAATTTGATGTAATTATTCAGAGGCCAGAAGTGAAGGGCACACCAGTTGCGGGCAGCCATGAGCTTCCAGCAATGAGGTTACCAACTGTAAACTTGGAGGCTTCTGATGAACTAGTAATCACACGATAACCACCCC
Organism: Fragaria vesca subsp. vesca; assembly: GCF_000184155.1. Taxonomy (NCBI): domain Eukaryota; kingdom Viridiplantae; phylum Streptophyta; class Magnoliopsida; order Rosales; family Rosaceae; genus Fragaria; species Fragaria vesca. Next base: position 20,010,149 of record NC_020497.1, read on the forward strand.
ACTTAACCCTGCCACTCGTCCCAGAACCAGGTCCCTTGTTCTTGTACTCTCCATAGTATAAAGTTTTCAGAGCAAAGTTACCATCCCATTCTAACCACCCAGCTGGATCAACCAAACTGTCCAGGTAACTCTGTAAAAAGACCGTACGTGAATACGTCTTCCACGGCCTTCCTAGGAACGTCTTGACCGATTTGATCACCGGTGCAAGGTCTGCGGCGGCCATGATTCGAGAATCGTGGATCGAAATGCCTGTGTTTTGGTTAGGGTCGGTACGGCCTTGGGCAGTGATTGTGTTCTTTTGACCACTCATGGGTTTTCTTGCGTAGATCATGCAATTTTGGAGGACCACCGCGGCGTTACCAAAGATGAAGTCTACGGTGCCGTATATGTAGCATTCTTTGTAGAATTGACGTTGAGAATGGGTGTAGAGGGTGTCTTGGTAGCCTTCGAAGCTACAACGGTAGAAGACTGAGAGATCAGCGCCTGATCGGAGCGCTACGGCTTGATGATTTTGTGGTCCTGCTGTGTTCCGGAATGTTATTCCACGAGCAATGAAGCCATCTCCGGTTACCGCTGCATTACAAAAGTATCATGATCGTGTTAGAAACTTGGTTTATAGGTGTCACACGGCATAAGCCGTAATAATAACCGTTTTTCTTACATTAACCAGACAGTCTTTAGTACACAGCTTGTAAATATCTTATATTAACACGGCTTAATCTGATAGTATTTCAATCTAATTTCGAATGCTGACTTATGCAGCAGCGGAAATATACTTTGTTCAATAAGTGCACAATATTAGTTAGCATCAATGAAAGGATATATGGCACACATAATGTCGAACTTCTAGGGCTTCTAGAGGTGGAAATATTTATTGGTTTTGATTACTTGTACTTGATTTTCGTCTCGTTGACATTTTCATAACGCTAGTGACTTTAAGGAATGGAGAAAGTTTCTTACCAACAGTTGCAGAGTTGAAAGTCGTCGAACCACCGACAACACTCCGGCTACCGGTGATGATAGTAGATCTCAACCCATCTCCGAGCAGATAAATATTCTTCAACTTAATCTCAAGGTTTTCCTTGTAAACCCCACTTTTCACACGTATCACAAACCTCTGACTTCCGCTCCTCTTCGCCGCAGCATCCAAAGCTTCCTTGATGGTTTTGTAGTTACCCGACCCGTCTTGCGCAACCACCACGTTGGCGGCCGGTGTAGACTGAAGTAATCTTCGGACACCGGGCTTAACCCAAGACGGAAAACCCTCCGTATATTGGTTTGTCACTGCTGGAGCACTCGAACCGTTGTTGATAGATAAAGTATTGCTAATGAGCTTGGAGACGTTGTTAGACATGAGCGGTAGCACAAAGTCGGACACTCCAAGCTCAACGAACCCGGCGCGGCATGTTTCGAGGTTAGTTAGGGCAGTACTCAGCCATGTCTGCGAGTCGAACTCGGTGCATTTGGTGTTAGGGTCGACTGTACGGTTGAGGAGAGAGATGGATTCTTCGTAGAGCTTTAGACAATCGGACCATGCCGCCTTTTCTTTTTCGGTTCTGCATTTCTGCCCTAGCCATTTGTTGTGGCTCTGTGTTTTGAGGGCGTTTTCTATTGTGGATTGGATGGAGATTTTCTTGAAGTCGGACATCTTTTTGGGGATGGAGTAGTGTTTTGGGTCATGGGCGAAGTTGGCTTTGCAAGCTGCAGGGTATGGGGTTTTGCTGCACCAGTAATCTAAGCCGGTGGAGAGAACACTGGAAAAGGCTGTGGAGGATAGTAGAGCCAAGGAGAGGCAGAGAACAAAAGAGCTTAGCTTGGTCGCCATTGTTGGATCACTTGGATGAGCAAGGTTGTGAGGGTTTTGTGTTTTTCATTGGGAACTTTGGTGATTATATATATAGGGATTTGGATGTATAGGTAGATAAGGACAGCGGGGATTGGACTTTGGTTAATATGAACATGGAGGATGGAGATGGATCAATAGTAAGATAATAGAAATCAACGCAAAATAACAATAGAGAGATTCTCAATCCTTGTCTTACCGTTGAATATATATATGTGCATGGTACCTTCTAAGTAGCTAGCAAATGATTTCTTACATATAATAGTTATCGTTTCCAGGATACTGTTTTTGAAAGTTCGTTCAACTTTGACAGGCGATTGATGAACATGTCAAGCACTTGAATTTGAATGCGTACATGTTATAGCTAGGCAACCTGGTTGGAATTAATCTGTGTAATATTCCTTTCAAAGTAGAATCAAACCTACACAGAGATTTTGTACCGTCAGAAAAGAAAAGTGGTGATTGAGGATGAGTTTAACGACGCCACAAAGACGTGCTAGAAGTCTATCACTACATTATAAACAATGAGAGGCTCATCTTTCCAAGAAGATATATATAGCGAGTTAAAATATGTTAAATCAAGATTTATATGGTAACTTAATCTTACAGTCAGTCAAGTAAGATAAACATGAAAAAGCAACAGAGCAATATGTATCAACCTGTGTTCTTTTAGTAGGCTCTTCACGTTTAATTCTGAGATGCCCCAATTCCACTTAAGCATCTAAATCCGGATCAATATCAAGTGTTTCTATTGCATTCTATCTCATCGCGTCACAATCTCTCAACCAAGAGCAATATCATGAAGAACCAAGAAGTCTCCCAATCCTATTGTTAGTGTGGTGGGCAGATAAAAGAAATTATTTTTGGAACTTTCTTCAATAACGCATCTGGTTCTATCTTTCTTCCTTCAGATAACCCAGATTGGCCGGAACTAGCTGTTCTGAGAAGAATGTTTGGTTGATAAATAGGTCACCCCACTTCTTGGCATGGTCTTCGACTCGTGTGTAGGGTTTTGATCCATTAATTCGTTCCGGGAAGAATAGCTTCTCATCATATTGCGGTAGGGATTTTAGTCTCGTGCTAAAAACGTTGATTTCATTAGATACCGCTTTATGTACTGAAAAGTGGTTTCTCCGTCTGTGACGGAAATTTAGAAATAGAATTAGGATCTTTTCTTTAGGATACAGAATAGACAAACCATGAATAAATCACCTCCACCGATAATTGATCACAACCATAAACAAACCGTAATATCATCGATCAGACATATTAATTTTTGAAGGTATGAAATCGTCTATCAAAAGTGGAATTGGGCATATAGATTAAAACATTCATATATAGTATTGGTACACGTACCAAATTCAAAATAAACATAATTTGGGTATGTAATCCCGGAGCGGATTATATGCACTAAGATGCATTTGCACCATTAATGTGCAAGTCCTTAAATCGCTGTATACGAATATCCAATGAAGACCAGATACCATAAATTATTTCCTTTCATTTTTATTTTTGATCCGATCAAATTAAGCGCTCATAATATATAAGTGTACCTCTTATTCGACCTCAAGTCCTCACCTCCTGTGTTGGAAACACTTAGAACTATTTTTTTTTGGGTTTCAATTGTGTTAACGTTATTATAATACATGCATGATAATGCGACATGGATGATCAGATCAAAATATTACATATCAAATTAGCTGTTCGGTTCACTTGCACCTTGATGCGTAGAAGAATTTTTGATGTAATCCCACTTAAGAAACTAACCTGATAGAAGCTTCACCTGTTAATTGGATTCCTAAGGAGACCTAGCTATCTCATGCTTTGATTGAAAAGTAAACCAGAAAATAGTTATAAATGATATACTAATTCAAAACAAATTATTAGAGTATGAATTTTATAGTCCTGAAAGGTACAGCTTCTCAAAACACTGGGCTCCTTGATTAATTGAGGATATAATTTTCTGGCCACCCTATAGCTATCTAATTAAGGTGAGCAAATTTTCTCTCCACCAAGTCTCTACTTGTAGGGAATACGATTATTAATTTTCATAGTAGACTTTAAATTATGTTCTTCCACAGCTGGATTTTGGACCTTAATTTTTGTAACTTGCTGACTTTGAATATTCTGATAATTAATTAAAGAAGCATTCTATGAATTAGCTAGTGATCGACGCGTTTCAACGCTACGGACGGTTTCTTATTGTTAATAATTAGCTCGATCAATAATCTCAGAATTCATACGTACACAGAATTGTAATACAAACAGGTGAAAATATATAATTCAAGAGAAACAAATGAATAAATGTTGATTCCTGCGACTATATATCTAGCTATCTGGACAATAATGGTGAACCACCACGTAAACTAGGATTTTCCTCCTGATTGAACATACATGCTTAACGACTTAATATTATTTGTGATCATTTGTCTAACTACCAAAATCATTATATGCAAATCATTCGTGTCCTGGCAAATTCTGGTGCAGGCAGCCAAATCTGCCACAATGTACAAAGGTTGGACAATTTACTAGTGTACAAAAAACAAAACCAAAAGACTAATCCACCATATTGTTTGCTAATTAATCCCACCGCAGAAAGGATAGACATGAATAAAATCAAGAAATACGTATCTGCACATTCGACCAGTACTGTGGAGTATTTCTAGATCAATGTACGTTAATTAAGATCCAATATTTGTTCCAAATTAAACTTAATCATAAAATGGTGACGATTCGATCTTTTTAGAGATAGAATCGACATGAATTGTTTCTTGGTTACATCTTGAACTTGAAGATGACACACTTCCTAATAACTTACGTATACGGTATACTCTCACTATTCAGAGTAATGCAGCTAAAATTGCTTGATGTAATTAAACTAAATCTTGATGTAATTAAACTAAATGAAAAACCGGAGAATTCGAATAATTAGCCAAATATGCACGATAGAACAAATATTTTAGAAAGCCATGCATATGAACATTCTGATAATTAGGGAAAGGTTACAAAATTAATATCCAACAAATTATCCTGATATGATGAACTACTCCAATCCTGTTGCGGAATTCACTGAAAAAATATCTGGTAACTAGCCCAGGAAAATGTTGCTTTCTAAGTTGCTTCTTAATTTTATATATGCCACCGATTTTGCATTTGTGTGAAGACGAAACCATTTTTGGGTGCATAGATCATGTAGTTGACCTCGTCTTGTGGGGTTTGTCCAACTGATACATACATCCAAAGGCGTACCTACACATTGGCTCCGGTGGGTTACAGCCCACCTCAAATTTCGAAAAAAACATATATTTCTAGCTAAATTTTAGTTTAAAATGCTACAAATTAAAAATTAGCCCACCTCAAATTTCTAATTTTAGCCTATATGTTATTAAACTTAGTCCATTTTTTACATAAATTAGTACACGTTAGTTAAAAAACTACATTTCTAGTTAAAGTTTAATTGAAAAGGCTAAAAATTAAAAACTAGCCCAACCTTAAATTTTCAAATTTAGCCCATATGTAATTAAATTTACTCCATATTAATAAAAATAAAAATTCTAGCCCACCCCATTATAAAATCTTGGGTCCGCCATTGCATACATCTAATTAATCAGATTCTCATTATGCATATATGTGCAAGTCATCGTTAATCTATTACTTAATCTATCCTCTTTCGTAATCTATGGCATGGCTTAAGTAAATGCTTTACACACTTATACCCAAAACAATCATTTCTTCAAATCCAAGTATTCGGAGCCATTGTTATTCCACAAACGCAGACTCAAACATTCTGTGTTCTATGATTATTATGTTTTTGGGCAAAGCACAGTAGCAAAGATCTTAAATTAAAGGTTAAAACAATATTGTAAGAGCATTAAAAAAAAATAAAAATTACACGAAGGACATGAAAGAATACACGACCAACAAACGACATGGAAGAATACACAAAGCCCAAACCAGGCAGGCCCAAACTAACATAGCCCAAGCACTATGAAGATTCCAAAGATTACATTCAAAATCACATATATGAAGATGAAAGTGTTTCTTCTTCGGCCAATAAATAGTTTCTTCAACTTTGAGAATGTACTATAAATGTACAAAAATCCAATAACCACCACAAATAATGTTTCTCCCAAATTTATAAATTAATTAAAACACAACCAATGATACTATACATATAGCTAGGCCAGGATATGATCACAGGCCTGACGTGAACGGAACACTGGTGGAGGGCAGCCACGATCGACCGGCGATAAGGTTTCCGACGGTGAATGATGTTGCCACATTTGCACTAGTAATGACATGAAAACCAGGCCACTTGACCCTGTATCTGGTCGACGAGGCAGGACCAAAATTCTTGTACTCCCCATAATACAAAGTGCTTAGAGCAAAGTTGGTCCTTTGCCATTCCAGCCAACCTGCCGGGTTGATCAGGCTGTCAAGGTAACATTTCATGAAGACAACCCGCGAATACTGCATCCACGGCCGGCCTAAGTATGTCTTATAGTATCGAACCACTGGCTTAAGGTCCGGCGCAGCCCGGACTTGAGAGTTATGGATTGAAATAGCCGTGTTTTGAAACGGGTCATTTCGTGCTTGAGCTGTGATGACATTGACTTGTCCCCATAAGGGTTTTCTTACATAGATTAAGCAACTCTGGAAAACAACAGCAGCGTTACCAAATATGAAGTCTATGGTGCCGTAGATGTAACATTCTCTGTAGAATTGTCTCTGAGAGTGGACCATGAGAGTGTCTTGGTAGCCCATGAAGGCGCAACGGTAGAATACTGAAAGATCGGAGCTGGATCGTAGTGCCACCGCTTGTCCTTTTATTGCTCCGGCGGTGTTGCTGAATGTGATGCCGCGCGCAATGAAGCCAGGCCCGTCAATGCCTAAAGTAATATTTTGAACAGAAGAGAAGTCATATTCAAGAAAACTAAACTGTTTAGAGTGATATTTCATTTTGAACAATTGTGATTAGATTAATACTAAGCTTTTCAATGGTATGTGACTTGCCTGTAACGTTACAGTTGCTTAGTCCACACTAGAGTATGATTTCATTAGAACTTCAATGATTTTCAACTAGCTAGTTTTGCTCTAGGGGAAGCTTTAACTTTGAGTTCTAATAATGAGAGAGAGATTACATACCTGCTGTGGCAGAGTTATAAGTAGTGTAACCTCCTTTTACACTTCTGCTACCTGTGATAATCGTATACCTCAAGCTATCACCAACCAGCATGATGTTAGTGTTGGTGTTGGCAACCTCAATGTTCTCCCTATAAACACCTTTCTTCACATGGATGATAAATCTAGTCATTCTTTTTCGCTTTGCGGCCAAATCTAATGCCGCCTGGACGGTCCGAAAGTGCCCTGACCCATCTTTCGCCACCACGAGGTTAGCCTTGATCGAAGTAGCTGCCAATAGCCTCCTGTCGTGGTTGGAAAGCCAACTGGGATAAGACTCATCATCATGCCCTAGAGAAGTTGTTCGATTTTCTTTCTCCAGAAGTTGTGAACCAATTGCCAAACCGTTGCTAATAAGCTCGGACACATTGTTGTTGGACATGTAAATAGGGTTTATGAAGTCGGACACGTTCAGTTCCTTGGATCCGTCTCTGCAAGTGTGAATGTTAGTGAGGGCGGCGCTGAGCCAAGTCTGTGCGTCAAAATTGGTGCAGTTCTTTTTGTGCTTGGTGTCTAGGCCTTGCAGGGTGCGGTTGAGCTGGTGGACGGTGTTGTCGAAAAGCTTCAAGCAGTCGCTCCACGCAGCCTTTTGCGGCTTGCTTTCGCAGTTCGTCTCGAACTGCGAGGCGTATGATTTAGCACTGAGGGCTCTCTCGAGGGCAACCTGAACCATCTGCATCCGGAAATCGGTGGTGTGCTTTGGGGTGAGGCGGTGGGGGTAATGAGACAACCAGTATTTGCATGGCACCGGGTGAGGGGTTTTGTTGCACCATGTTTGAATGGGATTTGGGCGACGGTGGTGGCTTCTTGATAGGGCTGTCTGAAAGAGCAAGGATGAGAAAATGAGTAATGAGAGTAGGAAAGTGAGTTTCTTGGCCATAATTTGATGATCAAGGAAATGAGTATGAATATGAATGTGTGGAGGGTGTTGAGGTTTTTGATGGGTCTTATCTCTCAAGGGGGTTTGAGATTGCTAGTTTTATGTAGGAGTATCATGAATTAAAAAGAGGAAGAAGCAGGCTGGTGCTTGTAATTGACGTACATATAGAAGATGACAATTAGATTATGTAACTATTGTGAAATTGAATACAGAGTAAGATTGCAACACAAGATATACCATGTTGGCTTTACGTAAAATTGTGTAGAAAAATAAATAAATATACTTAACGTAATTGTATCATACATGATGCAATATGCATGTTAACATTGTCATAAGGAATAGACAATGGACCCTAGCATTGAGAATGAAGGATGATATTTTTTCTTTTAAGGGATTTTTCTGTGTGTTTAGTACTAATGCAGGCCATTGTAGCTAGGGTGTTAATCGCAACTAGTGCTATGAAAGAAGGATGTTGATCGCGAGCTGCCGGCATAGTATTAGGGTTTTGTGTGGAAAATATCGACTTAGTAAACGATTTGACTGTTACTTGGGAATGTATATTCAAAACGTAAAGATCCTTATTCCTCAACTACAAAGAAGTTTACCAAGAAAATCGAAAGTAGGTAAATAATTTGGTCACCTCGACTATAGTAATCGATTAAGAAGCTAGATGCATGGAGTAGACTAATCAAAAACAAACATATAACATGTTCCGTACGCATGATAGCATGTAGTACGAATTTGTTTATGTAAATTGTGGGGGTTGAGTAATTTGATCGTGGATGATCATCATCATATATGTGTAGGTGGAAAGTAACAGTTTCTTGGACGGAAGGAGTGTGAACCATGTTCCTGATTACTCAATATTTCAGTCCCATAAGTTTAGGGTAACATCCCATGTGATATTCTGGATGGTTTGTAAACTACGCGAACCATCTGTTCAACTATATATGAACATATATGAATGCAGAAGTAGAAGGGATCTTATAGGGCTAGCAATCCATGTTTTGACATATATTTTGTTGATTGTTTCAATATTGACTAACGGGATTTTGTTAATCCGGTTATATTCCTTATTGAGATTATAAGTATACGTACAATGAGAACATCTGTTAAATTGTGTTAAATCCAATGAACGAGGAAAGATTGCATCCAAAAGTATAGTATAGTGACTTAAACTTGTATCTTTCTACATACAAATAGAAACCTTCTATTTTTTTTTTTTTTTTTTTATTTCAAAATGTCATTCAATTTAAATCAGAACAAGCAGTACAAAGACGACGTACCTCAGTGAGGTCGTCAGAAAACATCGTCTTGCAGAATTGCAAGTCCTATACTAGCTAAAGCATAAACTTTAAAATCCTAAGTACACCCACCTTGTAACGATTAAGCACGATTTTACAAGTAAACTAGGATTCGAAGAAAACTATTAAATACTCTACGAATGCAAACTAGTTTACCTGGACCAAACTAATATTAAATTAGGGACTCAAGCCCAATTGCATCCACCAAGGCCCATTCAAGGGAAACCCTAGCTGATCCAAGCCAGGCCCAAACGAGCCCAATTACTAAAAGAGCCAAGACTGATGCCCTAGCAGCCACCATCCCTCTGCCGCCATCGTCAGCCCCAATCGGCAACGCCGTCATAGCTAATCCCGAAATAATGTTAAAACCTAGCTGATCCAAGCCCAGCCCATTCAAGCAAGGAGATGTTGCCCTAGCCGCCGTCTTACTGACGTCATCACCAACAGAGACGAAAGTCGCCGTCATAGCCAAACTCGGAGCCTCCTCCTTCGTCAAGATCTCATCGATCTCAACTGTTTCACCACCACCATCAACACCATCACCACCACCATGCGCAAAAAAAATGAGATCAAAGCTTGTATTAAATGAGGGCTGGTGTTCCAACCCGTCGTCCCCACCATAAAAAACTCCCATCCCACCCTCATCAAAGCAAACAGAGTGAGGGGAAAGACACCTCAAGCTGATTGAGATTACCATGTCGCTACCATCACCATGGCCGTCGTTTCCATCGCCATTGTCGAAGGTCACCACAGATCCACCAGAGATCAGATCCGAACAAAGAAAAACTCCACTAAAGCCATCCAAGAGGAGAACTAACGCAGAGAGGATTAGCAGGGTAAAGCTTGCTTTGGTCTCCATTGAAAAACAATGAAAAAGGTTTGGTCGGGCTCGAAACCTAGCAGACGGCTAGGGAGGGGAGAACGATAGAGAAAAAAGAATCTTCTAGGACAAATAGAAACCTTCTATGGCCGGTCTTGAACCATTTATGCTATTTTGTATTTGTTTAATTACGGTGCTTAGTTAGTAAAATTGTGATTCATATGGTACTTTTTTAGTTTTTCAACTTCTTTCACTCGGACCGGCTCTGTGAAGAATATGTAGCAGGGCATATGGTTGATGAAGTAGTGTTTAAACGGTCACTAACCGACTAAAATATCATACTGAATCATCTTTAAATTTATATCTAATAGTTAAAAACAAAATAATATTAGTAACTGCGTGAACATAACTGATGATATGCACTTTTCTTGACAACCTTGATCGGAACTTGGAAGTCCGGATTGCTCTCTTCATGATTAAGAAGTCAGCCCAATTATAGGAGTACAAACTGGGCCTTGTTCTTAATTTGTCTAACTGGACACCTAATTAACATCAAATAGGAATTTTTTTTTGAATGGAAATAGAGTCCGTTATTGGGTATGATTGTTGAGTAATATATACAGAAAATATTGTGGTACGTGTGGCTACCGACCTCATAATCTTCCCAACATCCCACCTCAACGAAAGGGCGCTCGTAACTTTGTAAGTTCATGACTTAGGTGTCCAGTTCAAAAAACTTTGTAAGTTCATCACTTAACCTTTATCCAAGCTTCAGGATCCAGACCCAAAACTGGAAAATCATCTCATTATAGTAATTAATATTTTCTTATTATTAATTAATTACAACAATAAACTGCCTTGAATAAGATGTGGTGACATTTGAACACAAACCGGCCTCAAATGAAATTAATTGGTTTTCCTTAATGGTGTTTTGAGAAAACGAAATGACCAGATTGAGGAGAAGAAAAAATTTATGAGAGAAACATTCTATACAGTACACGTTCCATACGTGTAGATATCATGAACTCAAATATACAAAGAAGTTGGAACACTTTTAGTTTAGTAGTAGTAGAGTATCGTCCAAGTCGTTAACTCGGTATATATAGGATTTGGGAGTTAGAATAGAATCGACTTTTGCTTCACCACAATCGGAGCAGTCTCTTTTCAGATTCCCAAATACACTGAAACTAACTACCCTGATTCATTCACAACCGTATACGGAGGCTCCGGAAGTGTTTCTATTCGTCGTTTCTGTTTCATTTACTCTTTCTCTTTTCTCTCAGTGAATTCATTCTTCAACTCTAAGCTAGTGAGCGGCGCCGGACATATATCCGTACGTATACCATTGCTTTCCTTCATTCATTGAATTAGTTTAGTTTGGTCAATATTTTACGTCATAATCTTCCTACATAAATGTATGATTGCTCATCGCCGTGGAGTACAGACACAATAAGAACTGGTTATACAGTAGAGGGGAGACTTAACACAGTTCTGTATAGTTTGAGAATGAGTTCGTTTGGGAGGTTGAGGTTGGTGGTTTTAGTAGCGGCGATGATGGTGGCGATGGTGGTGAAGGCTTCGCAGGACTACGGGGATGCATTGACGAAGAGCATATTGTTCTTTGAAGGCCAGAGGTCAGGAAAGATACCCTCTACTCAGAGAATGACTTGGAGGAAAGATTCTGCACTTCATGACGGACTTCAGATTGGTGTAAGTCTTTAACCATATCCTTTAATTTCTCAACTACTTTGATACGTAGGTATTGTATTTCAAGCTAGCTTTAATATTGTTGCCGATCCTTATTTCCTATAAATCTGGTGCTTTGAAATTCCTAATCATTTACGATGATAAGCATTAGGGAATAACAAGCTTAAGTTTTCGAATAGTTTTCATCACCAGATGAGAGATTTAGGAAGTTGCATATTTGTAGTCATTTTCAGAAATGAACAACTTTTCCACCACAAATGTCGAAATGGCTACAATTACTACAATTAATCACATTTTTACTACAGAAAATAAGTTAAAATATGCAAATCAACATTTTTTCTCTTCCTTGCCTTTGCAATGTGTCAACTGCCAAAGCATGGCAATGGCATTCGGAAAATGTGACCTAGCTACCTTGTGGGGAGATAAAGTGCTTTTGATATTGCTTCTCATTTCTCCATTTACATTGTGTACAATTGCTCGTAAGACATGTTTGACTAGTATTATTTAAAAGGGTTTTCTTAGTAAATGGTTATGAACAAATTAAGGATAGACCATGAATTGCTATACATTTCGATATGCCAAGTTGAAGTTGATCAGATTTAACGTATTTTTTACATGATTAAACAGGTTGATCTAGTGGGGGGTTACTATGATGCCGGTGACAATGTGAAGTTCAGCTTTCCAATGGCATTCTCAACAACAATGCTGGCATGGAGTGTGTTAGAGTTCGGGAAGGACATGGGTGCAGACCTACCCCGTGCACTTGATGCCATTCGATGGGGAACTGACTACTTCCTCAAAGCCACAAGCATTCCTGGCTTTGTGTTTGCCCAAGTTGGTGAACCTTATGACGACCACAATTGTTGGGAAAGGCCTGAGGACATGGACACCCCGAGAAACCCCTATGCAGTGAGCAAACAGTTTCCGGGTTCCGAACTCTCGGCAGAGATTGCAGCCGCCCTGGCAGCCTCTTCCATGGTTTTTAAGCATGTTGATCTGCAGTACTCTGCAAGGCTTCTCAAACGGGCTAGAATGGTATGTAAACTTTATTGGCCTAACTAGCTAAGTATATGAATATCAAACTTGATTTATATACTATATCACTATACTAACTTTGTGCACGGATCAGGTATTTGAGTTTGCAGTAACATACCAGGGCTCCTATAATGATGCTCTTGGACCTTGGGTTTGTCCATTTTATTGTGATTTTAGTGGCTATGAGGTAAGTAAGTAGTACACTACGTATTTGGGTGATCAATATTACATTATTAGTGTTTATTTTCGTGTGACAATTTCTTAATTGTGTATAGGACGAACTGATTTGGGGAGCAGCATGGTTGTTCAAGGCAACTAAGATCCCTACATACTCGAAGTATGTATTGGACAATGTACACAAGCTGGAAAAATCTGTCATGAGAAATGTAAATGGTCTGTCATATTCTTCTGTAGGTGGAAGCTTTACGGAGTTTGGATGGGATACAAAGCACGCAGGCATCAATGTACTTGCTTCCAAGGTATATAAACACATCATGCATGCTTCTTTTGTTTATGAAGCTGTCTAAACCCAGAACTATTCAGCTAACAACATAAGTCTTTGTTCTTGTTTCCATATGGAGTTGTTCATGTCTAGCATCGACATTGGTTCTAGTCCTTTCGTTATCAATTCCGACAAGTTCATATGCAGTTTGTTACCCGACTCGCCAACCCTATCAGTCTCATACTCTCCAGGTAGTGATCTAAACCTAAATGTTTGAAATGTTATCTGTTGTCACTTCAATGATCTGAATCACTGAGTTATGTGCATTTGATCAGGTGGGCTTCTGTTTAAACCTGGAGGAAGTAATCTGCAGCACGCAACAACTCTGTCATTTCTCTTGGTTGTTTATTCTCGCTATCTGAGCAAATCCAATAGAGTAGTTCACTGTAACAATGTTGTTGCAACTCCAGCTAGACTTGTTCAAATTGCAAAAGGCCAGGTACTAGACTACTAATTCTATACATTGTCATTTACATGGTAGTTCGTACTAGCTAATTAGAGAAATCAAAGAACTTATTAACCTTTGTACCTACTGATAAATGCAGGTGGATTACATACTAGGAAGTAACCCATTGAACATGTCATATATGGTCGGATACGGCAAAAAGTTTCCCCAGAGAATTCATCACCGGGGATCATCGTTACCGTCGGTAGGTCAACACCCTCAACAAATTGGTTGTAAAGAAGGAAGCGTTTACTTTGGCAGCAGTAATCCTAACCCTAATGAGCTAACTGGGGCTGTTGTCGGAGGTCCAGATATAAAGGATGCATATACAGATTCTCGAGTGGATTTTGTGCATTCCGAGCCAACCACATACATCAATGCACCATTCGTAGGCGTCTTGGCTTACTTCAAATCGCATCCATGATCTTAAGGGATACATTGCTTCTTTTAGATTAGATCTTTCATCTTCCTTACAAGTTAATGACTTTGTAAATAGTTAATGAAAGAAATGAAGTTGATTAATTAGATGCCTGAGCTTTGAAATACATGACGATTTACAAAATATAGAAATAAGGTAGTATCATTCGTGCCATGAGAACAATCGTGATGGAATGCAATGGTATATTTAATCTTGGAGGCCGGTTTGATGCTTTGCCGTGCACGGCGGTTTGCGGCCTCTGGATGCCGGCGATGATGTTTTTGGGGCGACGTCGCGGCAGTGGCATCTATAGCGGGTCGTGAGTTCGTGACGACGTTATCTGGCGGAATGAGTCTGGGCCTCTTGGATTGGGCTTGAGCTCTGGATTTTTAATTTGGGATTTTTGCCCAATCTTATGTTCTTGAGAATTTTAATCAAAAAAGGAAAGGTTAGTATAAATTACAAATTAATGAGTATGGATTTCACTTCCTAAAAAAAAAAAAAAAAACACAGGAAGAAAGAAAATTAACAATGCTCATAGATACTAATCTACCATCTAGGCCGGTTCATTCACAATTTTGGGAGTACCAGCCAAGTCAAAGATGTGATTTTCATTATTGGTTAATCATCAAAACAAGAAAAATACCAGAAAGATTTAACTTCTTGCCCATTTTGATTAATTTCCTGGGAATGTACATCATAAATACCAAGAGGCTAGTAAGGGAAAATTATCTTTCATAGATTTTCACATAATTATGCCAACTTTGAACAGGCAAATAGTGGGAGTGCATTGCCATACATGAACAAAGACACATATCAAGGCTGTCCTATAAATTGAGTGATTATATAGACCATTTGAGATTGCCTATGTTCTTGAGAATTAGTACTAGAAATTGACTGATAGTAGTGAAGATGAGTAAAATCATGAGCGGGAGTACCCTTCCAAGGCTGTTAATAATATTAACAGGGATGCTCACATCAGCAAGTTTGGCTTCGTCACACAACTACACTGATGCTTTGTCCAAGTGCATATTGTTTTTCGAAGGGCAGAGATCCGGGGACTTGCCGCCTTCCCAAAGAATGACTTGGAGGAAGAATTCAGCCTTGAAGGATGGCTCTGATGTTGGTGTAAGTCTCCCTCTTACTCCATCTTTTTCTGGCTTATGAATTTTTGATTAGCCATATGATTTGCTCGCAATATGTTCATATTGGCACTTCTTTGAAAAACAGTAAAAAGTTATTCGGTAATCATCTTGTTACTATTTGCAAGCATAAATGTCTAAATGACAAGACTTTTCCACCCTCAGATGGATCTTGTAGGGGGTTACTATGATGCAGGTGACAATGTCAAGTTCAACTTCCCCATGGCCTTCACAACAACAATGTTGTCTTGGAGCGTGCTAGAGTTCGGAAATCTAATGGGATCAGACCTTCAACATGCTTTGGAAGCTATAAGATGGGGGACTGATTATTTGCTGAAAGCCACAAACGTTCCTGATTCTGTTGTTGGTGTAGTTGGCGATCCCAATGGTGATCACAGTTGTTCTGAAAGGCCAGAGGACATGGACACCCCTAGAACCTCTTATGTAGTCACCAAAGAAAGGCCAGGTTCGGAAGTCTCGGCCGAAATTGCAGCTGCACTTGCAGCTTCTTCCATGGTGTTCAAATATTCAGACATTAACTACTCAACTTTGCTTCTTAACCGATCAATGCAGGTGCATATATAGCCGATCACGATTTTTGGTCTTCCTCTTTTGCCTCCAGCCTCCTATATATACTTCATTAACCTTTTCTCTCTGTATATATTAGGTCTTTGAATTTGCAGATAAATATAGAGGGTCTTACAATGTCAGTATTGGGGCAGGAGCATGCCCCTTTTACTGTGATTTCGGAGGCTACATGGTAACTATCTGTTTACTTCATAAGAACTAACTTAGTCATTGATATTGAATAGTTACATATTCATCACTATTTTTGGGTGATTAATTTGTTTCAAGGATGAATTGCTCTGGGGAGCTGCTTGGCTATACAAGGCAACTGGAGCAGCTGATTATTGGAAATATGTGAGAGAAAACATAGACAAAATGGACTCCACTGTTATAAGAAATT
This sequence comes from Fragaria vesca subsp. vesca, assembly GCF_000184155.1. Taxonomy (NCBI): domain Eukaryota; kingdom Viridiplantae; phylum Streptophyta; class Magnoliopsida; order Rosales; family Rosaceae; genus Fragaria; species Fragaria vesca. The sequence continues at coordinate 20,026,393 of NC_020497.1, forward strand.
TCAATGGGGTTCCTGTTTCATACATGAATGATGCTGTCACTGAATTTGGATGGGATTCAAAGCATTCTGGGATTAATGTACTTGTTTCTAAGGTACTTAGTTTTCGCTTTAGCCATCATTTCTAATGTTTTAATTAACCTATCTAACCTTTTTCTGTACTTGTTTGCAGTGGGTAATGACTGATCCGGGAAGTTCTTCTCCTTTTATTCCCAATGCTGATAAGTTTGTATGTTCAATTTTGCCGGAATCACCCACCGGAAAATCGGTCACATATTCACCAGGTAGTTTCGCTACTAGCGAAAAGCAAAACCAGAGTTACATGACTAATTACATCTATCATGTTAATTTGTCAAACCGGCTTCACATTATCCTTTCCTGAAAAAACTAGGAGGACTGCTGTTCAAACCAGGAGGAAGTAACCTGCAACATTCAACCGCCCTATCATTTCTTCTTATGGTTTATGCCGGATACATGAAGGCTGCAAACAAAGTCGTGAACTGCGGCAATGATGTTGTCATCACTCCGGATCGGCTAGTTAATTTCACCAAAGGACAGGTATGACTTTTAGAGAGACACTAGCACATACGGTGATGAACTGGTGATACATTTCAGTGCTGAAGTTATACTATATCTACAGGTTGATTATATACTAGGAAGCAACCCATTAGGCATGTCATACATGGTCGGATACGGGCCAAAGTTTCCTGAGAAAATACATCACCGGGGTTCTGTTCTACCGTGCCTTGATCAACATCCACAACGCATCGGTTGCCGCGGAGGAGATGTGTATTGGCAAAGCCAAGGTCCTAATCTGAACTTGCTAACTGGTGCAATTGTGGGAGGTCCTGCTGAAGATGATACATTCCAAGATTCTCGAAATAATGTTCCACAATCAGAGCCAACTACATACATCAATGCTCCTTTTGTGGGTGTTTTGGCTTACTTTAAATCTCTATTTCCTTGACTGAATCCAAGAAACTGATCAGTTGGTTGGAATCTCTTATTCCTACACAGCGAATTGAAATAAATAAAGTACCTATTAGTGTTTTGTTCATCTTTTTAATTTCTTGAACCAACATTAAATTCAGTTTAAGAAGAGTAGAAGATAGAAGATAATTCGCTCTCTCGTGCAATTAAGTACAAGAACCATTGTCCTGTGAAAAAAGATTTACTAAAGGGTGAACATGGGTCTTGGGTCAAATCTCAATACTCAAAAGAAAGACTATACAGTATAAGCCCAAATAAAGACTTCATAGGCCCAAATCAAATAACCCAAAGAAAGGTTTCATAAGCCCAACTTGCGAATTAAGACGTTTATAGGAAGAGAAAGAACACTTTAGAATTGCATTTACTAGCTTACATAGTAACCAGAAATTCACCACCTAAAGATTAAGATTATGGTAATGATGGGATGGCTCTTTAGATTTGGAGTCACTAAATAGCTTACGATATATTTGGTAAGTTCGAAGAATTTGTATTAAATTTTATTTCCATGTAAGTTTTGAAAAATGGATTTGGCACCTACGTCCTATTCACAAGCCATGTTTCCAATTTTGCATTCTGCTTATCATTTCACCAACCCCCGTGTACCTCTGAAGGTCTTTTTAAACAGACCTGTACATCAAACATATGCACTCAGCATAGCAGAGAGGAAGAGTAGTGATGCGGAAGAGTAAAATCATGTTTACCAATTCCCTTCTAGTAGTCCTGTTGATAGCAGCAGGGTTGTTAGCAATGACAACCGTTGCACAAGGTCCTCCACATAACTACGCAGATGCTTTGTCGAAGTCAATTTTGTTTTTCGACGGCCAGAGGTCCGGCAAGTTACCGAGTTTCCAACAAATGACTTGGAGGAAAGATTCTGCCCTACATGATGGTGGCGATGTTCAAGTAAGTCGATCTTTTTAGTCGCACCAAATTTGCTTATCAAATGACACGTCGCGACACAAGTATATTCTATTAAAAAATGAAACGCATACGGATCTACTTAAAGAACCAAAGTTTATGAATCTATGTCATATATATTAAAGCTTGTTAAACTCATTTTGTCTTTGATACACGTCTCAGAGGGATCTGATGGGGGGTTATTATGATGGTGGTGACAATGTGAAGTTCAATTTCCCCATGGCCTTCACAACAACAATGTTATCATGGAGCGTTCTAGAGTTTGGAAATTTGATGGGGCCTGAACTTCAACATGCTTTGGAAGCTCTAAGATGCGGAACTGATTATTTGCTTAAATCCACAAATGAACCTGGTTCAGTGGTTGGCGTAGTAGGAGACCCCAACGCAGATCATGCTTGTTGGGAAAGGCCTGAAGACATGGACACCCCTAGAACCTCTTATGTTGTAACCAAAGAAAAGCCAGGTTCAGAACTTTCAGCAGAGATCGCAGCTGCACTTGCAGCCTCCTCCATAGTGTTTCAACAATCAGACAAAGCCTACTCTACATTGCTTCTTACGCGAGCCACCCAAGTATGCAACTGATCGTTGAGTACTACTTCAGTTATCATATTTCTGAACATATATTCAAAACTTTTACCATGTATTTACTAATAAAAATCATTTCTCTATGAATTACTAGGTGTTTGCATTCGCAGATCAGTACCGGGGATCTTACAATACTAGTATTGGCGCTGGAGCGTGCCCATTTTACTGCGATTTTAGTGGCTACATGGTATAACACTACTTATCTTTGGGGTGAATGTTCTGCTAATATTTTTAGTGTTGGTACTTGATCATAAAACCGCATACAAAAATATGTTTCATTGTGTTAATTTGCAGGACGAATTGATTTGGGGAGCTTCATGGCTATACAAGGCAACAAAGGCAGCAGGGTATTGGAAATATGTCAAAGACAACATTCACTATTTGGAGTCCAACACTGTAGTGAGAAATATTAACGGTGATCCTGTTCCATTTGTTTGGGGGAGACAGCACTGAATTCGGATGGGATTGCAAGCATGCCGGCATCAATATACTTGTTTCTCAAGTCAGTATTATTATTTTTTTCCTAACCTTTAAAAAGTGAAGTGAAACCTTATGCTGAACCTGAACTTGTCTCATGAATTTGCAGTGGGTAATGACTGATCCAGCCGAATCCAATCCCTTCGTTCCCAAAGCCGACCAGCTTATATGCTCCATTTTGCCTGAATCACCAGCTCCCAAATCAGTCACATTTTCACCAGGTTGCTAGTTTGTCAATGTTTTTAATTTGATTCAGATTTTGACAACATAACATACTCAGCTAGCTGATTCTCTTTCTTTTAATATGTATGTAAGGTGGACTCTTGTTCAAAGCTGGATACTGTAACCTGCAACACACAACATCCTTATCATTTCTTCTTCTAGTTTATTCTCAGTATCTGAAAGGTGCCAACAGAACCATATACTGTGGCAATAATGTTGTTCTCGGTCCAGCTAATTTGGTAGATTTCACTAGAAAACAGGTAATGTGCTTAGTTGATATGTAATGCATTATATAATTACGTCGATTTTAGTGACTGAAATTCTGAAATTACTATGCAGGTTGATTATATACTGGGAAACAATCCATTGGGGATGTCTTACATGGTGGGATATGGTACGAAGTTTCCTCAAAGGGTACATCATCGTGCTTCTGTGGTGCCTTCCATGGATAACCATCCACAGCTCATGAAGTGCCATGATGGTGATCAGTATTTCAAAAGCGAAGCTCCGAACCAAAACTTGCTAGTAGGAGCAGTTATAGGAGGACCGGCCGAGAATGATACATTCGAAGACTCTCGATATAATCCTGGACAATCAGAGCCTGTCACATACAACAATGCACCCTTTGTTGGTGTTTTGGCTTTCTTTAAAGATCTGTATAAGTTATAGTTCTATACATATTTTGGAACTGAATCAAAGGATTCAAAGAAGTCAATAATATATATTTGGAATTGTAACATTTTTGGTATTTTTAAAATGGAAAAGGAAATAAAGATCCCTATTAATTAAGATTTTCTATATCCCAGAAATGACTACCTTGGTACCAAATTTCGGAATGAAATTTGTCAATGTTCTTATCAAAATTAACACCCCTGCAGGTAACTATGGTATGTCTCATTTACTTGACTTTTAATTTGGGTTCCTTCACAATAATGTTGATAGAGGCAATTACCAATGAAGATTTTTACCCAAATTTATCAATGTACACCTTCCTCTGATTCATTCTTAAGGCTCCCCTTGGCCTTCCTGATATATGTATAAGTTGACTATAGCTCCAAATTTCTTCAAACTTAGAGAGAAATCTTGCAAATGAGCATATTAGTCATGTCTAGTAGTAGTTCTAAACAACCATTAAGGTTGTTGATAGTAGCAGTAGGGATGTTGGCAGTGGCGGCAGTAGTAAGCTCTGCAGTTCAACATAACTACGCGGATGCTTTGTCGAAGAGTATATTGTTTTTCGAAGGGCAGAGATCAGGAAGGTTACCGCATACGCAACGAATGAAATGGAGGAAAGATTCTGCTCTACGTGATGGCCTAGATGTTAATGTATGGCTATTGATCCCTTTCTCACTCCCATTTGCTTGGTGTTCAAGACATGCAAATAAGTCTAGTTGCATTTGATGTTGGTTAACATTTCTCTATTGTAATATGCTCTTTGTCAAATATTGGTTTGTAATCTCAGATGGATCTGACCGGAGGTTACTATGATGCCGGTGACAATGTGAAATTTAACTTTCCGATGGCTTTCAGCACAACAATGTTGTCATGGAGTGTTATAGAATTTAGAAAATCAATGGGTTCAGAACTTCCGCATGCCTTGGAAGCCATTAGATGGGGGACTGATTATTTGCTCAAATGCACTAGTGTTAGAGGTTCTGTTGTTGCTGTAGTCGGTGACCCTAATGGTGATCACACTTGTTGGCAAAGGCCTGAAGACATGACCACTCCTCGAACATCTTACATAGTGACTACACAAAAACCAGGTTCTGAAGTTGCAGCTGAGATTGCAGCCGCACTCGCAGCTTCTTCCATGGTGTTTCGTCGTTCTGACAATGCTTACTCCAGGTCACTTCTTAAGCGAGCAAGACAGGTAAATCGTCAGAATATGAAAATTGTAAAACTTCACTTCAATACATCCCTAACTACGTTTACCATCTAGACATATACTATTTTTCATTTATAGGTAATTTATCTACTTTTGAGCTAATGAATCAGATTTTTCTCCATGAATTAGGTGTTTGCATTTGCTAACAAATATAGGGGCTCTTACAATGACAGTATTGGCAGTGGAGCATGCCCATTTTACTGCGACATCAGTGGCTACAAGGTACAATATTTATTCAACTAGCTGACTTTAACAAGTGTTTCCAACTTTGCTAATAAATTTTCATTGCAGGATGAATTGATTTGGGGAGCAGCATGGTTATGCAAGGCAACTAAGAGTCCTAAGTATTGGAACTATGTAAAACAGAACACAAACACCATGAATTCGGTGTCCCATGTAGTCCTAAGAAATGTGGAAGGCCAAGCAGTTGCTTACTATGGCGGAGATGTCACCGAATTTGGATGGGATGCAAAGCATGCTGGCATTAACATACTTGTTTCTAAAGTAAGTTACCTCAAATGTGTTTCTCTTTCATAATGATCATGAATGTGATCCATGGTTAAGTTTTGTTCTTTGTTAATTTGCAGTGGTTGATGAGACACCCCGCAGCCGAGTCCAATCCCTTTATCGCCAAAGCCAATGGGCTTATTTGCTCCATTCTGCCTGAATCACCTACTCCCAAATCAGTCACATACTCACCAGGTTCTTGTTAACGACTAAGCTTATGATTCTAACTTATAGTTTGATAACATGACATGAACCCAAAGTGCGTCTTTGTTATCATCAGGTGGGCTCTTGTTCAAACCCGGAAGCAGTAACTTGCAACATACAACAGCTTTATCTTTTCTTCTACTAGTTTATGCTCGCTATATGACAGCTGCAAGCAAAGTTGTAAGCTGTGGTAACAATGTTGTCGTCAAACCAGCTAGGCTGGTAGAATTCACCAAAGGACAGGTAAATTGCACAAAGCCAGTTTAGTTCCTACATAGTAGTACACTCTTTAGTTGACTGACATATAATGCAGTGTTTGTTTGGCTGAAATTCTGTTATCCTCATCAGGTTGATTATATACTGGGGAGCAATCCTAACAGGATGTCATACATGGTAGGATATGGTACTAGATTTCCCCAGAAGATACATCACCGCGGATCAGTGATACCTTCGATGGATAAACTCCCGCAAAATATGCAGTGTCATGAAGCAGACATGTATTTCAAAGCTCCGACGCCGGATCCAAACTTGCTCATAGGTGCAGTCGTTGGAGGACCAGCTGAGGATGATACATTTGAAGATTCTCGATATAATGTTGCACAATCGGAGCCTACCACTTACATCAATGCACCACTTGTTGGTGTTTTGGCTCACTTCAAATCACCATCTTTCTAAATTTTTTGATATCTACAACAAAGTGAGGCTAGAACGAAGGTAAGCAGGATCATTGATGATTGTAAATCCTATATGCAGTTTTTGTTTAGCACATTGATTTTCGGCATGTTTTTCGCGAAACAAATAATGTAGCCCGTAGATTGGCACACTTTTAAACTTTAACTCTGAATTAATCTTTCGGTCATATGGCTCTTCTCTTATATGAATCAAAAGCTAGCAGTCACATCTCAATCACATATAATTCTCAGAGGAAACTTGTTCAGTCTGAGGGATTCAATTTATATATTGGAACAAACACAACTAAAATACATTCAATTCTCACATACAACCACTGTAAACATCTTGATCGAATTCAACCATGAACCGAGGCGTATCTGTTGATTAAAGCCAAGGCATTGCTAGTCAATTGTGCAATCTTCACAATCCGACCCCTCACAACAGTCTTCAAATTCCCATTCAATTCATTTCCAGCAAACCCATCCGAGCAGGTGCTCTCATCTGTTAAGGCAGCACTAACCCAAGTTTGTACATCACTTATCATCATCTCAAAACCAGCACTTCTAAAGTTAACCATCTCGGAAATAGACCTCTGAATCTCGTCCACCGAGTCACTCACCATTTCGACGCAGTCCCTCATGGCTGCAGCTTCTCTAGGCTTCATGCCATAACCGTGTGAGAGCCTCAACATCATCGCAGATGTCGATTTAGCAGACGAAAGCGTGACATTGAGTGCAGCACAAGCTATAAGTTTAGGACTTCTTTGGATGACACTTGCTTGGCTTGACAAGGAAGCAAGGCATAGTTTTGGATAGGTTGTTGCACCACATGATGTTTCGATGAATTCGGTATTGGTTTTGGGAGCAAGGTCTCTAGCAGCTGAGACTGAGGAGAATATGCTGCACGTAGTGAAGAGTAACACTATGAGAGAAGAAGTGAAGAAATGTTTAGAGAATGAGGGTTCCATCTGTATCTCTTTGTTTCAATACTTAGGTAGTAGAGTAAAGAAAGAAGAGGGAAAACTATACCAATATATAGAACCAAAAAGAAAGAAGAAGCAACCAATTTGTGGACAATTCTTAGCAGCCTTGGATCAAATTGGTGATATATCTAATTTTCTTTGGGGCCCTAAAGGGGGTTAAGATACATGCTCCCTTTAGCCAGCAAGTAGTTAGTCTTTTTGGTTTCTCAACTTGGAGAAATTTAGGTCTGAAAAGCGATGTGAAACAAAAGCTTGTCCCTTCCAGTCATGCTTATCTATAGATTTTTGTACTTAAGCCCAGATTGAATGGTGAAAAGCATTGGCCGACTTGTGAAACTCTGCCTTTCCCCGTTTTGGAGCAAATCCAAATGGGATTCATTGTCTGAAAGAGACAAGAAACCAATTGATATCTTCTTTGATAGAATATGGAAGAAGGAAAACTAGCATGTGAGGATAATGGAGCAAGCCAATAATAATCTAGCAAAACTATTGTCCAGCATATACCAACTAGGCCATTTCGATTTTTCCAGTAGCAAGATATTAATTTCTTGAACCCTACATATCTAAAAATATCTTAACACTTTTTCTTTTTTTTTTCAAAAGAATTCAATAATATCTTGCATTCAGCCCTTTCTCAGTGGCCTGCGTTCATATGTTAAACACTTAAACCCAAGATTTGAAAACTCGCTAGGAGGTACTAGGACAGAGGGTTGGCTTGGAACTGCCTAGGTGTCGCCTAAGAGGGATGGGCGGCCATGTTTTACAACATTGGCTAAATCATAAGAAGAAATAACATTTACAAAACATTCACATGTAAAACACATCGAATTCGGATATGAAGCATTTATATGTACAATAAGGTTGAGAACATAGTATATATAAGTTTATAACAAATCTAGTATTAGTAATTAAGAACAGAGCATACATGTATTGATAAAGAGACGATTTTTATCAAATACTTCCCTCAAAGCTATCTCATTCATAATTGTACAGTTTAGCCATGAACATGAGGTGTATCAATCTGTTGATCAACTAGTATCACATTTCTAGGGTAACAAAGCCAAGGAATCAAAGGTAAAACGCACTCAAGTACGTATAGCCAACTTACAGAGTTACAAGACTTGTTCACTTGAAGTAAAACTTAGAAACTAGTTATGCTTTTAGTTTTTGGTAACCTAAAGGTTGATTCTCTTGACTCGCCAATCCATCGAACTCCAGCTTTCATGGGAGGCGGCCGATGCACAGCTTTTCTTGTTCACTAAGGAAAGAGTAGGATTGACTCTCTTTCCAGGGGGCTGATACTTTTGCTGCCCCGACGCTTTCCTTGTTGCTCCAGGATTTGTTGATTTGTGAAAACGAAGATGTGGAGGAACATAATAGCAACTCTGGAAGAAAGGATGGCGGAGGGCCTCTGCAGCTGTCGGCCGCTTCGAAGGGTCCCAAGAACAAAGCGAACTAATGAGACTAATTGCATCATCACTAACTGATGGAAGAATTGAAGAAAGAGGAACACCACCACACTGTGGAAACTGATATCTGATATCTCGTGCAAGACGAAGCCCATCGGCCCATGAATCCTCAGTTGGGGTCCCAAGAACACTGCAAATCTTGTACATTTGATCTGCTTCACTAGTACCAAGAAATAGAGGGCGGAGACTAAGCAACTCGGCCATGATTGCACCCATTGCCCACATATCAACTTCAGGGCCATACAAACCTAACTGGAACAACATCTCCGGAGCTCGGTACCATCGTGTCGACACATATTCAGTATAGGGTGAATAGGAATCGATTTCCCGAGCAAGACCAAGATCGGCAATCTTGATCTTGAAATCTTTGGTGACCAACAAGTTCTCCGGCTTGAGATCGCGATGAAAATATCCGCGCTGATGCATATAAGCAAGGCCTTGAAAAACTTCCAAGCACCATTTTTTGACTTGTGATTCAGGGAAAGGCTTCTCCTTGTCTTTCATAAGCTGGTACAGGTTGAACTCCATGTAATCGAAAACAAAGTAGAGCATATTGTTTTCATGGATCAGTTCCTTGAGCTTCACAATGTTTGGATGATTCATTTTCTTTAATGACTTGACTTCTCGCAGACTCAGGCACTGCTCCCATGAATTATATGGTTGCTTCAGTTTTTTGATTGCAACAACTTCACCAGTCTGTTTGTTTTTAGCACGCGAGACAGTCCCAAATCCTCCACTGCCGACTTCCTTTATCAACTCGTACCTCTCCATTTTCCACCGGAGGAACAGAAACGGCCGGAGAGTACTTGAGGGTGGCAGTACCCGACTTGATGATGACTTGGTTCTGATTACTGAAAATGAAAAGGCAAGAGGGTTGTGGGTATGTTTTATAAGCTTACTATCACTTCAGTCCTGTTTATTGTAGGAAAGAGTGGTTTCCTAATTCTTTACGGATTTATATTTCTATTTAGTTGATTACAGAGTGTTTTCCTAATTCTTTGGGGATTCGGTTATCCGGGTCTTAGAAGGATTAAAAAAGGGACGGTCTTGATTTAATGATAAAGGTTGCGTTAAAAATTTGTCAGACCAATCCAAGTTTAGGGCTTTTAGCAACAATCTGCAACTAACACAACTAATACTACAACTACATCTTGTATAGATATATTTTTCTCACTTTAGTTTTTTTTCCTTTTTTTTTTTTTTTTTTTTTTTTTAAACGGTTAAGGGATGAATCCTCATTTATAATAAGCTTTAGCTTGCCACTACGTACTCTTAACGAAGAATCGAAGATTGCTAGAGAATTTGATTTCTTACTATCCCAAATGAAACACAAAATTTAATATCTATTCAAATCTCTATCATATGCTTCAGAATTCAGATGAGTAGTTTCAACAAAGTAGCATCAAATTCAAGTGTTGTGATCTAAGTAGGGGACATTGTGACTAGGACATCAACCATATCCCACAATTAGTGACACATTCATATATGAGTGCAGATAGTGTGACATACCAATACCACAGCCGCCATTAGCCAAGTTGATGACCCCGGTCGACTTGGCGACTTGTTTAGCTTGGACTACTTCGAGATACGTACACTGGACTTTACCTTGATATATAGACAAAATGTATGTGCTTTTCTCTAGAAAATCAGACAACGAAGAGAAACCTTGGACCAATATCATACCCCCAATTTTAGACAAGGATTAGCACCCTATCACCATCTATTCAAAGTTACCAGGGTTCATGATATCTACGTTCACTCCCTAGTCACTAGTTACTTGTTGAGCAAACATGCATGTAAAAATTCACACATTAATCATTCACATATAAACAATTACAATACCGTCTTAAAAGCAAGAATTGAGAACTTACAGACAACTTTATCAAACACCTCTTACATACTATCTTACTAATTAATATACAGAGCTCGTTTAATCTTAATCATTTATGTAGGATAACTCGTCAATTTTAACCATGAACTGAGGCATATCTGTTGATTAAGGCCAAGGCATTGCTAGTCAATTGTGCAATTGTCACAATCTTTCCCCTCACAACAGTCTTCAAATTCCCATTCAAACCATTTCCAGCAAACCCATCAGCGCAGGTGCTCTCATCCGTCAAGGCCGCACTAACCCAAGTTTGTACATCACTTATCATCATCTCATAATCCGAGCTCTTGAAGTTACCCATCTCGGAAATAGACCTCTGAAGCTCGTCCACCGAATCACCCAAAACTTCGACGCAGTCCCTCATCGCCGCCACTTCTCTAGGCTTCATGCCGTGGCCGTGAGAGAGACTCAACATCAAGTTAGAGGTTGATTTAGCGGATGAAAGTGTCACGCTAAGGGCTGCACTCGCCATGAGCTTCGGACTTGTTTGGATTGCAGTTGCTTGGCTTGCAAGGGAAGTAAGACATAGTTTTGGGTAGGTTGTTGCACTACAAGATGTTTTCATGAACTCGGTGTTGGTTTTGGGTGCAAGGTCCCTAGCTGCAGAGGTTGAGTAGAATATGCAGCAGCTACTAATGGAAAGTACTATAAGAAGAGAAGTGAAAGATGAAGATGCCATTTCTTCTTTGAAATTATGGAGGGAGCAGTGGAGTGAATGAGTGATATGAAATTAGGGTACCAAAGATACCAATTTATAGGATGACCAAGCCGACCACACACAAATAAAATAAATAAAAATATATCTGGATAAACATAAAACATCCATGCATATGTATCATGCATCTACTTGCAAATGTTTTTTGGACTATTTGTTTCTCGATACGTCCACTGCAGCATTGCTTGATATGAACTTCATGCAATTTGGCCAATTGGGTGGCGAGGGTGGGTCTCTTAGCTTGGATCCAAAATTAAACTTGTCCTCAAGGACTCATTATGATACAGAAGCTTGACTCGATCGGACCTATCTCTAAACATTTGATTATATTTGAAGCAAGTTCATTGGTGAAACATTAGACTTGTGTCTTTCGGCAACTTGATATATACACGGAGGCTAGCTAGGATCCGCCCTCTCCACGAATGTAGCATTACAAAGAGGACTAGCTCTTTGTATGAAAGGAACATATGCATGCATATCAAACCAAACGATCGCGATCAAGATATTATTTAGCAAATCCAACTGCGTGCGCCACCCTAAAATTATAGCTAATTAAATTGGCCAATCAAGCAGGGATAGAATTTCATGTGTTATGCATGTTGTGATTTGTGAATCAATAGGTCATGGAGCAGACGCATTTCTTGTTATTGTACTTGGCTAAATATCTGAATGCAACTTTCAGAAAGTGGTAGCTAGAGATATTTTGGAACACTGAGTTTGTCGTTTCTTATTATTGAATCTTTGAATTTGAATAGGGCCATTGGAGATATATGCAACACACAGTAACCATTTCTTACTTGGATATCCACGTACGCACGGGGATAGCTAGGGAGAATACGATCTCGTCGACATGGAACTAGTGATGTCCATGTACATTACTTTGTTGTCTTCTCTTATCCGATCGATTATTGTTATGCTTAATTAAGACTTTCATATAGTGTGCTCGTACTAGCTAGCGTGGTTGAATTATTGCACTTTTTTTCCTAGTCCGCTAGATAAAAACTAGTTTATCTCGATCACAACGGTATAACTCAGCTCGTTCAGCCCCGAATGAAACAAACAAGGTCATGTTGCAGCATGTGTCTAAATTAACGCAGCTCACACAATCAGGCCAGGATTGTTTATGTACTGTATCGCATCTAATATTGGCGGAGGCTATAAGGATATATGACTAACTTTTTTTTTTTTTTTGGGTCTGATATATGGCAACTTATGCTAGAAGATGTATAAAAAAACTACGTATGCTCAGTTGTTGTTAATGGGAAGGGTTCATAGATGCCATGTGCAAACTCTACAAAGAAAAAGAGGTTGTATACATATATACCTAATAAAACAATATGCATGTATATTGAATAAAGAAAATAGAGAATAATGTGTCATCTACAATTCAATACTAAATTATCAAACTTTTACGCTTGAGGTAAACCGCATCAGACTCAATTTAAATAAAAAAGAAGTCAACATATAATTCCGGTAATTCTCGAAATTATTGAGATAATTGGTACGGAGACCATGAATATATTGATACTAGTGCAAACAGAAACAGATGCATTGTATACATACCTCTTGTAATAGCTTATAGTTCACGATTAAAAACATATGATCCGATTGCAACACATTGAACAAATCGATTATTTCTTGTGTGATATATTAATGGGTTTTCGTTAAATGATATTCCAATGGGTTTTCGTTTATGAACTAGATAATTTCATGAAAAAGAGGAACAGGCAGCATCAACTTTTTGTTATGCACATACATGAATAATGCAAACAATTATATATAGTTCTAGAACCCCAAATTTGGGAAGTTTGATCTCAAAGGAAGAGCGAGGTTTTGAATTGAATCACATTGCAAAACCCATTGCAATATTATGTAAAAAAACACGAACCCTTGCTTTCTTCCATACATTATGGGATTTAGGAAACTCTTAGCTCAATAGGTGCATTACCTCCACGTCTCGAGCACTTGCACCTTGATTATTTATTCAAGAATTATTTTCCTCAACTCCTCCCCTTAATAATGCAACATAATCAGATATTCAGATTCATACACTACTACTGTACTCTGTAAAATCCCTTACGTGGGATGGGATGAATGGCCGACGAGGCTGTTGATCTTAGGAGGGCGGAGCTGTAGAGGAATAGAACCCACCGGCCCGGCCACCTCAGCCCCCAGAACACCGCCTTCCGTCGCGCTAGGCTATGGTGCATGCGGACACGTGTGATATGCCCCACCCACGTTGTTGTGTACGTTTTTGACTTTTTGATGTGGGTCGTACGTCATTTGATGCTGCGTCCACATGTGATAGGCATAGGCATAGGCTGGGCGCATGATTGCTCATGAACGCTGCCGTATTTCTTCGAACTCACGACGTCACGCCCACGCGCCTCCGGTATCACGTCGGTTGAAAGATTGATCAGCCGACATCGTCAGAAATACCTTGTTAGACACACTATTATCGGATTCCATGGTGATTTGCTTCCCGTTAATACTCACTTCCTCGTTTTATGTCACGCTTTTTTTAATATATAGAAACAATAACAAATAAGTCATTTAATATAAAACGACAAGTTCGACAAATGAGTTTATTTGATATTAAGCTAATAAAGTTCAATTAAACAACACATGTTAATCTATACATAAGTTATTTAGATCAAAACCGTAAAAGTATAAAATCATCAGAAAAGTGAGAAGAACATGACATACATACATTAGTTAGTTAGAAATTAAGTAAACAGAGGCTTGATTGTATGAGCTATACTTACTTTTTTCAAGAAATTCAAAGGCATTGCACCAATACCTTGTAATTAAGTAGTTCAAGCAAAGCACCTACTTAGTAGCTAAGAGCATTTCTTTGAATCAATTAGAAACATGTTTATACTTCATTTTGTTGTGCAAAAAAACTGAAGTCAAGCATAGAGTTGTGAGAAGGGGATTGTTTGTCACTGTTGTAAAAGGCTAAAAGGCAACGCCTTGAGCATGTTTTACTTAAACGATTGATTCATGAACATCGTTCTTAATTGTGAATTCTCTCGTGTTCATTTGAACACAATAATATGATATGATCATAAGCTAAGAGCTAACTTAATTTTCTTAATTCTTAAATAGCTGGAATCTAAAAGCAACACGTACTCCTCGTAAGCAAATGATCAATTAGTTGCCATCTCATGCTTCTCATCTATTGCTTACCCTTAAATTAAAAACAGAATATATTTGGGATTTGAAGTTAATTGGCTTAGACTTCCCATACTATCACCTATAAATACCTAATTGTCATCTCATGGCATCCATCAATAATCCATAATAGATCAAAAATGGGAGCTCCCACATTTCTCTTTGCTCTTCTTCTATTCATCCTCTTCATCAACACAACCACGGCGACTTCTTCTTCGAGCCGTACCTACAAAACGTACGTCAAAACAGCCTGCAACTCCACCACGTACCCACAAATCTGCTACAAATCCCTCTCCTCTTACGCCACATCCATCAAATCAAACCCTCAGAAGCTCTGCAGCTACGCCCTCTCCGTAACCCTAAAAGCAGCGAAAACCTCGGCTTCCACGGTGTCGAAGCTGGCCAAGAAGAAAGGAATAACGAAAGCGGAGGCCGGTGTGGTGGGGGCTTGCATTGAGACCATCAAGGACTCCGTCGACGAGCTCAAACAGTCGGTGACTGCCATGAAAAACTTGGGAGGTGCTGATATGCAATATCAATTGGATAACATAAAGACTTGGGTTAGTGCTTCGCTGACGGATGAGGATACCTGTACGGATGGATTCGATGAGCAGAAGGTAAGTACGGCGGTGAAGAACACCATTAGAAAGAGCATTCTCACTGTTGCTAGATTGGCTAGCAATGCCTTGTCTCTCATCGACAACCTCAATTACTAGTACTGCAGTTAACCTACGTACACCCTTCTGTTTTCTTCATATCACCATTTTTCTGTTCTTTCTTTCTACGTGTTTGTTGGCCGGTATGTTATAGATGTTCATAATCTTATATAGACGTTTTAATTAGTTTTCTGTCTCAATGCAAGTCTGTTCACGAAGAATACAGAAAAAGAAGATTATCGATCTCCTATAGTCCTATTGCAGAATTGACAATTAACGGCCCATACCCCTTCAAATTGACTAGACATGCATGCCCAGTCTAGCAATGTTATATACTCTAATAGCATGGGGGTTATGTTATATAAACTAATAGCTATATGCATATCAGTTACTAATATAGCGGATAATGTACTTCTAACTCTCTTGATGTAAATGCAACATATATATTATTGCACGTACGTACAATGAGTTTGGCCTTTAGGATCCGGATCTTAAAAATACACACATAAGTGTAGCTTTTTTCTTCATAGACACATAAGTGTATCTTTTGTGTGTATATTTCAGAATCCACGGCCTAAAGGTCATACTTATGTGTGTGGATGTTGCTTACTATTGTTGTGATATATACTCAATCACATGCATCCTGGTTAAATACTTAAATCACTCTAAGAATCATGGAGATTTTGTTGTATCATTTATGAAATTATTACAAGCTAGAAATTAGAATTCTATAATCTCTAGATAGGTATTTCACTTCCATGCATGGAGTGACCAGAATCTGTTTGCAGCCAATGCATCTGCTATGTCACGTGTACAGTGGGAATTGCCGGCAAAAGAAAAGGCCTCTCATATTTTGTGTACAATTATTTGATCAAATGTGATTCTTCAATGTATATTTCCAAACACAAATGTATTGATTCTTCTATCCCAATGGACATGCTGCACCCATAAAGCTTTGCATTAGTTCAGGCATGGAAGGGGGAGACGATCATGATCACATGGAAACTATATGTTCATGACTGGTAGAGGTGATCTACATCGGCTTCGCTAGCTTGTGCTACATTATTGACAAACATTTTACTCTCTGTATGGATTAACTATGTAGCAGTGTTTATATACATGGATGTAATCAAATCTAACATGAAATATTTGCATAGCCTAATTCAATATATTTCAAGCGTACGTGTTCAAAGTGAGAATGTGATAATTTTCTGGCTGCTACTGTTGTGAAAGTCATACTGTATAGCTAGCCTGTTTCACAGAAACATATATGACCCATGAATATTATTCTCACTGTCTTCCAAGATATTCTTTCTTGTTTTTATTTAAGTAAAACCTCATATATTAATTCACTATACTATTAGCCAGCTCTAGATTTTTATTTTAATTGGTTCGTTCCACTGCAAGATCTAAATGCTTAATCAATTAGCAAATCATGTGCCATCTCGTTTAATGCTTACATACTGTTGAAAATACAACGCTCTCTGTTTTTGTTGTTGCTAATATTGTATTTGGGATTTGGAGTAGTTCATGCTGTAAAATTCTAGACTCAATATACTATAGAATAGCGTATCAAAAAAAGATATACTATAGAATAGCGTATAAATTGGTATTGGCCTCACAGTCACGCATCAATCTGAGAGAAACAAAAATGGGAGCTCAATCTCTCACATTTCATGTCTCTCTTCTCCTATTGATAATCATCATCATCCTCATGACAAACATGCACGCAACCATGCTCTTCAAAACCACGACAGCAAAACTCCTATCTCCTTAGAGCTTGCAACTCAACCACATACCCACAAATTTGCTACAAGTCCCTCTCCTCCTACGCCTCCACAATTAACTCAAACCCTCAGAAGCTCTGCAGCTACGCCCTCTCCGTTGCCCTTAATGCCGCTCATGACGCCTCCTCCGCCGTGACGAAGCTGTCCAACACTCAGAGACTTTGGTCGTCAAGGATTGCATGGAGAATATCAGGGACTCTATCGACGAGCTGAAGCAGTCCGTGAGTGCCATGAGCAATTTGGGGGGTGCGAATATGGAATACCAGTTGGATGACATAAAGACTTGGGTCAGCGCTGCCCTAACAGAGGATGATACTTGTACGGATGGGTTTGATGAGGTAAAGGTGAGCTTGGATGTGAAGAACGCCGCCATCAGTAAGATCATTATCAATATTGCTAGGTTGGCTAGTAACGCCTTGTCTCTCACCAACAGCCTCAATTATTAGTACTACTTGAGGTTTGAATTCCATTCCTTCGTTTTCTTGAAAAAGTAATTATTTAAAAAAGAGAGTGAATTCGACATTTAATTCTAAGGTACATTTACATCGTTAATGTAAACATCACGGCGATTAGAACTACGAAGACAAAATAAAAATTCTTTTTTATATTTTTTATTTTTGATCCGATAAAAAAATATTACGTTGATACATGAAGTGTTCGTCTTGCCTAACAAATGACATCATACATTGATGGGTTCCCATGCCCATTGCGTCGACCAAACTAGTATATCAATGGAGATCTATCTAACCAGTAACGAGTAATAAACGTAATCGGTTTGGAAACCGAAATTCTCAAAATTCGGCTTGATGACGATAGGTGGATAAGGACGTCAATATTTTGCCCCAAAAAGAGGCCCCAAATATGGGGTCAGTGACTCGGTCATCTGTTACATATATAATTATAAGCTATTAAGCTATATGTAACGTTGATTGGTGTGACAAATGCATGTGAAAGAAGATATTATAATTCACACCAAAGTATCAAACAGTTGAGGCACCCCTCACTAGCCCAACTGGGCTCATCACCCACTCACATGACCACCGTCTCACGGTGAGTCTCCACCAATCTCCTCCCTCTGTCTCCTCCGCACAGTCTCCCCCTTTAACCTTTTCACACCCTCCAAAAGTCCAAATGTCTTTCTGTTACTAAATCTTGGATTAATTAGTTTGATAAACAAAAATCATATAGTTGCTTCGCATCACCATCATCAATACCTGGAAAACATTAATCTATCTTACACCAGTCACTTCAATTGAGATTTTGTGTCTACGTGCAAATCTTTCATAAGCCAAATTAGTCCTTCAATCAAGGGATACCAATGAAACAAACTAGACTTCGAAACTTTAAATTTATAGGGTCTCTTTCCTTGTACAAATGCATTAGCACATCAGTGTAAATCGATTCAATCTCTATAGCCGATTTCATGCACTAATATACTACCGCATGAAGCAGATTAATTCACACATAGTTTTCGAGTACCAAAACTAATCAAGACCATGAAAGGGTCATTAACACTAGTCGATCACATATATTCTACATCTCATATATATAACACAGACTGAGGTATACATACTGCGGATCAAAACCAAATATAGAGTTCTACATCACAAACACAAACTCAACGTACATGGTCTAGCTAGCTGCATATTCAGTAGTTGGAGGCAAAGTGGTTGCAAAGAGCCAGAGCATTACTAGTAACCTTGGCAACGTTAAGCACCTGAGCTCTAATGGAGGCCTTGATCTTGCCATCCATGGCCTTCCCGGAGAACCCATCAAGGCAAGTGTTGTCGTCAGTCAAAGCAGCACTAACCCAAGTCTCGACATTGCTCATGTGCCATATGAAATCCTGACCCTTGGATGACTTGCCCATCTTCTTCAGCTCGTCCACAGATTTGCTCAGCCGGTCGACGCTGTCGCCCATCTCCTCAAGGCAGTCGTCGATGGCCTCGTACTCCTTGTGGCTCAAGCCCTTGAACTTGGTCAGCTTGGTGACGAATGACTTGGCGTACTGGGCTCTGGTTAGGCTGACGGACAGGGCGGTCTGGGCTAGCTGGCGAGGGCTTTGCTGGATGGCGTTGGAGTATGAAGAGAGGGACTGAACGCAGAGGTCTGGGTACGTGGTGGCGCTGCATGAGGTTTTGATGAAGTTGGAGGCAGTGGTGGTGGAGGCAGAGTTGGCTGTGAGGGCGAAGAGGGCAAGAAGGAGGAAGAGAATGGAGGATCTAGCCATTTTTACGAGACTGATTGAGTTGGAGTAGAGATGAGAATAGGAGATTAATTGGGAAAGTTGAGGTTTGAGGATGAGGATGAGTAGGGTGGTATATTTATAGAGGGGATGGGATTGGTGGGATTGGGGGGCATCTGTACTAATATACAGTTATACACCGTGTACGACTGCGTGTGTATCACCACATTGGTTAATTCATTCAAGTATGTTAGGTTTTGGCTGGTCAAATGGGTTAATTAATGTTCTCTTAGAGTTTAGGAAGGGCAAGAAAAAATTAGAAGAGGATAGTACGTCTTCAATCAAAGCTAAAGCACAAGGGTAGTCTTTCGAAGCTGACGGTGATTCTCTTATTTCTTCCTTTCAAGTAAAAGCTTCACACACATAAGTAATTTCAAACAAAGTTAAATGTTGTAACAAAAAGATCAGTTGTGAGCTTGTTTACGCTACAATACCATATTTGGGCAAACTTGTATCTTTAACTATATATGAATCACTTGATTTCAAAAAAACCAAAAAAAACATGAATCATTTAAGGTGGAAACAAACCTGTTACACGAGCCCCCAGATTTAGATTTCCACATGAAAATTTACATATCACGAACCAAACGAGGCCTATTAGCAAGGGGATCGAACTCGGATAGGGATAGGGGTTCAAGTACTGGTCTACCCTTACCAACTAAGCCAAACCTTGTTGGCGCTAAAGATACATTTTCAAAACACAATTATTAGGGTATCACATTTTCTTTAACATGTGTGAATAATGCCGTATGAACCCTAATTGAAGAAAAATGAACTCCAAATACTAAATCCTAGCTATTAGCTTTTTTCTTTTGAGGGAGTATGACTTCTTGAAAATTTAGGCACATCAGCACATGAAGCTCTTATTTTGTTCCACTACAATGCCACCGACTTGACTTAAAGATCTTTATGAACAAGCAGAAATTGTAGGTGCAAATATAAATTCATATCAGTAGCCTGTGGAGTCGTGTAGGATCCACATAGTATGAAGCTGTGGATGATTGGAAGGCAAAATTTTCAAAACAAGTTAAAGCCATGTTGTGCTACACACACCGACCGCGGATTATGGAATTAATTGAGATTATATTTTCCATTAATCACGCAAAAAGTTACAGGGATTTAAGGATTTCTTTAAGCATAAGCTGCCAAAGTGACACTGTATGTGACACAATGGCGGGCCAATGACTTTTCTATAATCACTGCGCTTAGTGTTTACTTAACTAGAATTCTAGAAGACACATGTGAGACTGAGCCTCTATATGACTATGACCAGTTGCAAATCTATAGATGAATAGGTTTTTCAATCCTAATTCAGTACCGAGCTCTGAGTTATTTCTTTTTACCGAGAGATTATGTTATAACACTGTTTTTTATATTTTTGTTGATGATAGATTAAGATTTAACTTAAATTAGTATTGAAAAGATTCGAATAATAGATTGAGATTTAACTCAAATCAGTATCGACAAGATTCGAATATAAGCATGAGGTTTCAGACAGACCAACTCCGATCTTGAGAAAGTAGTGTGAGGTTGAAAGAAGAACCAGTGTAGATGAGAACAAATGGTGTAGAAAAAGCGGAACGATAGACCAACTATAATATATTCAAGTGGGAAACAAACAAGAAAACATTGCAACGTGAAAAGCATAAATGAGAGCTTTCGAGGCGGACTGGCGGAGGCCGTACAAAGATATGTGAAAGGAACATCAGCTAAACTGCAACAAATGGTTTTCTAATTATACTTATTCCTGAATAAACTACAGTGATTAAGCAGACCACCAGCCTAAGCCTCTTCCCAAGTCCCCAACTCCTCCCTTGCCGACGTCCAGTTTTCTTGGGAATATCAACAAGCCATAAGTTAGGGTTCATTGCTGCTGCACAGAAAACCCAGGCTTCTTCAAGGACCTACAAGACGGCCGAAACAAAGAAAAATGGACCTGCCAAGATGCATTATTGGCAATTTGCATTTACTGTGACAGTCATGTGACCAACGATGAGCTATCATCGTCAATCATTCACTCCTACACAAATATGTTCAAGCCTACTCAAAGCACAAGTATGGAATATGGATATTTTGCAGCCGACCAAGCAACTATCAGGGTTCGGCCAAGATCACAAAAGTATATATCGTTATATCATCATGTCCTTTTTTCGGGTCATCTGTAAATGAGAATAATGAGTATCTAGGGTTAATTGAGTGTAGAGAGAAGTATATAAAACTATCGGCCTCCAATGTAAGAGCTATCAATGAATATGAATCTTGTTTGAGTAATTTCCCTTAAAATTTCTTTAATTTTTGTCCTTCCGGAAACATCCAATAAGATTGGAACGAAACTGATCCATATTGAAACCTTCATGCTGAGTTGCTGACTGATTGTTAAGAGAGAGAGAAGAAAAAAAAAAATATGCTCATTTGCATAAAAACAGCTAAATTAATGTCCAATGCAATTCAAGAACCCATTCTAATGAAACTAGAAAAAAAAAAGACGAACTTGGCCCAAGAAAGTGGCCACCACAAACCCATGTCAAAGGGAACATAAGAGCCCAACTCAAAATAAAGAAAGTAGGGGTAATGCTATGTTGTTGGTAAGGTTTCGTTGGAGCTCAAGAGTGGTCCAAGTTTTCTGGGATTCGGCTCCTCTAAAGTAACTTCAGGTGAAGTTCATAAAATCTACACTATGGGAATATTTTGATGGTCTAGATTAGACAATGATAATTAAAGGAGGAATTAAGATGTAAAAAAGAAAAGAGAAAAAATCTCATAAAATCTACACCTGACGGTGTTTTTCACTCTGCCGTTACCGTCTATTCCGTCTTGACTGCTTCTCTCATATGAACATATATTATTGTGATCACATGCATTCATATCAGCAGCCAAGTATATATATATATATGTTCTTCAATTCCTCATATATGATAGGGACCTAGATCTGATTTACGGTAATCAAGTCCTTTAAGTCCTTGTGAAAGATGCTTTTCCACCAAATTCAGAATATGGGGTATAACCTAGATCTGCGATGCAGTTACCAGCAGGTGAAGTACTTGATCTGCGAATCTCAAATCCAACATTGAATTGAATCAAACCCCAGAGTGTGATTCTTTATTCGATGAAACAATCTAGTGATGAAACAATCTAGTGTGATTCTCATATTCTCGTAACCACTTTTTCTACTTCTTCTTTGTTTAGGCGCAATTCTTCATCACTAGATTGTTTAATCGAATAAAGAATCAATGTTCTCACCTTCTAAGGTTGTTAGGTGAAGGCAAAACAAAATTTGATCAAATCAAATCAAAAGTTACGAAATTACACAATTGAATCATATATATATATATATATATATATAGAATAGATTACTTGCAAGAATGAAAAGAGAAAATCCTTATGTTCATGGAAGAAAGATAGAAAATAGGAGAATAAGACGATAGGAGGGCTATCAGAACTCAAAAGTACATGAATTCAGTTCTTTACAGGTAGTTTTTTTTTTTTTTTTTTTTCTGTTTTTCTTTCATTGCAGCTTAACCACGTTAACATTCATTGTAGGACTAAAAATGTAAAAAATAATGTTAGCTTATGTGGCATAATTAAAATCCATTATATTAGAAGGATGTGTAAGATTTTATGAAATTTACATAAAGTTAGGATTACTAACTTTAGAGGAGCCGGATCCAGTTTTCTGTTATCTATGATTTTCAGGCTGTTCTCGTGTTCTGAACTTTGTATTAGTCTACAAATTAAGGATTAGTTGCTTTTCCCTGTTTTGTTTAGGTAAAAGAGGGGAAATACAGAACAGGGAAAAAGAGGGGGAGGAGTCATCAAACGAGAGAAAGAAGAAGACGTCGACCATGCAAGAAAAGAAGGTGACGCTGTCGGGGTTGCTCAACATGATTGATGGTCTGTGGTCAAGCTGTGGTGATCAGAGACTCATTGTGTTCACTACAAACTACAAGGATAAACTAGACCCTGCATTGTTGCGTCCGGGACGAATGGACGTGCATATACACATGTCGTATTGCACTGCGAGTGGGTTCAGGATCTTGGCTTCGAACTACCTTGACATTCAGGAGAGCAATCCTCATCCTCCCTGCAGAGAAATTGAAGTGTTGATAGAGAGCATGGAGGTCACTCCTGCACAGGTTGCAGGGGAGCTACAGGTGAGTAATGACGCTGATGTTGCCCTTACAGGGCTTCTGGATTTCCTCAAGGATATGAAGACGAAGAACGAAGAGAAGAAGAAGAACGAAGAGGAGAAGAAAAAAGAGGAAGAAGAGGCAGAGACAACTCACACAAGTACAACGATGAAACTAACAAAGAAAATATTGATGTCTAGGTTTAAGAAGAAGAAGGAAATTACGTAGTGGTAGAAGGTTGCTTTCAGTTATACTTGTCCTTCATGTTTAGACTGTACACCTCGTCTTTTCTACACAGGTGAATTCCTAGAAGAAAATAAAGATAATTGAGGTATTGAACAGCCAGATCAAAAAATGAATTGAGCATATCGATGCGTCGCCACATAACACAAGAAAGATAGATGAAATATACACCAAAATTTTCTTTTACTCTTTCGTCCAAATGTTTTTATTAATAGTACAAGAAAAAAGAGAAGTGATTGGCGCCGGATGAGTGAAGCTTTGTCTAATCGGGTTTCCTGTTTTGTTAAAGATGGGCTAATTTTTTTTTTTTCGAGAACACACGGTTTTATGAAAGAGGTGCTTGTACTTGTAACGAAAGTATCAGGTGGAAGATTACCCTCAGCTCGGTGTTGCAGTGATTTTTATCATTCGGGGCATTGGATTTGCATGGGTAGTCAAATCACCGACTACTCATTTCGCTCAACGGCTGCAATTCATGAGCGTAACACTGAGTCTAGGCGTTATTGTTTTAGCGATGACACTTGTTATTGCACTTTTACTATCGCAATTTTACTTTCAAATGCTTTCGTATTTCTCGATGTATTTTTACATCATCTTTATATAATCTTTTAATTATAATAAAGTGATGACATTCTCCATTCAAAAAAAGAAAGCATTAGTTATAAGGCTAGAGAGTTCGTGCTAAACTGCTAATAAGCAAGAGGTTTATCACGGTGCATTAATGTACCGATACAGCAAATAGACCGTTTCAATACAAAGCTATATAGATTATCTCTATATAATCGAGATTAGCTCTGTAATATAAAGTAGTTCCTGGTCAAACAGTACTTGTTCACCATGTGATAACAATGAAAGGAAAAAAAGATCACACAATATTTGTTTACAGAGCCAGAATCGCACAGAGGTTGCAGGCTTTTACAGAGCCAGAGTCGCATTGAAGTTGCAGGGCTTTTACAGTTGGCCTTCCCATATTTGCATACCCACCTTCCATTGCTTGGAACTAGTAACATGTCTCTTTCATTCCCATAAACTGAATACATCCAACTTCTCCCAACTGACACACACAACACAATAAGACTGCTTCTCCACCCTTGTTTTCTCTGCAAACCCTAACACAATGTTTGCCTCCAATCCCACAGCCTCCACACTGTTCTAAGCCTACGCCTCGTTTGCAGCCTCAATGCTAGTCGGAAGAGTCTACCTAGCTATGTAAGTATGTATCTAATATAGTCTATTTGATAAGCACATTTCAGGTTTTTCTGTTCTGCCTTGGACGAAATTGTTTTTGTATTTGAATTAGAAATCCTTGTCTTTCAGGCTTGTGCTACTTTGTTAAGAATCAAAGAGTGTTCCAGTTTCTTACAACCAGTTCTAGTTTCTCAGAAACCAATTGGTAACCTAGCTGATAACACAATGTCCGCCTTGTTATCAACTGCTGCTTCCTTTGCTGCAACACTGATGTTGGGTCGTTCCATGGTGGAGCAAGTCTTCGGCAACTACTCATTCCTCAAGAAACTCTTGGCTTTCTTCCGTTCTGAGCTGACTTTCGTCGTCGTGGAGTACACCGAAGTAGGAGAACGGAATAAGATTTACGACTCCGTGGAGCCCTACCTCCGAGCCAAACTCGGCACCAAAACGAAGCGTGTCAGAGTCAGCAAAACCAACAGGCAAAAGACCACCAGCTTTACCCTCGACAACTATCAAGAAGTCACAGACACATTCGAGAACTTCAGTATCAAGTGGCGTTACATCTGCATTGAACCAAAGGATCATCACTTTGAAGAGAAACGTTACTATGAGCTGAGATTCCACAAGAAGCACAGAGACAGAATGAGCTCCTACTTGGACTATGTCGTTGCTCAAGCTAAAGAGATCAAAGATGCTGAAAAGGTTCTCAGAATTTATTCTCGTCGCACTGCAGGTACCTACAAGTACTGGGAATCGACTATACTAGAGCATCCTTGTACTTTTGAGACACTGGCCATGGATCCATCCGAGAAGAAAAAGATCCTGGAGGATTTGGATATGTTTGTGCAGAGGAAGGAGTTCTATAAGCATGTAGGCAAGGCTTGGAAGAGAGGCTACTTGTTATATGGTCCGCCTGGTACTGGCAAATCCAGCTTGATTGCGGCCATGGCTAATTACCTCAACTACAATATATATGATTTGGAGCTTACAAGCATCTCCAACAATGCTGATCTGAGGCAGTCTCTGCTGTCTACCACCAATCGCTCTATTTTGATAATAGAGGACATTGATTGCACCTTGGATATACAGAACCGTGAGAAAGAGGAGGAGGACTCAGATGATGAAGTAATTGTCCTGACTAAGGGTAAGAACCAGCTAAAGCAACAGAGTGTGACGCTTTCGGGGCTACTGAACTTCATTGATGGTCTGTGGTCAAGCTGTGGTGATGAGAGAATCATTGTGTTCACAACCAACTACAAGGATAAACTAGACCCTGCATTGCTGAGGCCGGGACGAATGGACATGCATATACACATGTCGTACTGCACTGTGAGTGGATTCAAGATCCTGGCATATAGGTACCTTGGCATTCATGATCATCCTCTCTATAAAAAAATTGAAGGGATGATACAGGCCACAGAGGTCACTCCGGCACAGGTTGCTGGGCAGCTACAGGTGAGTAATGATGCTGATGTCGCTCTTGCAGAGCTTGTGAAATTCATTAAGGAAAAGGAGGAGGAGGATGAAAAGAAGAAGAAGGCAAAGAAGAAAAAAGAAGCAGAAGCAAAGAAACTAAAGAGAAAAAGGTTGCTGAATCTTTTTCAGAGGATCAAGGAAATTACATAGGCCTCAGTAAGTCAATAGCACTCCTATCATCTGCACTCTTTATCTACTTATAATTGAAATCTTTTCGCGCCTATCATCTGTGCTCTTTTTATGAAAGGATCATCTGTACTCTTTATCTACTTATGAATGAAATCTCTTATCTATCTGCCTATGTCATCAGAACCTACGATAATCATGTTTTAATGTGAAGAATCTGATTATTATATCAAATCAAGCTCATAAACTGAATGTTAGAACACACAGTAGATTAATGCTTTCATTTTCTAACTAATGCATTTACAGGTAAAACCTTTTCTTTACCTACTAATGTAGACCAGCAATGGCTAAAGGCTTCTACGAGTCCAATCCTCTATCCACCATCATCATTCTTACTCTCTCTACATCATCCAGTCTACCCACATTGCTGTAAATCTTCATCAGAAGCTCAAAATTATATTCATTATCAGGCTCCAAGTCGAAGAGTCTTTCAGCTGCAACCCCTCCAATCTCAGCATTCCCATAAAGGTAGCAAGCATATAGCAACGCACCCCACACAGTTGGACCAGCCTCAAACTCCATTCCTTCCATTATCAGACCATAAGCTTCTTTAATTAAACCTGCCCTTCCATAAAGATTCACCATACAAGCATAATGTTCCATTATTGGGCTAATTCTGTATCTGTTTTTCATAATAGAAAACAATCTCTCCCCATCCTTCACCAAACTCAAATGCGCACAAACCGAAAGCATCGACACAAATGTGATAGCGTCTGGCAAGGCACCGGCACTCTCCATCTGTTCAAAGTACACCAAAGCTTCTCTGCTTTTAGAATGTGCTGAAATTATAGTGTTCCATGTCACCACATCCTTCTCAGGCATTTGACAAAACAGCCGACGAGCTTGCCTCAACTTTCCATGATTGGAATATGCAGCAATCAAGGAATTGACAGTCGACAAATTCCACTCAACTCCTTGCCGAATAGCCCACCCATGAATTTGAACAACAAGCTCCAGTGATGGCACCTCACTGAGAATTGCAGATATAGCAACCGAGTCCGGCTGGAACCTTTCTTTCACCATCTGGTGAAAAATGTCCAATGCCTGCAACAAAAGCCCGTGGCGCATATAAGCAGTGAGCATTGTGTTCCAAGAAACCTTGTCCCTGCTACCAATCTTATCAAAAACCTTCCTAGCCTTCCCAATGTCACCACACTTAGCATACATATCCACCAATGCATTAAGCACAAACCTATCACCAACAAACCCCAAACGCACCAAATGCCTATGCACAGCCTCACCAACCTGAACAAACCCAATTCCCCCACAAGCCTTCAACACCCGAGGGAACGTAAACCGGTCCGGTTCAACCCCCTCCTCCTCCATTTGAAAGTACAATGCCATAGCATCCTCATACAAACCCAACTCAGCATACCCAGATATAAGTGAATTCCAAGCAAAAGCCGAAACGTCTCTCTTGGGCATTTCATCGAACACCTGGTGTGCTTCCTCAACGAACCCACATGACGCATAGAGTCTAAGAAGCTTAGATGAGAGGCCTACATTTCTACGTAAAAGATTTCTGGGTATGAGTCTATGGACTCTTAGACAGTAATCCATGGCGTCCAGTTTGTAACATGTTTCCAAAAGGGAAGCAAAGGTTTCAGTGTCGACGTCTATGCCGTTTTCACTGGACGTTTCGAGTTCTTTGATGATGGCTTCAAGGGCTTGGAGCTTGGTTTGGGTTTGGGGTTTATGGTAGACAATGAGAGGGGTTGGGGTTGGGTTTGAGAAAGAGAGGAGCTTGGTGCTTTGCTTTTGGTGAAGCTGCTGCTTAGGCTTGTTCTTGCTTCTCTTGCTGTTAGAGGAGCAGTGGATAGTGAGTTTTGTTGTGTGCAGATTCAAGGGTTGTAACGTGGTCACCATTTGTGAACTAAATGAGGCATGTACAAGAAACCAAAGAGGATTTTTTGTAGTTATAGATCCACTAGTGCTTGTGGGACAACATTCAGCATTTAGATATCTCTCTCAGTGACTTAGTTACTACAGTACTAAAATCAGAAATTTTCCTATCATGCTCAGGAAATACAAGATTAGATTTCAGATTAACTGTAACGAGATTAGAGATTTAGACTTCAGTATTTCAGTTTGTAGGATTGCGCTTATGATCCCCAACGTCCATGGATAAACAACAATGATTATCTACCATACTTATTCCATTTTATGTTGTATTATTACTTTTTTGTTTTTATATTTTGCTATGTGTGAAAATGAGTTTGTGCATTGTAACAAAAAAAAAAAGAGTTTGTGAATGAATTATATGATAATGCGACTCTTGTACATATCATGTGATGTTATTGGAGTTCATGTGTTTTACAACGGAAACAATTATAAAAGGAAGGCTTATTTAGTGTCTTGTATCTTCAATGTTTCATCCATCATTGAGTTCTTTTAAATTGTCAATCTCCCTCGTTTTCATACATCTAGTTTAACCTAAAATTAGGACTCGTTTTCATACATCTAGTTTAACCTAAAATTAGGATATTAGGGGAAATTAAAATGAAAATAATTATATTGGAAAACCGTTGGTAGATAAATTTATTTATTGTCTAGAAACATACTCTGGTAACTACACAAGCAGAGTTACCACTCAACTCCTTTGAATTGCTTTGTAATTTGTGTTCTGAAGTAACCATTGTTGTAGCTCTAATGCACCTTGTAATATTGGGGTGTTCAAAAGCTTGTACCAAGCAGAAACTAGCGCTGAAAATCTCTTTGCAAATTTTATCCCAATCTAACAATTTAAGTTTTTAACAGCAACATCTTGGTCCTTGTAACAGAAGCAAGGAAAAGTTTGTTTGTTTATAACCAGCATTTCAGGATCGATGGCCCACTCTTGTATCTTCTGTATTTCCATGGCTCAAATTCTCTCTCTCTCTCACTTTGTAATTATACAAAATTACAAATAGTTCTTTTTTAGACAAAATACAAATCGTTTGATCAAATATATTTACACTAGTGATACATTGATCGAAGTATTTTGTACTTATTTAAACTGTGAACCAAAAACCAAAGAGGATTTTTAAACTTACAGAGCCACTAGTGCTTGTGGGAACAAACATTCAAGATTTAGATATCTGTGTCTTCGAGTACAAACTACAAAGAAAATCAGAAATACTTTCTTATCATTCTAGGAAAATACAGGATTAGATTTCAGATCAACATTAAGGAGATTAGGCTTTAGTTTGAGACTTTGAGGAAGGTTACAAGTCACAACACTGAAAACTTGCTGTTAAACAGTAATCCGGCGTGGTTTTCTGTCCAGCTCAAGTGGTGTACAATTATCAAGTGCAGTAATCGGGGTACAAAAAATGGATCCCATTGATAGTAATTGCTTTAGAATTGACAGTGCTCCTTCTAGTAGGAATTTCCACTCCTCGTGAAGCTTTGTAGTTAGGAGACTGACCTCTGGTGTTCTTAGAGTCTCTCTCTACATTCTCTGCCATATTGTGCTCAAACATTCACTACATCACCTGCTGCAAGAAAAACAGAGGTTTGCCTCATTGGCCTCAGATCCTGGGCATACACGAACTATAAAAGTTGGGTTCTACAAAAGAACAGAATCAGAATTACCAATAACAACTTTTTCGGAAAAGTTATGTGGAAATTAACCAAACATACCTCAGTGCAGCGAAAATTGGGCGAACCTTTTCAAATATTTCATCAACTGTTCCAACTGCATTGATCTGCACAAATCATGTTGTCAATTTATACTTCTAGCCTTTTAGCAATATACAAGTAAGATCAGAGCCATAGAAGTTAACAATTAGAAGAATGTAGGTGATCTAAGTTTGTCAAACGGGAATCTCATAGATCAGCTTTGAGCCTAGAAAACAGCTCTGTATCTATATCACAGACATAGAAACAGAAGCATTCAACCCTCAAATGAGTGACTCACCCTGTGAAGTTTCCCCCTCTGTGTGTAGTAATTGACAATAGGCCAATTCAATTCATCAAACACTTCAAGCCGTTTCTTGATTGTTTCAATATTATCATCGATTCGTCCCTACAATAAAACACCACATTCAAGGTAAATATTTGCACACATAATTCAACCTAACAGAAATGTATAATCCATTCAAATCTCTACCTGATTACGATTTAGCACTCGCTTTACCATCTCTTGTTCAGGACAGTCAAAGAAAAGAACAACATCCGGTTCCGCTCCAATCTGCAATCGTTGTTGAAAAATGAAATTCTACTTTAGACATCACATCATATGATCTCTACAGTTTCCTCATTCACATACTTCTACGTGTTATGAATCTGCAAATTAAAATGCTCTGGCAGACAAGTCCAACAAGTCATTATGCAACATTACACAAATCACAGGAAAAGGAAGAAACTCACAACATGTTCAAATGCCTTGCGGTTCTCCTCACTCCTCGGGAACCCATCAATGAGGAACTTGCAATTATCACTCGCTTCCATCTCCTTTAGAATGAGCTGGACCGTCACTTGAGAGGGAACTATCTTTCCTTCTCTAATCGTTGCAAGAATCACAGAGCTGAAATCGCAGTTCAATAGCGCAAAAAGAATTAAAACAAAGCCACAGATTCATAAACCAGCTACAACTCCCTAAACAACAATGCAGATATCACTACTAACCCATATGCGCTGTTCGAAGCAATTTCCCTCCTCAGCAGATCCCCTGCACTCACATGAGTGAACCCAAATGCCTCAACTATCTTAGCACATTGAGTACCCTTCCCACTACCAGGGCCACCTGAAAATGACATCACCATTACGTCACCATCTCTTCAAGGCAACAAAATTCATGACCACTAGAACAAAAAAAAAAAAACTTACCCAACACAAAAGTTATGAACGGAGCAGCTTTTGACTGCACCGAAACATCAATTTACATCAATATTTCAGTCAATCAGATTAAAAAGGCATCTCAACCTCGGTAAAAAAAAAAAAAAAAAAAAANAAAAAAAAAAAAACTAACATCACAATTTGCAATTAGGGTATGAATTAGAGCAAGAAAAATGTTAATTTTGACCGTACCGGAGTTACTGTCTCTGATTGTGAGGTAAATGATTCGCAAATCTTGAATGCGGAAGCTGCCTGAGGTCAATGATTCATGATTCAATATCACTCTTCACAGAAACAAAATCGAATCAAACTTAGTGTGGAGTTGCGTACCTGGTTATGAGCGGAGGGTTTAGAATGGGAAATGAGAGGGGAGAGTGAAGCCACGCGCCTCCACATCGCGGCAAAGCTAGCTCAGATTTTCGGTGTTTGATATTTTGGGGTCGACGCTTTTTGTTCAGTGAGGCATTTCTGAGTGGTGTGCCTTGTTGTCTAAGCGTGGCGCGGCGAGTCTTAACTTTATACACGGGCCGTGTTTGTATGTACGGCCCAAACTAATGTTGGGCCCAAGGTTTGTTGGCTTGTAATTTTGTTCATACGGCATGTCGTAAGAAGGCTTACCTCTTCCTCTTCTGAAGTCTAGATGAAGCATGTTAGATTCTGGGTTTGATCGAGGAGCGTGAGAATCATAGATTGATCGGAAATCTTTTAGGAGGTTTCTTGGTTTTCCAGAGAGAAACTTTTGAGCTCGGAGAAGTATACAACGCTGGTCGGTATGCTTAGGCTTGCTATGTCATCCTTGACATGAGTGCTGTTAGCTTCACGAGACATGAACATTGTAAGTTTTTACCAATATATTCGAAATTACTTTACCTAGCTAGTTGTTTTCTTTTGTGCTGTCTGTTAGGCTCTACCCAGTGTAAAACAGTTTGCAAGATTAAATCAGAAGAGATGCAAATAGATCCACATTCTGTTAAACTTTTTCACACATGGAGCAAGTTGAAATTGTAACATAGTGTCGGCACGATTTGAACCTTTGATTATTATTGCGTGTTCTTATTGTTTCAGTGACAACTACATTTGCAAAAATGAGAGATGTTAATCATGTTATCATTTGGAAAAAGCAGAACGAAAGGAACAAATTTTTATTTATTTATTTATTATTTTTTTTTTTGGAGACAAGGGAGCCAAAAGAGAAATTTTAAAT
>NC_020497.1:20059475-20066188 GCF_000184155.1 Fragaria vesca subsp. vesca
AAGTATTGCATCTTTATCATGACATGTTTTATCGAATAACTAGCTATCTATGTTTAATAGCTACTGTACTTCTACAGTTGTACTAGCTAGCTTGTGAATTTTGAAAATTTGTATCGGTGATTCGGAGTCGGAATATAACAATAATCATTTGATTATAAATTGAACGATGATAACCAAAAATTTCTAGCAAAAATTAGACGAAATAATATGTAAAAAGAGGTATCAAATAGTAAATATATATTAATTATATTAAATAACGGAATATTTCATAAATTAAGGACATTTTAGGCATTTTGGAATGTGTATTAAGTATAATACTGAAATGAAAAACTTGATAGGTGGTGTATTAAGTAAGGGGTGTGTATTAATATATTAAGGGTGTGTATTTAAAATTTCTCGAGCCAAAAAGACCCAAACAAAGAAAAATGCTATTCTTTGAGATGTTAATAATCATGTTATCATTTGGAAAAAGCAGAACGAAAGGAACAAATGCTATTCTTTTTTGTTTTGGATACAAGGAAGCCAAAAGACCCTAAACAAATGCTATTCTTTGAGTTGAGTAAAGTAGTGCAAATGCTTTATTCTTGTGTGGTCTCTTTCTCAAAACTTGGTACAAATGCTATTCTTTGCCATCGGCCAAAGGACTTGTCGTCCATTCATACTTGATCTATGCGCAGAATATCGTTTGCATTCGTTTACAGTTTCGTGCTTCTTGAATTCGGCCGTTTAGAGGTTCGTCTTCTTGGATTTGGATCCGTAAACAAGTTCATGTGAGTGCTTTTTAATTGAATCCAATACTTCTCATCCAGTTTCAAGTTTTATCTGTATGCATCATTAATTAATTCAGACTTGATATGAGATGATAAACTTGTTCCCCTCATTGTTGCACACTAGCTTGCTTCAATTTGGATTGGTTGGGATTTAAGCGGAATCAGAGACTTGATTGCTTACCATCGAAGTGGAAGAATTAACTTCGCTAGTGCATATCAAAGTGAACTAGCTTTCATGTAAGTGATTTTTGATCCTGCATATCAAAGAGAAACATATTAAATTAAATAGATCAAAGCTAGAAGTTGCATATGTTATAAAAATTAATTTTCCACTATACATCGATTTCTCATCTTCATGTTTTTTCTTTTGTCAATGATTTCTACTCATTTCTTGTGAACGCATGAACCAAATGTTAAAATTGTGTCCTCTTTAACTACTGGAAAATGTTTGGGAGCACAAAAAAAAAAAATACCAAATACCAATACCAAATGATGTGGCCTATGCCACATCACTGTTTTTATTTTATCATTCTAATTATGTGGATTTATATGTGATTTATAAAAATAAAAAAATAAAGAAATTAAAATCATAAATCCCTACCGAGCTTCTCAATCCAATGGCCAATGGCCACAACTTGTACTCTTGTAGGATGAATGGATTATTCCTTTCTCTTAATAAAAATGGTATTCGGTTGCCCTAGCATATTGTGTGTGTGTGTAAGATTAAGATATCGTCAATCTGATGCTATCAATTAACAAGAGATTCACCTGTTGTTGGCAACTCAAAACTTTAAATCAAGAACAAGATATATGATTTCTTAAGAAGATTTATATAAACTGACTTCACAAATAGATGATTCTATTGCGTAAGAGCTTTGTTTTGATATTAGTTTTTTGTACTAGTAGGGCAGTAGATTGAAAAATTTACAGATTTGCAGGGACATTTGAAGAGCCGATAAAGCACTTGATTTTCTTTTAGAGACGAGAAGAAATTTGTGAATATCTTTTTGTTATTTAAAACTAAAATAAGTAAATAAAAAATCCACATAATATGAGCAATGTTAAATTGAAATTTATGTGGCATACGTCACGTCATTTGATGTTAATTTTTTGGTATAATCTTTTGGTGTACGTAGCACTACTGTTAACTACTAGTTCACTTTCAACAGTTTGAACTTTGAAGTACACTCGTACAAAAACGCTATGGGAGAGGCTGTTCTTGGGGCATTGCTTCCGGTGCTGCTCGAAAAGTTAGCGCAGCGAGAGGTCTTTCAGTACTTCAGACGTCTTAAGGGAGTCAACAAAACGGTGATGGAGAAGTGGACTAGAATGTTGACTGCAATTCAAGCAGTGCTGAGAGATGCGGAAGAGAAGCAACTAACACAAAGTGGAGTGAAACTGTGGCTAGATGATCTCAGAGATTTGGCTTACGATATTGAAGACATATTAGACACATTTGCTACTAAAGTGCTGAAGCGAAGGATAGAAAGACAACATGGAAGAAAAAGCAAGTACTCATGGATCAGCTCACTTTGTGGAGCTAAATTCAATTTAAGTTTGAACTCAGAAATCCAGAAGATAAGTGATCGACTTGAGAAGATAACTGCTCGAGAAAAGCAGTTTAAACTGAAGGAACATGAAGTGCCTAAAAAGCCGTGGAAAATGCCACCCACTACATCTCAACTAGATGGACCTGTGATCGGAAGGGAAGATGCAAAGGCTAAGATTCTTGGTGATGTGCTCTTAAAAGGCGAACATAGTACCAGCAATTTTCATAACTTTCGTGTGGTTTCCATTGTTGGTACGGGTGGACTAGGAAAGACAACACTTGCTAAAGATGTCTTCAACGATGCTGCACCTGAACAATTTCGCCCAAAGGGATGGGTGTCTGTGTCCGATGACTTCGACCTTCTAAGGGTAACAACTGCAGTTCTTGAATCTGTCACCTCAGGTTCTGTGAAGGAATCTAAAGAGCTCAATTCGGTTTTGGTAAAGTTGAGTGAGGAATTGGCTGGCAAGAAGTTTTTGATTGTTCTAGATGATGTCTGGAATACATGCAACTACGATCAATGGACAACATTGCAGTCGGCTTTTCGTGTTGGAGCAGTAGGAAGCAAGATCATTGTGACGACGCGTGATGTGAATGTTGCAAAGATGATGGGAGACAATAAACCTCATAACTTGGAGTCGATGTCAGGAGATGGTTGTTGGAAGATCTTTGAGCATCATGCACTGTTAAACAACATATCCCAAGATGTTGAGTTGTTTAAGAAGAAAATTGTAGAAAAATGCAATGGGTTGCCGTTAGCTGCAAAGACTCTTGGTGGTCTTTTACGTTGTAAAGAAAAAGATGAATGGGAAGAAGTACTAGAGCACAAGATGTGGAATCTATCAGACCAGATGGGCATCCTCCCAGCATTGAAGTTGAGCTATCACTATCTCCCATCAAATTTGAAACGGTGTTTCACCTATTGCGCGATACTTCCAAATGATTATGAATTTGAGGAGATGCAGTTGGTTCTTTTTTGGATGGCAGAGGATTTGATTCAGCAGCTACCAGAAGGAAACAAACAAATGGAAGATTTGGGACGTGACAATTTTCAAGAGTTGGTGTCCAGGTCATTATTTCAAAAATCAAGCAAAACAGAGTCGAAATACATAATGCATGACCTGGTTACTGAATTGGCACGTTGGGCTGCAGGAAGCTCATGTTCTAGATTGGAGGATATGCAGAATTATTACTTGCAACATAGATGTTTGCCCAAGGTTCGTCATTCGTCTTACATTCCTGGAGAGTATGATGGAGTTAAGAAGTTTGAGGTCTATTCTGAAGCTACATCTTTGCGGATGTTCTTACCACTACCACTTTCACTTTCATATTGGAATTATAATTATCTGGCTCAGAAGGTTACTTCTGATTTATTGACCAAACTCCATTACTTACGACTGCTCTCTCTAAATGAATACCGAATAACCGAGTTGCCAGATACAATTGGTGAATTGAAGCATCTACGGTATCTTGATCTCTCCCACACTGGGATAAGAAGTTTGCCAGACTCGACAACAACTCTGTACAACTTGCAGACATTGTTATTGAAAAGTTGTGACCAGTTGAAGGCACTGCCCACAAGCATGAGGAACCTAGTTAATTTGCGTCATCTCAACAATTCAGGTACACGGTCGTTGAAAGAAATGCCTCCTCAGCTTGGTCAATTGACTAACCTCCAAACATTGCCTGAGTTTGTTATTGGCAAAGGTAGTGGATCAGGAGTAAGAGAGATCGAGTCATTATTGCATCTGCAAGGGACATTGCACATCTCAAGACTAGAAAATGTGATTTGTGTCGAGGATGCCAGGAGTGCCAACTTAAAGAGCAAGGAAAGGCTTGAAGCCCTATTTCTTGAATGGTCTTCTTCGAGTGTCTCAACAGAAGATGCAGCAATTGTGCTTGACATGTTACAACCTCATAGCAAGCTCAAAGAGCTCACCATCAAAGGTTATGCTGGATTGAAATTTTCAACATGGATTGGGAATCCTTCATTCACTAAAATGGTGCGGGTAGAGTTAGAAGGTTGTAATCATTGTCAATTCTTGCCACCATTCGGACAGTTGCCTTGTCTCAAAGAACTTTGTATACAAGAAATGGATGCAGTGGAGAGTGTTGGTGTTGAGTTTTATGGAAAAGGTAAATTGTCGTTTCAAGCTTTAGAGACCCTGGAGTTACATAATCTGAAAAATTGGAAGAAGTGGTATCCTTGCCAACAAAGTGAGGGGGTTGAAGTTTTCTCTTGCCTGAAAAAGCTTTCCATCGGCGGCTGCCCTAGATTGGAGGGTGATTTACCAGAGAAGCTTGATTCATTAGCACAGCTTAGGATATATGGATGTGAGGAATTGGTGGTTCAGTATCTAAATACAAACAGCTTCATGGATCAAACATTGAAAAGTGCAAGATGGTGGTGTACGACACAAGTACAGTTCAGTTTGAGTTACTAGAGAGTTTGACATATTCAAATGTATCAGAATTGAGATTCCAAACAGAGGCGTTCATGAAAAGCTTGAAAAATGTTAAAGAGTTGAAGATCACTGGTTGTGAGGAGCTTACACGTTGCTTTCAAAATGAGGATAGATTACTGCAACACTTGATTTCTCTTGGTCGTCTGTATATCGAAGACAACTCGATCCTTGTTGAAAAGCTAGGGATTGAAGCAGAGCAGTTGGTGCAATTGCAAATCCTGGATTGCAAGATTGAACGTCTGGAATTAAGCAAGTGTGGAAGCCTTGTGAAGGTACCAGAAGGATTGCATCACCTTAGATCACTTCAAGAGCTGCACATAAGTGAATGTTCAAGTCTTGTTTCTTTTCCGGATGTTGGTCTGCCACCTTGTCTTCAAGAGCTGCACATAAGTAAATGTTCAAGTCTTGTTTCTTTTCCGGATGTTGGTCTGCCACCTTGTCTCCAAGTCATAGTGATTCATGACTGCGAATCTCTTTCACACTTGATGCAGCTCTTGATCTAAGTCACACCCAGAATATTGGAAGAATGATCAAAAGTCATTTCCCACACTCCCAGGTTGGTGGATTCTGCCATCTGGTTATGTACATTTTACCTAGCTGGAATCTTCTTCTGACATGTACCATCTTCTCCTCCAGTAATCCATAAAGTTAGGTTTAGCTAAGATACAACTTCTTTTCTGTCATTGTGCAAGTAAATAAGTAATACTATCTGACTTTTACAAATCTCAAAAAGTTCAGAAAATGTTTTAGGCATAGCTGTGATCTGGCATATCCACTGCTCTTTGACTGATCATCATCCCTTGGCTGTTTGTAGAGTCTGGTATTCTGGAGTTTGTAATTCAAACCTCATTCTACAAAAGAGCAGATTGCAGCATAACTTATAAAGATAATATGCGACTTCTACTTACCCATTTTTCTTGTTTATCACATTTTTTTCAGTTCATTGTGGTTTCACTGAAAGAGGGCATGTTCAATAATGCTAATGTCCTTTTCCGAACAAAGTTTGTGGATGGAATTTCAACTGTTCAAAGGACCGTTGCTAAACAAAACAAGTGATGCTGGTACATCTCCAATCCCTTTACTAAATGGCCCTTTCTACTGTTTTCTTTCCATGTTTCCATGCTCATTTCAATTGTAGCTTTGCGTTGAACACAAGTTGCTTCTTTGCTATCATATCAAGTATAACTTGTTCTGATTTGTCGAACTTTTCTCTTTTGGTTCAGATGTTTTACTTTACCATGGTGAATGATCCTTTCCTGTGAGGGCTTATCTATCTTCAACGTATGTATGAGAAACTTCTTGTTTGTCTACTACATGTGCTAGTTGGTTATGCAATCAATCTCCAGCTTTCATTTAGATACAAGTGCATATGTAAAACTGTATCAACTCTTGAGTAGTTTCATGGTGGTGGCATCCCAATGTTGTGCTTGTTTCGAGCCTTGTGCTCAACCTGCATATATTGTAGAGCGTCGAATTTGTACGCCAAATTTTCGAATAATTGTTGAATTTGAATGATATTGCCCATAAGCCCATCTCTGTGAAGACTATCCAATAATTATTCAAATTCACCAAAAAAAAAAGGTGGTCCAAATACGTTTTATTGCCAAAAACGCATCTTCCAAAAATCATTTACTAAACATGGCCGTCTCCAGTTTAACAGATGAAAACATAGATGCACACATACAGTAAGTGTCAACGGTTACAGTAGAACACACACTTTTACCAGTTAAAATGGTAATTTCGGTGTCGGCAGGGTGAAACCTTTGTGTTCCATCGCCTTTTCCCGTCATTCCTGTTGAGTGGCTCACCTTTGTTTCATCGACTTTTAGGAAAGTGCGAGTGGTTTTCATATCTAGACTTTTTGCCAGAGGAGCTTCTATCCATTCATACTTGAACTATACACACTGCACTGTATCATTATTCATCTAA
>NC_020497.1:20066208-20087624 GCF_000184155.1 Fragaria vesca subsp. vesca
TGAACTAATTAAACTGGATCCGCTTACTAATTTGTGCAGTATAGCTGGAATCAGATCGATCTGCAACAAGAAAGTCTGTCATGATCATGATCTCAGAGACTTGGCTCACCTTGTGGAAGAATTAACGTTGCAAGTGTTTTAGTTGTGATCTCACAGAAGAAATAATCAACTTTTCATGTAAGTGCATGTTTTCCGATCTTGCAAATTAAGGGAAACAAATCAGATTTAACACCCATTTCATTGTTTAAATTATTTTCTAGCATGCATGCATCAACTATAATTGTACCTTAATTAACTACTAGCTTCACTTTCTGCAGTTTTGAATACATCGATTGTACAAAAAAGAAACGATGGGGGAGGCTGTTCTTGGTGCATTCCTCCCGGTGCTGCTTGAGAAGTTGGCGGATCAAGAGATCACTGAGTACTTCGGACGCCTTAAGGGGGTCGACAAAAAGGTGCTGGAGAAATGGACTAGAACGTTGAGGGCCATTGAAGCGGTGCTGAGTGATGCTGAGGAGAAGCAACTAACACAAAGAGCAGTAAAAGACTGGCTGGATGATCTCAGAGATTTGTCTTACGATCTTCAAGATGTATTGGACATATTTGATACTAAAATGCTGAAGCGGAGGATAGAAAGACAACAAGGAAACAAAAGCAAGTTATGGAGCTCACTCTCTAAAGTTAAGTCCAATTTTGGTCTGAACTCAGCAATCAAGAAGATAAGTGATCGACTTGAGGAGATAACCACTCGAGAGAAGCAGCTTGGTTTGAAGAAACTTGGAGTGTCTAAAAAGCCATGGAAAATGCCACCCACTACTTATCAACTTGATGGACCTGTGATCGGAAGGGATGAAGCAAAGGCTAAGATTCTCTATGATTTGCTTTCAAAACAAGAGAATTATCATGTGGTTGGTATTGTCGGTACTGGAGGACTAGGAAAGACAACACTTGCTAAACATGTATTCAACGATGCTGCAACTGGCCAGTTTTCCCCAAAAGGATGGGTATCTGTGTCAGACGACTTTGACATTGTAAGGGTGGCAGCAGCCGTTTTGGAATCAGTCACGTCCTCTCCAGTTCAGGAATTCAAGGAGCTTAACTCAATTCTGGAGAAGTTAAGTAAGGAATTGGCTGGTAAGAAGTTTTTAATTGTTCTTGATGATGTCTGGCACACTTGTAGCTATAGTCAATGGACTACACTGCAGGCCTCCTTTCGTGTTGGAGCAGCTGGAAGTAAGATCATCGTGACAACACGTGACGCCAAAGTCGCAAATATGATGGGAGATAGGAGCCCTTATAACTTGAACCCGATGTCAGAAGATGAATGTTGGAAACTCTTTCAGCACCATGCACAGTTAAAAAACAGACCTGAAGATGTTGAGTTCCTTAAAGAGAAAATTGTAGAAAAATGCAATGGGTTACCGTTAGTTGCAAGGACTCTTGGTGGGCTTTTACGTTGTAAAGAAGTAGACGAATGGGAAGACTTATTAGACCACAAGATGAGGACTCTATCAGATCAGAACAAGAAGGAAATCCTTCCAGCATTGAAACTGAGCTATCATTATCTCCCTTCGACTTTGAAACGGTGTTTCTCCTACTGTGGAATACTTCCAAATGATTATGAATTTGAGGAGATGCAATTGATCCTTTGGTGGATGGCAGAAGGTTTGATTCCGCCCAAAGAACATGAGCAAATGGAAGATTTGGGTCGTGACTATTTTCAAGAGTTGGTGTCTAGATCATTGTTTCAAAAATCAAGCAAAACAGAGTCGC
The DNA here is from genome assembly GCF_000184155.1 of Fragaria vesca subsp. vesca. Classification (NCBI taxonomy): domain Eukaryota; kingdom Viridiplantae; phylum Streptophyta; class Magnoliopsida; order Rosales; family Rosaceae; genus Fragaria; species Fragaria vesca. Next base: position 20,067,982 of record NC_020497.1, read on the forward strand.
GGTACATAATGCATGACCTCGTTACTGATTTGGCACGTTGGGCTGCAGGAAGTTCATGTTGTAGATTGGAGGACATGCAGAATTATGACTCGCAGCAACATACATGTTTGCCCAAGGTTCGTCATTCGTCTTACATTCTTGGAAAGTATGATGGGGTTAAGAAGTTCGAGGTCTATTCTGAAGCTACATCTTTGCGAACGTTCTTACCACTTTCACCTTCATATTATGTTCATTATCTGGCTCCGAAGGTTACTTCTGATTTATTTCCCAAACTCCAATACTTACGACTCCTCTCTTTGAAAAGTTATCGAATAACCGAGTTGCCAGATACAATTGGTGAATTGAAGCATCTACGGTATCTTGATCTCTCCCACACTGGGATAAGAAGTTTGCCAGACTCGACAACAACTCTGTACAACTTGCAGACATTGTTATTGAAACGTTGTCACGAGTTGAAGGCACTGCCCACAAGCATGAGGAACCTAGTTAATTTGCGTCATCTCAACAATTCATTTACACGGTCATTGGAAGAAATGCCTCCTCAGCTTGGTCAATTGACTAACCTCCAAACATTGCCTGAGTTTGTTATTGGCAAAGGTAGTGGATCAGGAGTAAGAGAGATCGAGTCATTATTGCATCTGCAAGGGACATTGCACATCTCAAGACTAGAAAATGTGATTCGTGTCGAGGATGCCAGGAGTGCCAACTTAAAGAGCAAGGAAAGGCTTGAAGCCCTATTTCTTGAATGGTCTTCTTCGAGTGTCTCAACAGAAGATGCAGCAATTGTGCTTGACATGTTACAACCTCATAGCAAGCTCAAAGAGCTCACCATCAAAGGTTATGGTGGATTGAAATTTTCAACATGGATTGGGAATCCTTCATTCACTAAAATGGTGCGGGTAAAGTTAGAAGGTTGTAATCATTGTCAATTGTTGCCACCATTCGGACAGTTGCCTTGTCTCAAAGAACTTTGTATACAAAATATGAATGCAGTGGAGAGTGTTGGTGTTGAGTTTTATGGAGAAGGTGACTTGCCGTTTCAAGCTTTAGAGACCCTGGAGTTACATAATCTGAAAAATTGGAAGAAGTGGTATCCTTGCCAACAAAGTGAGGGTGTTGAAGTTTTCTCTTGCCTGAAAAAGCTTTCCATCAAGGACTGCTCCAAATTGGAGGGTGATTTACCGGAGAATCTGGATTCACTAGCACAGCTTGAGATTTGCGGATGTGAGGAATTGGTGGTTTCAGTAGCCAAATATAAACAGCTTCACGGATCAAACATTGAAAAGTGCAAGATGGTGGTGTACGACACAAGTACAGTTCAGTTTGAGTTACTAGAGAGTTTGACATTTTCAAATGTATCAGAATTGAGATTCCAAACAGAGGCGTTCATGAAAAGCTTGAAAAATGTTAAAGAGTTGAAGATCACTGGTTGTGAGGAGCTTACATGTTGCTTTCAAAATGACGATAGATTACTGCAACACTTGATTTCTCTTGGTCGTCTGTGTATCGAAGACAACTCGATCCTTGTTGAAAAGCTAGGGATTGAAGCAGAGCAGTTGGTGCAATTGCAAATCCTGGATTGCAATATTGAACGTCTGGAATTAAGCAAGTGTGGAAGCCTTGTGAAGGTACCAGAAGGATTGCATCACCTTAGATCACTTCAAGGGCTGTACATAAGTGAATGTTCAAGTCTTGTTTCTTTTCCGGATGTTGGTCTGCCACCTTGTCTCCAAGTCATAGAAATTTGGTACTGCGGATCTCTTTCACACTTCGCAAAATACCAGATTTCTCCCAGCCTAAAAAAAATAGAGATCAGGAATTGTGGGAATTTGAAGTCATTAATAGAGAAAGAGGAGGAGGTGGGTAACGGTTCTTCTTCTTCTTGTCTTGACCATTTGCAGATAAGCAAATGTCCCTCTTTGATGTGCTTATTATGCAAAGGTCAATTACCCAGGTCTCTTAAACAGCTTCGGATAGAGTTTTGTGGACAGCTGGAGCTAATAACTGACAGGTTCCTCGATGATAGCTGCCAACTCAAAGAAATTTTCATCGTAAACTGCCCAAACCTGAAATCCTTACCCGAGGGACTGTGCCACCTCACCAATCTTCAGTCATTAATTGTTCACGATTGTCAAAGTCTTGTTTCGTTGCCGAGAATGAATGTGTGGCCAAGAAATTTGAGCATCGGAGATTGCGAGAAATTGGAGGTGGCACAGTTGGCGAGAGACATGATGCACACCGAGAAATTGGAAATTGATTACTTTGAAGGTTTAACAACTACAACTTCCTTCCCCACCAACGTAACATCACTGGAAATTAACAAGATCAAGAATTGTAAGGCGCTGATGGAATCTCAAGGGTTGCAGAGACTCGCTTCTTTGAGAGAATTGAGTCTGAGGGGTGAAGATGATGGAGGTCTGGTGTCATTTCCACCTGCTGCTGAGAATTCAAAGGAGACGGAGATACTGCTCCCCAGATCTCTTGTTAATTTGAGAATTTCAGGCTTCCCAAATCTAAAGAAACTGAGCAAGGGCTTTCAATTCCTCACCTCTCTTGAAATTATTGGGATCTCCAACTGTCCGAAGCTTACAACCCTTCCAGTGGAGGAAGGCCTGCCTCTTTCACAACTTCGTATTCACAACTGTCCTCTACTTGAACAGAGATACAAAGGACGATACCGGCACAAGATAGCACACATCCCTTGTGTACAAATTAATTACAAAGTCATATAAGAGAAAACCAACACTCCTCGACCGAGTCGTTTCCAGGTACGCACTTGTAATTTGAGACAACATCCGCACTGATGATAATGTTATCAAATACATGTAGAAAAGCGAGGGAACATGTTGAAGCTTGTCAAACTTTCCTCTGTTTTCCACATCTAACGTTTTATTTCTTCCATCTACAGGTCTCCTAATGCTCAAAACTGTTGATCACATCCTTTTCCTCCACAAAATATGATATTAATTTGGATTCTCAATTCCAGAAAGTTTAATTCTGTGGAAACAATATCAAAGAAACTTAGCTTCCAGAATGCAATTCCATCTGGATAGTCCTTTGCGTCCCTTGCGTACAATATGGGTTATAGAGTCCTTTACAGGTAAATAGTTATAATTTCAGACAACATCCGCACTGATGATAATATTATCAAATATGTTTGAAAAGTGAAGGAACATATTGAAGCTTGTCAAACTTTCCTCTGTTTTAAATTTGAACTTTTTATTTCTTCCATCTGCAGGTCTCCATATAATATGACATTTGGAGTCTCAACTCGATCCCTTCCGGGAAGTTTGTGATAGAAACAATATCAGCTCTGTCGAGGTTTGTCAAATACACTAAGATGTGAAAATGCAACTCAATTTGTACTGTATTGCATGTAGTTTTGTATTCTGTGTTGAAGTTTAGTTTGCTAATCACTATTCAAATACTCGTAGTATTCAATGGCTTTATAACAATGTATTATGTCATCTTAATCAAGCTACTAATCAAACACAAGCTGCCATTGCTGGTTGTAAACTGTGACACTCAAACACTCTCAAGGGCGAGTGTTTGAGTGTATATATTTGTCTCTTTTTTAAAAGGATAACTTATATTGCTTAATCAATGGCGAAAAGTAAATAGTTCAAACTTTTAAATGTAACATATTTAGTAGCAAAACATATATGTTGAACAACAGCATGAGACTCTTTTATAGATAGTGTTGTAAGTAAGTTTTAGTAGCAAAACATATATATGTAGTAGCCTTTACAGAGTAGTATGCTCCAATTTCCGGCAAATATCTGAAAATGGGTACGTTACAGGCATTTTGTCACAGCCAGGATATATGGTTCTGAGGATGCCCTGGGAATAGGTTTAACAGAGGCTATTCAAGATGGGACGGTGGAAAGAGAAAACATTTTTGTTACCTCTATGTTATGGGGTGGTCATCATCATTACCCTGTTGTTTCAGTGCTCTAAAGTAAGCACAGATTCTAGATTACTTACCTATCAACACCGAATTCATTTCTTAATCTACTGACTAAATTTTGAACTAGGCAGATGGTTATGTTGGTTGATAACTTGATATTGTGGACTTCAATGGTAGCTTTTTGGCTGGTGCGAATCTGATAATATTAGTGATACTAAGGTATTAAGCTGCTCATTGGTACTTATGTAATGTAGCATTGATTCATGCAGTTTTCTAATTGGACTTTCTAATGACAGGCTGGGGGACTGTTTTAATTTGTATTGGTGATTGAGTTGCGGAGGACTGGAGGCCGCTGTAAAGAAGAAGCTCAAGTAAGATTAGTTTCAGTGGCCTTTGCTTGTACTTATTTATATATTATCCATCCAAATGTGTTTCCCTTGGTGCTTGTTTGCAGTGTTATAAGCGTTCATCTGATGAGTTCAAAGTCTTTGGTTGGAGTAGCTAGCTGGAGTTGCATCAGAGATTCAAAAGGAAAAGAAGGTATGCACTTCTTAGTTATGTGTATACATGTGTCCAGTTCATTGTTTAAACCATTGATATCAGTTTATGTGTATAGCATTATCCATTCTCATGCATATTTTGTACTTTCTGTTGAATGAATTGGAACTTGAACTTCTATCATTTACATGAACTCCAAATTGAGTTCTTTGGCTGTGTTTTGGTGCAGGGGGTGTGACGTGTAAGTTATGGTGAGCTTTTTGTTACAAACTCAGGGAATCACCTCTTTGAATTGAACAAGAGATCTGGGGAGAAGCATGAGTGAACACTGTGAACCCAAAGTCTCATCTATCTCAGCACATTGCCCTCTCAGCACATTGCCTCTCCCACTACCAGGACCACCAGAGAATGAGGTCAACATAACGTAACAACCTCTTCCAAGGCAACATAACTGATCATTCATACGAATGACATACTTCTTTGCTATCATTTCTGAGAATAACTTGGTCTGATTCGTCGAACGCTTCTCTTTTGGTTCAGATGTTTTACTTTACCACGGTGAATGATCCTTCCTAGTAAAGCTTATTCATCTTCAAGACACGTACGTATGAGAAACTTCTTGTTTGTTTACGTGTGTTGGCTAGAATGATCATGCAAACAATCTCACAGCTCTCATTTAGGTACAAGTGGATATGTAAAACTGTGCTTCGAGTAGTTCCATGGTGGTGGCATTCAAATGTTTGTGCCTATTTCGACCCCTGTGCTCAGTTTGGTATTCTAAAGCTTTGAATTTGTATGCCAAATCTGTTCGTGTATTAGATTTTCGAATCATTTTTGTGGTCTCTAAGATGATAGGAAGAACATGATGAGAAAATCTCTGCTTCACATGACTGATTTTTGGGTTGGGATTCTAACGCGTCGATCTTTGTGGCGGTGCTCAAAATATATGTATCATGTCTTGTTGTGAAATATGTCCACAAAATCTATGCTATTATATAACCAGCAATGTGTATCTTCCTAAGGGATTTAGAATGCCTAATGTATTCCCCCTATCGGATTTTGGTCTTCCCAGAAATGGATTTTGATATATAATCCAATCTAATTCGTATATAATAGGCCGACTAGGTGGTGGTACTGAGTAGTACGGTGTAAGCTCTATGGGATTTGGACCCAAACTGTCATGAAAATAGGGATGTTGTCTCATAAGTGTAAAGAAGAATACTCAAGAACCTAGATCTGCTAATGTGATTAAATTTCAAGATTAAGCAAGGGGGATTAATTACTAAAATGAAATTTATAACATCATTTGACTTTTAAGCCACATCAACTGTTTTCTTATTAAGGTTATATATGCTACCCTTAAATCTTAATTTTTAAACGCTTCTCAGACTGACGGAACACAACAACTTTAACGAGATTATTTTATTTACAATTTTTCAAAGTTGAAAAACATGAAAATTCATTAAAAAAAGACTGTTAACATTTTTATGTTCTGTCAATTAGAACACCTTCTAAAACTCATGTTCTATGAATCTCTTTCACACATCGCAAAATACCAGATTTCTCTTAGCCTTGAAAGAATAGAGATCACGAATTGTAGGAATTTGAAGTCATTAATAGAGAAAGAGGAGGAGGTGGGTAACGGTTCTTCTTCTTCTTGTCTTGAGGATTTGAGAATAGGGAATTGTCCCTCTTTGATGTGCTTATTATGCAAATGTCAATTACCCAAGTCTCTTAAACAGCTTAAGATAAGGGAATGTGGACAGCTGGAGCTAATAACTGAGAGGTTCTCGATGACAGCTGGCAAGTCGAACAAATTTTCATCTCTGACTGCCCAAACCTGAAATCCTTACCCGAGGGCCTGTGCCACCTCACCAATCTTCAGTCATTAACTGTTTTGGATTGTCAAAGTCTTGTTTCGTTACCGAGAATGAATGTATGGCCAAGAGAGATATGGATCGAAAATTGCGATAAATTGGAGGTGGCACAGTTGGCGAGAGACATGATGCACACCAGTAATCTTGAAGATCTGACAATTGATTACTTTGAAGGTTTGACAACTACAACTTCCTTCCCCACCAACCTAACATCACTGGAAATTGACAAGATCAAGAATTGTAAGGCGCTGATGGAATCTCAAGGGTTGCAGAGACTCACCTCTTTGAGAGAATTGGATCTGAGGGGTGAAGATGATGGAGGTCTGGTGTCATTTCCACCTGCGGCTGAGAATTCAAAGGAGACGGAGATACTGCTCCCCAGATCTCTTGTTGATTTGGACATTGGATTCTTCCCAAATCTAAAGAAACTGAGCAAGGGCTTTCAATTCCTCACCTCTCTTGAACTTCTTTCCATCCTCAGCTGTCCGAAGCTTACAACCCTTCCAGTGGAGGAAGGCCTGCCTCTTTCACTTGAGCGACTTTATATTGACAACTGTCCTCTACTTGAACAGAGATACAAAGGACGATACCGGCACAAGATAGCACACATCCCTTGCGTAGAAACTAATGGCGAAGACATATAAGAGAAAACCAACACTCCTCGATGGAGTGGTTTCCAGGTACGCACTTGTAATTTGAGACAACATCCGCACTGATGATAATGTTATCAAATACATGTAGAAAAGCGAGGGAACATGTTGAAGCTTGTCAAACTTTCCTCTGTTTTCCACATCTAACGTTTTATTTCTTCCATCTACAGGTCTCCTAATGCTCAAAACTGTTGATCACATCCTTTTCCTCCACAAAATATGATATTAATTTGGATTCTCAATTCCAGCCTTACCAGAAAGTTTAATTTGTATAGAACTGTCTGTGGAAACAATATCAAAGAAACTTAGCTTCCAGAATGCAATTCCATTTGTTATTATTAGTGGGTGTATTGTACTGCATGGACAACTTGCATTCCAAGTTCATTTCAAATATTGTACTGCATCTAGTGATTTCATTTGGTATTTTATTAGTTTGCATTGTATCTAGTCTCTCATGCATTCGGATAAATTTATCAGTCATACTGTTCTTCTTTAACAATGTGTTTATGTCATCTTAATTGTGCTACTGATAAAAACAAGCTGCCATGGTTAGTTTGTAAGTTGCCAGTTGCCACACTCTCATACACTCCAATTCCATCGGAGGATTGAGAGCATAAACCGGAGTAATATCTATGTCATCTAGTTTTATGTCTTTGAACCAGCAAGAAGTTGGCGGATCAAAGGGTCAGAGGTACTTGAATACATCGGACTCCTTAAGGGAGTCGAAATATAATGCTCTCAAACACTCAAAATTTATGCATGTTGCATATGCTATGAAGTGATGAAGATTGCAAGTTAACAACGAGATGAAATTAACTAGATAAAAATAAATATTAGAAATTTGGTAAACTTTGCTTAAGAATACAAAAATCAAGTTCCTATAAAACACTCTTAAATCTACATTAACGGCTACCATCTAGCTGTTGATACCCAAATCAAATAGTATAACAGATCGATCTATACAATATGAGAGTAGCCGAGTATTAAAACTTCATTTCCCACGTACTATAGCCTATGAGTCTTACATGAAGTAAAACAAGCATAACCATGTATAAATATATTTATATTACCATTACCATTTCAAATCATCTTTGCATCCAAAGAACATGCAAAGGGCATGACATACAAATGTGCTCAATCTAGCATCATTCATCCACAACACTCTTTGAAATCCACATTAGCTAGCTACTACTTTAATCCAATCATACCCAAATGAAAACTCATGGTACAGTTGCCTTATCCACCTTACACCATCAATCATAACCAAACGCTGCTTTGAAAGAAATCAAACGTCAAAAGACTCGAGGCACTCAGCACTGATCCATTAGATTATTGGGACTTTGTCAAAGGCTCATAGCTTTAGTGGGTTTGATCGAAATTGCTTTTGGAAAATGGAGTTTGGGGATTGGTCTAATTGGCTTTGCTGCCTTAACACTCAAAGTTTATTATGACCATCGTGTATTATAACTTTAGATGCAGCCAACTCCCCACACTAGATCGACCAACCAAGGCAGGTGAATAAGCTTACTACACATCACACATGCATGTTGAATATTGGACAAAAGCTGATCAAACTTTATGAAATTTGATCCGGCATTATATGTTATTGTCATGGCTTCAGTTTACTGAGGATGCATTAGTGACATCAATCCTTCAGAGAATGATATCACTTGATCGGATAATGATGTCACTCATAAACTCCATAGGTTCTACAAAGTATTTTATATCATCGGAAGTCACGCTTCTAAAATGTAATTAACTCCATTTATCCAAACTCTGTATACATCACATTTGAACATGAAGTTGAGAAATTCAATGTATCTGAATTACTACTGAATTTACTAACAATTAGTTATGTCAAATGACGCAGAATAATAAGATGAAATTAAGTTTTTCGTAACTTTTAAAATATTGTCGAACTATGATACAACTGCGACCTCCATAGAGTGAATTGAGATGGGAAAATGATAGATTGAAGTCATTGAACCATAAGCACCCAACTGAAATGAAGTGACAGAAGATTGTGGTGAAGCTAGTAAGAACCACGACTATAGCCTTGAGTGTGGTGACGATATAGGTGATGGAGTGCTGAAGTAAGAGTGAGGGAAGTGAGAACACGACACGTTGAAAATATAGTGAACTAAAATCACAAATTTTAAAAGAGAAAATTAGAAAGGTGAATGCGATCAAAAATAAAATACAAATGGGAAACATAAGAAAATGGGAGGATCATAGTTGAGATTAGGTCCCAGGCACTTTTCTGTGAGGACTTTTCACAAACACCTGGCGGGTGCACTACTCCACTCTCTCTGTGCCTCTACGGGCCTCCCCTGCCTTTGCCCTGTCATCGGGAGCGTGACTCTTTGAACTTCTTGTTATTACACTGTGTATTTATACGTCGTATATATAATAATTTTATTTATGTTATTTATATTTTTAGATTTTTATGATTTGTTTAATGAATTTATGCCAATATAAATGGTATAATAATGTGGGAAATCGAATCCTCTGGACAAAGGCATGCACCGCCCCAGTCATTTTCTTGTCATGAACTCATCATCATGGACAGTGCAAGTGGAATGACACCCTTGTGAAGGACCTTTTTGTTGGGCATGCTTATGCCTTTGGGACCAGAATTTCCTTAAACCATGTATGTTTTTTTCTATGGATCATCAAGAAAAGCAAGAGAATATGTTTCTGTTTTGATCTCTACCGAAGAAAAATACATTATCCTCTTATCAATGAAGGAGCTTTACAATAAAAATTGGCATGAATAAAAGTTTGATTAGCAATGACTACCCTACTACTGCATATAATAGTAGAAGAATCATCTTGGACAGGTTATATGGATATAATTTATTATATACGTTGAGTAGGTTCATTAGAATAACTCATCATAAAAAGCTCGGATCAATGAATTAATGTACACTCATTAATTTATCAGGGTACGGAAGAAAACCGTCTTTATTTATTTCTCATTAAATACGAAACTTGTAAGAATTTAAGTAAGTTGAAATAGTTGTTTTTGTGTTGCATCAAAGAAGTTACCTACGAACATTCATGAGTTTTTTCTTTCATAAAAATAGATACAATAGATTGAACTTACGCGAAAGCGTAAGAATATGCATGTTATATGCTAAAAGAATAATAATGATAAATACCATGGTAACTATCGACGTTACTTTGGTCCAAGAATCAGTTGTGTCATACACGCATAAACGTCAAGCGTGAGACTAGTACTTTCTTTTTCATCTTTTTCTGTTTTCTCCTAAAAGCTAGGCAGTCACTACTCACCAATATATAAAGGTGGGTGAGTGGGGCTTAGGCTCTCTTGGAGTTGCAAAGATTGGTGCGAAGCTAAGCAAAGGTGTAGTACTAGCACAAAGTGATGGGCAGGCAACCTTGTTGTGACAAGCTTGGTGTCAAGAAAGGTCCATGGACCGCCGAGGAGGACAAGAAATTGGTGAATTTCATCCTCACTCACGGTCAATGCTGCTGGCGCGCAGTCCCCAAGCTCGCCGGCCTGCGTCGCTGCGGCAAGAGCTGCCGCCTCCGCTGGACTAATTATCTGCGGCCTGACTTGAAGCGAGGGCTACTCAATGAAGCTGAGGAGCAGCTTGTTATTGACCTCCATGCTAGTCTTGGCAATAGGTTCTTTACCATATGCTCACTTCATTTCTATCATCCTATATATATACTTGGACTATAGCCTAGCTACCTTAATTTCTTAGCTGATCAGTATAGTTGTGGATTGTGATTTTTGTTGTGTAGGTGGTCAAAAATTGCAGCAAGATTGCCTGGCAGAACAGACAATGAGATCAAGAATCACTGGAATACACACATCAAGAAAAAACTTATTAAGATGGGGATTGATCCAATTACTCATGTGCCTCTCCAAAAACAAGTCACTACAACCCCACAAGAAACGCCTTGTGAAGCCAATATTCAACAAAGTGTGAACATACCGGAGCACGGAGTCTCCGGCAACGAAAATGGCAGCTCTGCAACTGAGAATTCCACGAGCAATGAAGCTCAATCACTAATTGAGGCCGATGCTAACGTTGAAGATGACCCTTTGGTGAGTTACATATTATCTGATACGTTTCTAGAGGATTGGTCATGGAGTTTTCCAGCTGTGGAAGACGGTTACAATGATCTTGGCTTGTCTTCAACTTCATCAGAGGATAGCTCGTCAGCTTGGTTTATGGATTGTAAGGATTTTGGGGTTGAAGATTTCGAGCTTGGAAATTGTATCAATTAAATAACAGGGACATGTTCATATTACAAGCAGTACTACAACACAGAATGGTGGTATGCATTATGCAAATCCCCAGATAGTTTACCTAGCAATGTGAAAAAGATTTGACACTTCACTTTTCTGTCTGATAAATGATGAGGTTGAAGAAAGAAAAGACCCCATCAATTTGTTTAAGAAATCACTTGCTCATCTGAAGCTCACTTCAGCACTCTGATAATTTTCTATTCTTGAAAAGTTCCCACCGAACGCCAAGTGGAACACATGTAAATCAAAATCCAGAAAAGTTCTAAATCAGCCAATGCCATCAAAACTAGGGTTTGGTTGGTAGGGTGTCCCTTTGCAAAGTACATGATAGCTTATGTAAAAAGTTTTTTAACTTCACTATCGTAACAGAGATAGAGTTGATACCAACTCTAATCTAAGCGTCACATCACCCCAAAACGGACCACTTCTATTAAAAAAGGGCCAAAGTTTATGAAACAATTATTATATCTAGTATGATTAATTTATATACAGAAGGTATGAAGAACAAGGTTTTAAAGAATCATGGGTTGATCCAAAGTATATCACCTCTCCTTTCGTAGTGTTGCACCAAATTGTATGATAACCATCCTATATATACTTGATCTAATGAATAATAAAGTAAAAAAAAAAAAAAATGATTAAACACCAGGAATAAGTGCGACTGTTCTCAAACTTTAATTAATGAAACTCAAATTATTGCGACTGTATAAAGGTTGTCATCTGGACAACTTATTTACTTATTAACAACAATGAAATGCCAGAGTTCTTTCTTCATTATATAAAATTTTGATGGTCAAATTGTCAATTTCTTGATAATTTTATGGTGAGACATCAATTCTTGAAAGAGAAGCCAAACTTGTTGCAAACGTATCCTTAAAATTAGAAGCTTAATTTTCTCCCTATCCCATAACTTATATGGAGGAAGAGATTCCGGTCTCATACTACTTTGTCTGTATAAGCCAATTTTCTTTACTATTAGCACCTCTATGGATTAGATATGTATGCTACTAATTACAGCAAGTCATCTCAAGAATACAAGAAGGCAATAATACAAAGTAATTGGCACTTTTAATTGTAATAAAAACTTTTTAAAGGGGAAGAGGTAGGTCAATTTTGCTTTATATGATTGTGTATTATGTAAAATAAATCAAGTGCGAAATAAAATATACCAACCATACCAGAATAATTCAGAGCACCATAGTCATATAACACATTTCCAATCACTTTATTTCCTTTCAATCACGTTGTTTTAGTTTGGCTTTATATGCACATCACAAGTAAAAAACAATATTTGATGTTTGTATAAGTTACAAAGAGATGGTCTGTCTAAATCTTGACATGATTCACATGAAAACAAACATTTCGAATGTGGGAGTCAGAAAGATCAAATCCCTAGTTTAATATACACATGTTTCTTGTTTTCTAAGAAAATAAAGAAAAGCCAAGTGCGTCCTTGTTTCACTTGCAGTTATTCTCTTACATAAGCATTCCACACAACCTCCGCTTTGTATTCTTTACGGCGCATAACACAGCAAAGCTGTATCTTACACCAAAGAACTATAAGCGATTTGAGGGGCATTTTAAATGTTCACCTAATGACCGAGTTGCTCTTAGACAAGAAGATATGTATGAGAAAGAGTATGATTGCCTACTTGCCGATTTCGAACCTCACTAACAAAACAAGGGTGCAAAGTTTTCTTCTACTGAAAAGATATATACAAGACATGCGTGGTTAAGACTCAATAGAGAAAGAAAAACTAAACAAGTTTGTCTGCAATCGAATGAAATGCAACGAAATAAGTGGATGACACTAACTAGACTCGATTCAAGATGACACTACCTTTGTCTAATAGAGGAACACTGTTATTCACCGAACGGATGAGGCACTTGCTGAACCATTCAAGTCGAGGACTTTCTTCAAGAAACTATATCTGCAGATAGGTGAGACGTGATAGTAACCTGATCCTAGGTTGGAGCCTGTAGGGGTTAAAGGCTCATAGCAGAATTTCTATTGTCATGGAACAGATGACTTGGAGGCGTCTGGTGATTCCTTGGTCTTCACTACAAGATCGTAATTGATGGAAGCCAGCTGAGACAAGTTCTGAGAACAGAAAAGGTAGAAAAAATTCAGCTCAATTTGAGTGTAATAAGGTGAGCTAAAGAGCTATCTACACAAACCGCCATCATTTCATTACTGTATGGCATCCTTTTAGTCTTAAAGTAGATAAATTATCTTAGGTCAGACCCCTTACCTTAAATGAGAAGTTACTAAATGAGTACTGCACGTCGAGGGCTGGAGCACTGAAGTCTGCCAAACTACCGCACTCATCCCCCTGTATAAGAGACATAGATGGTGAGGCAACCAAATTAGTAATGTCACTAGGATGTAAGAGAGCCAAACTTGGATCAGATGGTTGATTTAACAAGCATTTTAATGGCAAAATTTTAAAGCATCATTATCACAGGCTTTTCAAGTCACTTCCAAATCAGTTCTTTGGGGGCATGCTTTAGAAGCTCCAAGTGCATTAAGATTAAAGATAATAATATACAGAAGCATCTTACGTCTTCATCTTGAATATATGAACCACTGCTGCAAGTATCAGTCAGGTCATCAAAGTCACTGCCTCCAATAACATGCTCATCTTCTGGATTCCATATGTACCGGCTCATGAAATAACTTGTGTCATGTGCATCCGTTGAAGGTATGAACATAGCCTGCGTCCAATAAAGGTAGTCTTAGATATCACTGATTTATAAACAATCGTCTCAAAACATCAACAAAAATATAACTTGAACTCACCTTCTGCCTAGCTAGTGTATCCCAGTTTATATCCTTGAAAAAAATATGTTGCTTAACCTGCCAGAGAAGTCCGAACACATATTTTAATCATCATCCGACTTGCATGCAACTTCTGTTAATAGTTATTCAGCAAATTACCTCCCTAGCACCTGTTGCTCCAAGTCTTTGAACTGGGTTTTCAGTCAGTAATCTGACAAGGAGTGTAGAGGCAAAGTAAGAGCAACGAAGATATACTGCTTTGAAAAATGAGAGGATTGCAGGTACTTTAAATCCAACAAAATGAGTGTCTTTTAAATGAAAAGGCTGATTGACAAAATTTCCCTAATATCAGAAATTCACACTAGTTTTATAGCTAGTACATCCAGAAAATGCACAGATCTCTTCATATTATTCTTACTGGTCAATTAAGTCATATGCTTCTTTGCTCATCTCCTCAGGTACCTTAGGCCAGGGGATATCTCTGTTTATTATATTATTGAAAATTTTCTGCAATAAAGAGGACACATAAGCATATTGTCAAATTTCTCCATCAATGATTATGACTTGAAAAATATTTAAAATATTCACAGTTATAAGAATCACAAAAAAATCATTCAGAGCTCAGGGCTCAATGATAAACATTATGAACTGTTCTGGAATTTGGATTCACTACCTGAGGATGTTCTGCATTGAATGGTGGAAGGCCAACAAGTAGCTCGAAAAGTATAACACCCACAGACCACCAATCAGCAGTTGCACTATGTCCCATGCCAAGAAGTATTTCAGGTGCCAAATAATCGGGGGTGCCAACAACTGAGTGTTTTTGGCGCTCTGACCTCTCAGATGAAGATGGACTTTTCGGTTCATCATCTCCTACAAAACAAGTATCACCAACTGATGGACCTGATAAGTCATCAGTGCTGCTGATTAGACCAACCTTGGAGAGCCCGAAATCTGTCAACTGTAACAGTAATGCATTAGCAGTTGTCAGAGGCAACAAGTAAAGTCTTCATGGAGGATGCACACTTCACTTCCTGAACATGTGGAAATTCAAGGAAGTAACTATAGATATCCTAACAGATTTTGACAGAAGGTAGTCTCCATGTAGTGCATAGATTACATAAACACAAAAATAAAACACGAAGGAAGCAACTGTAAGAAGTTGCTATAAATGAAGGAAAATTCATCAATCCTCGGCCAAACAAAAATTATCAATCAGATAAACAGAAACAAAAAGAGAAACAAAGCCAAGTATGATTGAAAATACAATATAGAAAGACTAACATGCTAACATGAAATTATTCATCTAATTTCCCCTAAATTCAGGTTGTTGGAGGTTGCTTTTGTTTGATATAAATATCCGTTCACTAGCTAGAATGTAAAGATGCAAAATGAAACATGATTGTAAAAGACCAGAGTGCTCATACTATTGCCAAATGTATCTTCAGCTATTTACAAGAGGAGTTCTATGACATTCAAGAACTAAAACCGCAAGATATTGACCTTGATGTGACCATCTTGACCAATCAACAAGTTGTCTGGCTTTAAGTCTCTATGAATAACATTTAATGAATGTAGATACTCCAAAGCAAGAACCTGAGAAAGTAGAGGATATCAGTCATGCTTTATAACATCATTGAGTATGAAAAACTTTGAAGTGGACATAAAAAATAAAAATAAAAACTGGGGAGGTGAAGATTAGATTGTCCTTACAACTTCTGCAATATATACACGGGCCATATCTTCATCTAAGCAGCCTAGATTTCTCAATAAAGAGTAAAGATCTCCACCATTTAAGTATTCCATGACAAGATAAAGATTTTCCCTGCATGTGAAGGAATAGAAAAATCGGACCTGCTCATCACCAGAAGTGTCAGATTCATGTCCACTTGTAATGCATTCTTAATGTACAAACACGTTATGGGGATCACTCACCACAAAAGGATTGCGAACCAATATAAGGATGTTACGCTCTGCCAAAATACTTTCAACTGCATTCTTACGAATCATATCAGCCTTTTTTAATACCTGAAAAAAATGTTCCACCAATAATGAGCTGTGAAAACAGATTGTCTCAAGCTTACATGCTGAAAACAGCATAAAAGTCCATGGCCTTAAATATTCTTCCTTTCATATGGAAAGAAAAAGGAACAGTGTACAGCATTTTCATCCACAATATGTAAAATTAAGCAGACCTTAATAGCAAATAGATCACCAGTCGCTCGTTTTCTGGCAAGAAAAACTCGTCCAAATGCACCCCTGCTTATAGGCTTTATTATTTCAAAATCTTCAATTGATGTTCGATCCTTAGATGGATTCATGGGGCTGGTACGTAGACTACGAACTGTATCATCTTCCACTGAACTTTCTTCGTCTGCCATACCATTTGATGCATCCAATTTCTCATCTTCTATCTGCCCACAAAGATGTACATATTTTTCCCTGTACGGTTCAAATGTGATACAAATCAGAGATGCTTTAAGGATATTAAATAATAATCAATCATTTGAGGAAACATGGAAAGTATAATAGGTATAGAAGCTAAAAGTTAGTTATTTTGTTAATGGCCAAATTGAGGCAACCTGGGCAAATTTACATTTGTACAAACCACCCAAGAAAAAAAAAACAGTAATACAGTTTAACTTCAACTTACTGCAATAATTTTTCAATGCGTCTACCAAAAGTCTCTACAACAAGGGCATCCACCTTCCTGTCCTGGATAGCATATTTTAGGTCTTCTAGTTGTTCAAGCATATATTCCAATGCACTGTAGTTGCAATGGCTAACATTTGCAACAGAACGAGCGATATCCAGTAGTTTGTGTATCTGTCAATCCATGGTCTGATTATTTTATGAGCATCATAACACAAAAGTCATGAAACATCCAACCAATGAAATTAAATGATGAAACTAGTCCTGTAAAATTCATTAATATATCTATATGTTACGTAATGAAACAAAGGCGATAAGCCACAACACTAAGCATATACTGACATGGGTAGCCACATAACAGCACAAGAGCTGTACTGTAGGAGTGTAGTTAAGAACTCAGAAGGTGAAAATAACTATTAACTTGAATGTAAGTAAAACCTGTGAAAAGAAAAGGAAAAAGAAAAAAAGTTTTTTACGAAAGCCAGGGCATCCATTAAGAAAGTGCATTCACAGAACTTTCAGTTGCAGAACAAACATCAGACACGGAAAGAGTACTATGTTCAAGTTTGAGAGAAAAGAGTATAACCAAAAAGGCAAAAACTACTGGCTGATTGAAAACGTAAGCATGCCACCTGCTGACAATTCTCGAGTTCTGGTAATGTTCCCCTTCCACTCAACAGCATCTCAATATGAGTGGTTCTAGGTGTTAAAAGTGGTGATCTTGGCGTGGAGCTTCCTGCGGATGAGGTTCTGGTGCCTTGTTCAGGTGTCAAAGCAGAACGTGCTTCACATGACATGTCAGACATAATATTAAGATCTTCCATGACAAAAGAATTGTCGGCATCAGGAACACAATCAAGCATGTCTTCAGGGTAACGAGGAAGCAAGTCATTTTGTTTGAGTTCTAAATTTTCATGGTTGTTTTTTTTCTTTTTGGCATCAAAATCTTCATGGAGAGTTGATGGATACACTTTTGTGACATCAAAACTTGTCTCTTGTGAATCAACATTTTTTGGTATCCGAGATTCCATTATCCTTTCAAGAGCTTCAGCAACTCTTTCAAGTCTTTCATTCACAGTTAAGCCCTTCAAGTCACATCTGTCAGCAATTGTACATATTCGAGAGTGCTCCTCTACATGTACAGTTGGTATTTCAACCTCACATATCCGACAGATCATCAAATTATCATACGTAACATTTTGCTCCCCAATTGTTACCCAAGATACTGTTTGTGCACTTGTGGACATCTCTAAGTGTTCATGAGGGGATGATGGAGTATCCAGATTCTCAGTAAGGTAGTCGCCACAAGTTTTTGTTTTATCTTTTCCTTGCAAACGTTCTGATTTGTCCGTAGATGGTGTACTAGCAGCATCAGCATCTTTCTGCTTTTTCTCAGCAGCGGATGGAAGTTTTTTCCAAGATGACATCCTATAGCTACTAGTAGATTCAACACTCTTGGCAGTGCTAACCTCCACAGCATCAGCTCCACTAGCTCTTTCTTGCTCACGAGACTTCTTAAGCTTCTCATTTGCATCTTTCACCTTCCGTTCTGCACCATCCATAATCTGTTCCGGGTAAACACCAAGGTCACTGAGCTGGTGAAGACTAAGAACGTGCTCTTCCTCATAACCACTCTCTTTCTGGAACTGCACAAGCCGTGTGCACCGAGTAAGAATGAAAAGAAGACGAGTATGTGCTTGTTTCAGGGCCCCCATTGGTAGCTCTTGACGCCGGTCATCCAACTTCTGTACAATGGCTTCACACTTGATCCAAAATTCGTTAGCAGACATCTTTGCACACTGCCGTGCAACAATTAGCAAATCCTCAAAATCCTCTTTCCACTCAGGGTGAGACTCAGAAGACTTCTCAAGTATACCCACCAAATCACCCGCAAATGCACCTAAATCAACATCAACCTCATCCTTTAACCTCTCAAATCTTGCCCTGAGCGCCACCAAAACCTCCTAAAATTTCCAATAGCCACAAAATCTAATGAAATTAGAGGAAAACTTAAAAATTACGAAAGGCATAAACAAAATACATACACAGGTGAGGGTAATGTCACCTCCATATGCCCGAATGCACGGGACTTCCACACAGGAAATGGTCGAACTCCTTTGGAATCAAGTTCATGAGAGAAACTCTTGATGTCAGGTGTTCTCTTCTTTCGTCCACTCGTAACTCGCAGTATCGCCTGAAACCGAGGGGACTGCATTTCCTTTGTAAGACCGGCATGACTACCCTGCCAACAATACAATACATACAAAACAAATAGCGATCAAGCTCATGAGCTACCAAAATTTCACCAACCTACTATTTACTAAGCAGAAATTCATATAAAAATTTCATGTACCTCAGACACAGGATTGAGCGGTGATGGAATTTTCAGCGATTTTGATTGATTCGAGTTCACAAATTTCACTATAAACAAAATCGTAAATAATTTCAGGATCAATTTCAAAATTGAAAAATTCCTAAACTAATATTGATCAACAATTTTACAGAAAAGTTAATAGGCAATTTGAATCAGCGAAATTGAGACCTGGTTGGGGCTTTGCCTTGACCGTGTAGTTCATATGATTCGATTCCTCGGCGAGAGTTAGAGGCCCGCCGCAGGCGGAGGAGGAGAATCGAAGCGGCGACGGCGCCGATCGAGTCCTGATGTGATTGAGCCCTAGCGACGCCGCCAATAGGATCGGCGTGGTCTCTCTCCGCTCCCTGAAATCGTCTTCGTCTTCGTCGTCGTCGTCATCTTCGTCGTCGTCTCCTTCTTCTTCTTCTTCGCTCTCTTCGTTAACCTCGGCCAGATGCCTAGGGCTCCGGCGAATCGGGATGGGAGGAATCTTACGGAGCTTGGCTCTGGACGGAGAAGCATGAGTCGGAGACGACGCGGCGGCGGGGTCAGCGTTGGTGTCGGCGGCTGAGGTGGGATGCGGTGGCTTTGGATTCGGATCGCTCGACATGGAGAGAAGGGTTCGGGTTTGGGTTTGGATTCGGG
>NC_020497.1:20087644-20133603 GCF_000184155.1 Fragaria vesca subsp. vesca
GAGAGAGAGAGATAGATAGAGAGAGAGAGAGAAGGGAAGGGTGGGTGAGTGTGTTGGGGATTGTTTCGCGCGAAAATGGGGATTGGAGCGTTAGAGAGTGACACGCATTATGTGTTTTTCGGTTAAGGGGTTTGAAACGTGCTTCCCGCTAAGCATCTAAATTGGCCGCGTTCCGGTGAACTCGTCTCTACCGTAATCTGATGCGTGTGCAGATCAAGGATGGTTGGATCCTTTAGTAACAAATACACTGGGCGCAAAGTAAACCACGCTTACAGGAAAGTAATTCTTTTAGCTTCCACATAAGAAGGAAGAACAAGAGAAAGGACAGTATGATAGAGTTAGCTCAAAGTTGTGATAGAGTTTCGAAATTGAATGGGAATTAAGTTAGGAAATATTGTGTGAGGGGTTCGATTTGAGCTGATGGGTTATGCATTTGTAACGTACTCGTCAATTATTAAGTTAGAGATCGGTTTATTTTGTGAATTTATGATGTTTGTCAGTTGCTATACATTCTGTTAATTTTGTAAATTGACCGGTGTGCTTTCTAGGTGTATTTTGTGAAATTTAAAATCGGTACATATCGTTTTCTTCATAATCGTCAATCGTGAGGCGTTTCCAGAAAAACAAGTGTGATTAGGAGCAGAATCAAGCTCTTCTTCCATTTTTGAGTAATCCAATTAATGATAAGTTGGTTGAAATTTTCGTTACGATTATGTTGAGTATAAATTGCCGGACGATAATGTTAGAATAGAGTTGGGATTTCCTATTATGTGAAAATGAAAATAAAATAAAATAAAATTGTGCTCTTCCTGGATACTTCGAATTCAAACCCGTATCCATACCCGACCCGTATGCACATATTAAGCACAGTGTGTTAAAGTGTTAACTAACACTCCACACGGACGCCGCCAAATCTAAACCCGGCCGCCAACAATGCTAAGCCTCCTCCGCAGCTCCGCCTCGAAGCTCCGACTCCGACCCGCTCTCATATCATGTAACTCGGTCCCTCACCCGACCCGTCGCCACCGCTCCTCCACCGCCACCGGCCTCTACGGCTTCCACCACCTAAAGTCTCCCAAAGGCTTCCAACGCTTCGTCGACGACGCCATCGAAAGGTCCCTTGAATTCAAAAGCCAGCTCCAGTATCCATTTTATCAACTCCGGATTTCAATCGCAGTCTAAAGTTTGGTTAATATAATTTTTCAGGTCCGGCGAGCTGGTTGAGTTCATTTCCGGGATGCCTTCGTCAGCTGAAATAATCAAAGCCATGGATGAGATCTCCAACACAGTAAGTTCTGATATTTACTGCTCTTCAAGTTTTTACCGCTCGGTTTGTAAGAGTGAATGAGTTAATTGCATTGTGTCATTGTTCAATTGGATAGGTCTGCTGTGTGGTAGATTCTGCAGAACTTTGTAGACATACTCATCCAAACAGGTTATTAATCTTTGAAATTTTTGACGTTTTCGATATTACATTTCTGCATTTCGAGTATTTTTCTTTTTTTTGTCAAATTTAGAGATTTCAATTTGTTTTTTGGATAATTCGAATTGTATCAGGGAATTTGTTGAAGAGGCAAATAAAGCTTCAATGAGGATTAATGAATACCTACATGTGAGGTGACGGTGAATCGTCTTCACTTTCTAGTGTGTTGTTGAATTCTTTTTCATCATTGTCTTGTGTAGTGAGCCATTGCTTGTGTCTGATTAAAGTTTTGTTTGTCGTATAGTACCTAAATACAAATCATACTTTGTTCGATGCCGTGAGAAAAGCTGAACAAGAGAGCCATTTGCTGACCAAGGAAGCTCAAAGAGCAGCACATTACCTCCGCCTTGACTTTGAGAGGGGTGGAATTCATCTTCCTGCTGGTATCTTACTCTTCATGTTGTTTAACGGCGCTGTTGCTGCAAAATTTCTTTCTCTCTTGTTTCTTTTCTGGTAAATAACTTATCTGTGTTTCTTTGCAGAGAAATTAGATAGGGTGAATGAACTGAATATAAAAATTTCACAACTTTGCAGAGAGTAAGTGCAATATCTTAATTTATCTTCTCATTCACTTAATTGATGTTACTTCTCAGCACCAGAGACAAAAATGTTCTTCTCATGATAGCATCCCTGTGTATTTATGTTTTCCATGGGAGATGATACGTAAATCACCCCCGAGTTTTTAAAACTGCTTCAGCATATACAGAGATACATTTGTTTGTATGAGTAGTGCTACTTCACATGTAGTCTGTTAGTGAGATGAGCTTATGTCCATCCATCCCATTTACTAATGGTTTGAGGAGTGTAAATGTTGTTTGTAAGTGGTGGCGGACAATTTGGATACCTTTCTTGCTGATTCTGTCCTTAATTATTATTTATATTAGTGTTAATAAACAGTTTGCCTATGAGAGTTTATATGATATTCCTTCTGGGTACAGGTTCAGTGAAAATATCATTATTGACCCAGGTGCTGTGGATATATTTCCAGCATCACGTATGCCACAAAGTTTGCACCATCTCCTCAAGCCCATCTACCGATCATCTGGGCACAGTGGTGCCATGAAAGAAAAGGGTTTTTGTATACCAACAGATCCACACACTTTATCATCTGTTCTTCAATGTGCTTCAGATGATGAGGTAACTTCAATGTTGAAAAAATTACTCTTCCTGCTTTTGAATTCTTCAATGCAATAGGAGTAAGGGCACTGCTATAAACTTGGGTGAACTGAGCATAACGTGGAATGTAACCGATAGAATTTGGAATCTAGCTTCAAACTCCGGATGAGCTTCTTTTAATTCTTTTACTCTAAATTTTCTTTCAGGTCAGGAAATTGACATATATAAAAGGAAATTCTGTTCCTCATGCAAACCTTGGCGTTCTTGATAATCTTATAGCTACCCGCCATGAGCTAGCTCAGGTTAATCATCTCCCTGATTAGTTCATGACTAACATCCTATGTAGTGATGAATATCAATTATTAGTAACAGGGTGGCCACAATGTTGTTGGGTTTTTTTTCTTTTTTCTTTTTTGATCTCAAATAGCATGCTAGAGTACTTGTGTATATGTTGAGAAGTAATCTCTTATACTGACACACTAAATTGCTAGGTTAATCACTAATTTGCTAGTGATTGGGTGTGCTCATACTTGTACATCATTTATTCTTAGTTATGCATTGACTTTCATGATCTAGTCATTATTTCTCTCAGTTTGCTGTAATAGTGATATCTTTCAATTATAACTAGGACTGATGTACATGGTTTGGTTTTATTGATACCTGCAGATAATGGGTTATAGATCTTATGCTGAATTTACTGTGAGACCTAACATGTCTTCATCACCAGAAGTTGTGATGTGTTTTCTGAAAGAGTTGGGCACGATGGTTAGGCCGAGTGCCGATGAGGTATTAAGCCTCTGTATGACATTATCTTGTTTGAAAGGATTTCTACCTTTTATTGAGCTCGAGATTAGTTGCAGCTTTCATTTACTAATGAGATGTTACTTAACTTTAGGAATTTAATAAAATTAAGGCCTTCAAGAGAGACAAATGTGGTCAGACAGATGGAGATTTAGAACCTTGGGATGAGGCATACTACACTGCAAAGATGAAGTCTTCTGCCTATGACTTTGACTCTTCAGTATGTTAGGCTCTCCTATTTGCTTTTCTTTCTTCTTCTTTTTTTAAAGGAAAAAAGGGTGACGGCAACATTTCCTTGTAATGGTGTTGTTGGGGTAGTGTCTCTTTGCGGATACATCATAAGGGTTTGAAAGCAAAAGGAAGTCTTTGATTCTCTTCCTCTCTATGCAGGTTGTAGCATCATACTTTCCTCTGCCACAATGTATCGATGGTTTGAAAGTGCTGGTGGAATCCTTGTTTGGTGCAACATTTCATAGCGTGCCCATGGAATCAGGTGAATCATGGCATCCAGATGTGCTTAAAATGTCTCTTCATCATCCTGAAGAGGTATTTAAATGGTCAAAAATAGGTGTAAATGCCTGGATATCACTTATTTTATTAGCTTTTCTTTATCTTCATAATTGTTGACTAGTATCTGTGTGCTTATTACAGGGTGATTTAGGGTATCTCTACCTTGATTTGTACTCAAGGAATGACAAGTATCCCGGATGTGCTCATTTTGCGATTAAAGGTGGTCGCAGTGTTTCAGAAACAGAATATCAACTTCCAGTATGTATAGACATATTTGCTTGAGTCGAGTTATGCTTCTTTACAAAAGGAACTAATATTCTTAGATTGTTAGATTTGTAAAACCATTAGAAATGGAACAAGAAGCAAACTAAGGACTCATAATACTTCTTCTGAACCTTAAAACAGTTGTCAAATTTTTTAACAACTTTAAAGCATTTATCACTATGGTGGATTTGCATTTGTGTTGGAGAAACTCTTGGCCAATTTAGTTCTGAAATTGATCCCTTTTTGTGAGGAATGTCTGGACCAGGTTGGATGCTACTTTTCAAAAAAAAAATTATTATTTTTATTATTGTTCAGTGACTTTCTGTATCATGCATTAGTTCATTGGACTCTTAATTCTTATTTGTCTCGCAGGCTGTTGCCCTCGTTTGCAATTTTTCTTCTTCACGTAATTCGTCCACCGTGAGGCTAAATCATTGGGAATTGGAAACTCTCTTTCATGAGTTTGGGCATGCTCTTCATTCGTTGCTTTCAAGAACGGTATGCTAGAAAATACTTTAGACTGGAATGCCAACTGTACTACTGGATTTATTTATAGATTCTTACATTTGTAATATATTTCTGTAGGAATATCAACACTTTTCAGGTACCAGAGTGGTTTTTGATTTAGCAGAAACACCGTCCAACCTTTTTGAGTGAGTGTGATTATGAGTTCATTATTCTTAATTAAAACATCTGATAGAAAAATGTAGTCGAATATATATGCAATCAATCTTGTTCATGAGTCTAATTATCTAAAATTATCTCACTTGGAAAGGTAAGCCTATGTCTTTGGATTTTCTCAAACTGTTTACTTTCCATCAGGTTATAACCCTATTTTCAGTGTTTGGAAGTCTAACCATTATAACCTTTCAAATAGAATTGGTTGGTAACTTGGTAATGACCCTAATAGTAATTCTTTTGATATTTGAAGGTACTACGCTTGGGATTATCGAGTTTTGAAGACGTTTGCCAAACATTATTCAACTGGGGAAATCATCCCAGAGAAGTTAGTAGATTCAATGCAGGGTGCAAGAAAGATATTTGCTGCCACAGATTTGCAGCGTCAGGTTATTTACAATGACCTTTGATAAACAATAGATGATCCCTTGATTTGTAAACACTAAGATTACATGAAAACTACTGAAGAAGGAATATTGATCAATGTTTTCGTGTTGTGTTTGTGTTCATCAGGTTTTTTATGCAGCTGTTGATCAAACATTGTTTGGGGAACAACCAAGCCCACCGACAAGTACTATTGTCGAGGATCTGAAAAGAGAGTATACTAGTTGGAAGCATGTGGAGGGCACAAACTGGCAGGCCCGATTCATTCACCTACTGAATTATGGTGCAGGTATGCTGAAATTTTGCTAACTTACTCTGGTTGAACGTCAGAAAGTGACATTGTCAGTTAGTGATGTTGAGTTTACTAGACATTCACAACTTAAACAAGAAAACAAATCAAGGAACAAGCCTTATGGTTGTAGTTATAAATCACTCCAAATGATCAGGAAATTGATCTCCGTCAGATTGCTATGTACAATCCCTGGTTGAAATTTCAGTTATAATCCTATCCCCATCAGAGCGGAAAATTAACCGTTATGTGATTTATATCAGTGAGACCCCTTATTCTGTAGAATTGTTCTTGGCTGATAAATAGACGCTTCTTGCAGGTTACTACAGTTACTTGTATGCCAAATGTTTTGCTGCTACGATATGGCAGAAGCTGTGTCAGGAAGACCCACTCTCGTTGACGACAGGAACTGCTTTAAGAACCAGATTCTTACAGCATGGCGGCGCCAAAGAACCAGATGATTTGTTAAACGGTCTTGTAGGAGATGGAATACTAAGGGACTGTAATGGAGGATTAGTTCCTGATATTACCTGTCTTTGTAACGAAATGAAGTTTCTGGGGAAGAGTTGAGAGAACAATTCAAACAACTAATATAGTTCACTGAAACAAGATTTAGATCCGAGTGATTTTGGATGGACTTAAAACTGTAGCTAGTCTCCTCACTTTAATGCACATACAAAGTAATATTGGAAAGGAAATGAAACAAACTAAAGCCACCCAGATCAAGTGCATTTTACAATATAGTTGTCACTACTTCAACCACACCACCCTACTTCAAAGTGATAACCTCTTCGATCTATATACACCACTGAAAAGTGAAAACACATGAGCAATTGAACTATAGTTACACAAATACCTCTAGCTAGCTCAGCGAAGGGTGTAGTGATTTGGGAGATTATAGATTGAGAAGGGTGGTTTGGCAGCTGGTTCCGGTAGTGAAAGCATAAACAAGCTGCAGTTTTTTGTTGTCTCCGGCGATCGCGACGTTGTAACCAACGGGGCTCTGAAGAATTCAGTAAAACGGTAAAACCAGACGTTAGAAGCTTTAATTAAGGCAGAGAGATGATGAACCAAGTAATTAAGACGAAGATGAACCTAAAAAATGGGATTTGGTGAGAGACAAAGAGAGAGTAGAAATGTAGAATCAAGAAAGTGATCTGATTCGGTCTGTAAATGTAACCAAGTTTCGAGAGCTGGAAGCGCTCAGGTCCATACCATTTATCATGTGACTGCAGGTACACTATCATGCGCGCACTCCTCTACGAGGTACGTATTATAATACGCGTTAAGGTATAAGTCTAATAGTAAAACTCTTTTTAACGCAATCAATTTTCACTTTTAAAACAAAACAAAACAAAATTTTACTTCGTCTCCTGATGTCGTCGGGACTCCCCTACTCCGCCGCACCTGAGTGGTTGCGGGCGAAAACCACGGCTGTCGACTGCCAACGTGCTAGGGAACGGACAAGAATCACCACCGTTAACCGTAATCATCGAATTCCGACCTCCACAAACGGCGACGACTGCCCGGATGTCGATGACGACTGCTGCCGTCTTCCCACTGATCGAATCCCGACCTCCCCAAACCAATCTCCGGAAAATTGCGCAATCAAAAGGTTCCATTGTCACCTCTCACTTCAATCTTTGTTAATTTAATTTTGATGATGATTTGGGGATTTGATTTGATTGTAATTTGTTGTTAATGTTATTGATCACATTGCAGGCTTCAATTGGAATTGAAGGATTTTATGGTAATAACACATACAGCTCTTTCTCTTGTATCTGATTAATTGATCATGTTTTTGATCTTGTATCGGTGGAAATTCTTGTATGCACGACGCAATTTTAACGTTTATAACAATTCGTATGTTTGATCACCATGTTTTTATATTATAGATGGATGTATGTGAAGATACATATCGTGTACCGAAGATGCTCTCATTGTATTAGTACTAGTTTTGTTTCTTATTAAATGTTGAATTTTTAGATGGGTGAGTGTGACACTGGGATATCAGCCTTTCCTGAAAAGGACACTACTATGATGTTGTGGAAAGGGAGCATCACTGGAGGCAAAGGTTCAGTCTTTGAAGGAAAACAGTACACACTCTACCTTCATTTTCCCAGTGATTATCCCTTTAAGCCGCCCGTCGTCAGATTCGACAGACCTGCTCCTTTTCACCCCAATGTGGGGGGTTACTGTTATCGGTGCTATGGCAGAATCAAGTTGGATATTCTTCTACAGGTACCTACTTGCGCGTTTCATCGTTTAGAAAGTTCAATGTTTCGACTTGTTTGCATGTAAGTTGGTGCTATAAGTTTGTTGGAATCGATTGTAGGAATGGTCATCTGCTTATGATGTGAGAACCGTGCTCTTATCCATCAAGACTATGCTTGAAGGTAACCACTTTTTTGCTGTAACGTATCTAGTAGATTGTTGTAATTGGGAACGATGAACACTTGCATGATTTTTCAGCATTTTGTGTCGCTTTACAGATCCAAACCTAAGCGCGCCTGTCAACCGCGATGCAGCTAGACTTTGGAGTGATCAGAAAGGTTATATTTGGGTTGGCTTTAGTTTATATGACATTTCTGTTTCATTGTTAGAAATCGCTGAATAGTGCTTCCTCTTTGTGCTGCAGAATATAGGAAGATGGTGGAGAAGTTATACAATTCTCCCCAATATGGATTAGAGAAGAGATTTATTGATCTATATGAAGTGAAATTATGCGGTTCGGGAGAAGATAGCAAGGCGGGTTCCAAAGGTGACCTTAGGCAGCGTTCTTCCTACATAAAGAGGGTAAGGCAGGTTCCAATAGTGAACTTAGGCGGCATTCTTCCTTCAGACAAATAGTACATTTAGAGTGGTATTGACTATTGAGTGCACAGTTAATGTCCATTACTCAGTTGTATATATAGTAAAGTTTTTCGTGTTTTGGCTTGCTCTGGTGGAACAGCTCTTGTACAAGTAACTTTGTTGCGAGTTAACTTCCACTGTACAGTTGAACACAATAGTGGAATCCCACTCGCTTTTTGAAATTTTCACAGCCTTGAGTTATCGAAATCTCCATTATGTCTCAAGTTTATGTGATCATCTCATATACTGTACGAAGTAATTTGAATGATTCTACGCCAGATTTGTTTTCAAACAAACGAAAAATTTTACATAGAATTTGCAGCCACTGATGAAAGAACAAACCTCTTAAAAGAAAATTAGCATTCTTGAAGGCATTTGCACAAGTGATCTGATTCGGTTTGTAAATGTAACTAATTTTCGAGAGCTGGCAGCTCAGGTCCATACCATTTATCTCCTCCACAAAATACGTATTATATACGGGTATTATATAATTAGGGTATAATTAGAGATGTACGTATAACGTTAAAACTCTTTCTTTTAACGCAAGAGTCTCATCAATTTTCACTTTTAAACAAACAAAACAAAATTTTACTTCGTCTCCTTCCTTTGGAGGGCAATTCTGCCGTTGGGGAGAGGATACTTCTAATGATATACTGTTGAACACAATACTGGAATCCCACTCGCTCTTCGAAATTTCACAGCCTTGAGTTGTGGAAATCTCCATCATCTCAAGTTTCTGTAAATCTCATATACTGTACGACGTAATTTGAATGATTATGCGACAGATTTACAAACCAAGGAATAATTTTACACCAAGAATTTGCAGCCACCGGTGTAAGAACAAATTCTGAATCCTACTTAAAGCTCACGACAAGGCGTTTACTACTCAGGGTTACTATCCATTCACAGATAATTGAATTTACTTCGTCCGGCAGTTCGTCGTGAGGACAATGGCCTGGCATTTCAAAAACAATGAGGAATATTAACTTCTAGAAAATTTTAGAGTATAAACCAGAAGAGGGATGGGGGAGTAGAATTTTACCCACCAGCATCCAATTCCTTGATTAGGAACCCATCACAATGCTCTTTAATCATAGCCACTTTTGATTTGGAGTTGGATATTGGGTCTCTCATTCCCTATAGCAAATTATTTGAGTAAGGATGAAAAGGAAAAAAGAAAAATCATATGATAGAAGAGAGAGATGTCATTGTAATTTTTCTGTATTTGTTACCTGGATAATGAGAACCTCTTCCTTGAATCCTTTTAAGAGATAATTAAGAGGAAGTGAGAGATTGAAGCTAAAAACACTTTCTAAGACCACCGCCACCCCAGGATCATACGACTGTTGTTTAGGTTAAGGAAGTTTTTGACAAAATTAGAAATGCTCTTGAAAGCTGTATTAAAAAAGTATAACATTGATTGTGGTTCGTTCCTAGTTCCTACACAACTGATAAAATATACTTAATACGAAAAAGGATACTGCTCTTAGCATTTCATCAATAAGCCAATTGTCAACTCGCTCTGTTTTCTGCAGGAAAGTCAGCAAAGATACTAAAATAAGAAATAGAAGCAACCACACAAATGATGCAAAACGAGAGAGAAATAGAGACAGACTAACATTTGGATAGCATTTCTGCACTATGTCCTTGAGTTGAAACCTTAGGTAGAACAGAAGGAATTGAGCACCCAGCCATGAAGCCCCTGATGTTTTTCTTTCCTAAAAAGGAGAACATACGATAAAGTTGCCTATCATATTCAAGATCCTGCAAGTTTTAATCATACTTACTTTAATGAATGGCGCTGAGGAGTATGGCATAACCTCACCCCCACTATTAATAAGAACAACAGAATTCACCAGAGCAGGCCAAAGACAAGCAACAATTGCAATAATATAACCTGGAAACAAACAAAATAATAGTGACAATAAGATGGAAAAGTTACAGAGACTGTTTTTATATGTCTAAGCATGCTAAAAGGAAAATTATAAGGACTTGTATAAAAGACAAAATATACATTTTAGTATAAAATATACCACCAATTGAGTTTCCAACAAGGTGCACTGGTTCACCTACAACTTCAAGAATGAAATCTCTAACCATTTCAGACCACAGGAGTTCAGTGTACACAATATTTGGCTTCTCTGATTTCCCAAATCCTAAAACTGTAATGGCCCAAACTCGGTTACCACCTTCAGCGATGTGACCTATGTTGTCCCGGTAATGCTCCAAAAAGGCTCCAAAACCATGCACCAGCAGCATAGCAGGACCTTCATGACCAACAACGGTATACTGACAAAAGGATAGTATCTCAGTGATATATTACATGCCAAATCTAAAATTATTTCTAGCCAAGTAGTTTGCAAGATCAAAGCCATGGAATATTAGTTTCTAACAGAATACCTGAATTAGATAGCCTTTCCATCTCCAGATACGAATCTGATATCTTCTATCATCACTTATCTGACTTTTCAGAGCCACAAGCCAATACCACTGCCACAAGAATACTCTCAGTTACTTAATACTTGCAACTATTATGCAAAAATAGAGTGGCTTTATAGTTTATCAGCCTCACAAGGTAAATCTCAAAAGAACCACTTCAGTCAAAACATAAAAATATAATCTGTGCATAACTCATATAGCACCTCCATTGAGCACACTGAATCAACAGCGGCCGAAATTGTTGCTCCTGAACCAAGAGGAGATAGGAACCCACTGTTTCGTTCTTTTTCATGCTTGATAGCTTCAAAATATACTCTTCTTCTGGATAGGATGCCAAGAGAAAGGGCTGTACCAAAGAGAGTATTAAATGAAGCTCCATCCCGGCTTTCAGCATAGGGCATCCTTTCATGTACCCTGCAACGTAATTATGTCAAATGAACTTCCTTTTATATATTTATGAATTGAAAACTAACATATCATTGGTTTAGGGCCTTTTATTTAAAAGAAAAAATATGATGCAGAAAATATGACCACGTACTTCTGCCAGAAGTCATCCCGTGATTCTCCATCCAAGTATCTCAAGTATGCACCCAAAGAATTCAACACTGTACTCGTCTGACCTCCTATAGTTTTTCCTTTTGTGGTGACAAACACTTCATCACGACTCTTTGACTGGACCTGAACACAACTAAACCACAGATGGGTTTCATTTCTTTCCCAGGCTTTAAAAGTTCTTCATGAATACTGCTTCAGGCAACATTACCTTGATTGAAGACCAACTCTCTTGCATTTTGCATGGATTTGCATTTACAAACTCCTTCAAATCATCAAATGTGGGCATAGGGCCTAAATCATAGTACAGTTACTATTACCATCAGTACTAATTACAAACTATCTCCTTGCCAAAATTACTAAAAGAAGAAATCAAGTAGAAGTATAAGCAGAAGCATTAACAGTCTCGGAACCTTACCCCAGTCCAACTCCATTGCACTACTGGAAAATGTAGCTGGCAGAAGCGGCATGGTTATTGGCAATCGAAGTTTAGTAAAGTCATTGTAAGAATCAGGAACGCCCTTCAAGCTCTACACAACCACACAACATCCAAGTTAGCTCACCCATCCAATCCCCAATCACCATCTCTCAACATAAACCGAAACTAAAACCAATCAAGACAACCAAAACTACCTTCACATCATAAAACGGCGTCCGCCACAGCACAAACTCCGGCGCAGAAGCCTGCATTGCTCCCAATCTTTCCTTAACAACACCCACCATCTCCCTTAAACCATACTCCACCTCCTCCTCAGCATACACAGCGCTAACAACCCGAACCTGTTCCAATCCTCTACAATGAGTCCATTCACTACTTCAAACACTCTCTCACACACATTAATTAATCGAACAATTCGAAAACTAATTTCACTTCTTTAAATTCACAAAAATTAACAACCTTTTCTACAATCTCTTGTATCACATTCTCTGCTTTCCCAAATCTCACCATCAAGTTCGTACCTTTATCTCTCAACGCGTTTCTCAAATCCTCCAAAGCAGCCACCACCATTTCCAGCGTTTCATCTTCAAACCCTACACATTTGATTACAACACTCCAAATCAAAATCGCTATACGTATTCAAGTACTGATGAGTGTGTGTATATATACGGTGGGACTTACGGGAGAGAATACGGTGGTCGAAGACATAGAGA
Organism: Fragaria vesca subsp. vesca; assembly: GCF_000184155.1. Classification (NCBI taxonomy): domain Eukaryota; kingdom Viridiplantae; phylum Streptophyta; class Magnoliopsida; order Rosales; family Rosaceae; genus Fragaria; species Fragaria vesca. Next base: position 20,100,166 of record NC_020497.1, read on the forward strand.
GGAATAGCTCCGGAGTGGTCGGCGGCGGCGAGTAGAGCTGGATGATCGTCGACTCGGAGGTCGTGCTTCAGCCAGACGACGGCGGCGCCGGTCTTCGCTGCGGCGTTGACTGAAATTTGAGCTCGGAAACGGTGCCGTTTTGGTGGGAAAAGGAGGGTTCTTGGGGAGAAGGAAAGTGAGGGAGAGTGGTGAAGTGTGAGGAGTGAAGCCATTACACTTTCCATTAATGGAAAGCGAAGGTTTTAATTCAAGAAAGAAAAAATTGAGGTTAAAATCTAGGGGTTTTGCATTGTTGGAGATGAAAACAAAGAGTTCAGATGTTATCTGTGGCGGGGCAAAATTGGAAAAGAAAAGTATACATATTGGGGGATTCTGTGAAGGAGAAGATAACAAGTAGCAATGTAGCATTGTAGTGCTATCATGGTCCTTCAAAATTATGGTAACTTGGTGAGGTGTTGTTCCTGTGTAGTTTGGTTTCATTGTCAGGGTTGATTGTTACTTCGTTCTATTTTAATACACGAATGTTATGCCATCCATGTATCTGATTTTTAGCGTAAACTTATGTTTTGAGTTATCATACAACATTTTTGTCAAGATCAAAACAAAAAAATCAAGTTTGAGGACAATGTGACAAGATCTAGTTAATAATTGCCGAAAGCACATTTGAAGGAAGTAGAACTTGGTTCCATTACCTGCGTCTAACACATTCCGCTTTATGTATTTTCAGCGTTTTATTTAGATCAGCTGGATTTAGTTACGAGTGGATAGAGATTTTGTGTTGCATTTGGTTACAGTGTAGTTTAAAAACAAAAACGACGTGTCGTTTGTGTGTGGTAACGGACTAAAGGAGCGAAATTTCAGCATTAACGAACGAAAACCGAAAATGGCGCTGTCTTATCATCATCTTCTACCTCATCTCCAATGCACCAAAACGGTGCGTCTCACCGTGAAGTCCCAGACCCCAACGGAGCCGTCGCCGGAGGTCCCAGCGAAGAAACCCAGTTCGCAAGGCTTGGGATTCGGGTCGTCGGCGAGTTCTGGGAGCAATTCGAGTGTGAGTTCGAAGCAGAAGAAGGGAGGGAGGGCTTCGATTATACGGCGGTCGCCGGTGGAGAAGCCGGTGCTGTTTAGCGAAGTAGAAGAGGCGAAGGCGAAGGAGATGGGGAGTAATGAGAGTGCTTTTGTTGTGGCTTGGTTGGGGCTTGGTGGTGTGATTCTTGTTGAGGGTCTTGCTCTTGCTACTTCGGGTATGGTTTGCTTCAACGTTTTTCAAAGTCCATTATTTTTGAAGTTGATTGCATAGTTGTGAATTTTACAGTATTAGATTTAGGTTAAGCATTTGAATATGACTGAATAATGTTTTATGTAGTAGGAGTATCACATTGAACTCAACAGCTACTAATGGCTTATCTGTTGACCCGGATTTGAATTTTTTGGTCCAAACAAAGATGCAGGTTGGAGCTCCTAGGAGAACATCTAGGTTAGTTAGTGCACATTTGGAACCCAATTATATGTCTTGAGCCGTCTCGGGTCCTTGTTTTTATGCCCAGATGTATCAGCTGTGGCTGTTGCAGAGGATGGATTGTCCTATTTTTGTGGCACAACCTAAACCATAGTGAAAATGGGACAAGTATTGAATACCATTTTGATCTTCTTCCTGGATGAGTCTAGAGTCTCAACTATTATCACACTGTACTGTAATGCTTACATCAGTTGAGATTAACTAGAACAATGATAACTCTTGCGAAAATCTTCCGTGTCTTTCAAAATTTTGTCTGTGACAAACTGACAATATAAATATAACAGCGACACACCGTGTTGCCGACCATTTCTTTCAGAGTAAATATAACCTGCTTAGTTGACCACTGAGATTATGGATGTGACAATTATCAGTTCTTTACATATTTGAAAAGGCAGTATGTTGTCCATATGATTAATTTCTTTTGATGTGGATCTCTATGTATGAAGGAAACACACAAATTGTTCTGGAATTGAATATGCTTAGCAGCATGCTTTGTGCTCAATTTCACAAGTACTTTGTTCATTTGCATTTCAGGCTTCCTTCCAGATGAGTGGGATAAATTGTTTGTGAAGTATTTATATCCATCTTTTACACCAACAGTCCTCTTGTTTATTGCTGGAACAACTGCATATGGAGTAATAAAGTACCTGCAGAATGAGGAACTTAAAGGTCAGAAATGATCTTTACTTAGTATAGAGAAAAACTTTAAGGTACATGAGGAGGCAATTCAGTAGGTATTAATGTTGTACTTGATAGAAAGATGAATATACTTGCAGACCACCAATAGTGCTTCGTTTAATCAGTTCTGTTCATCGACCCTTTGATTTATTGTAACATGCATCATGTGGGATCACTCAAGCACCATGCTTATGGATCGGGAAACCTCATGATCTGATTTCTTGCATAAAATTTGACCTGTCCAGTTAGTTTGGGTAAGAATCCAAACATATTCGCATGTCACAATATCTAGTCCCTACTCCACTATCGTCATCTCATCCTTGGTTGGGCTTTTTACTTGTATCAATTTAGACCATACTACTGAAAAGATCATAGTTCGAAACCAGGAAATATCTTTCATCCAACATATATCCTGTCATTCTTACGTAGTACTATAACAACATTTCATACTTGTATTACAAGTTTCTGTTCTATTATTTTTTCATTTCCCATTTTCCTTCTTCTTCCCTATCCCAGTGACCCAGCCATGCCACTATACCTCACCCTCATCATAGCTATTCATTGAGCTAGTTATGAGCTTGTGAGTTGTGACTAGATACCGCGTTTCTCACCATTAAATTCTTGTTCTTGTTAGGGTCTTTATAAACCTTTGTCAACCTGCATTACCTTTACGGCCTGGAAAGATGATAGGGTGGTCTGCATTCTATTTGCTAATCATTTTATCATTCAGTCACTTAAGTGATTAGAACTTCATTGATCTTTCAATTGCATCCACATCCACCTAAGTAATAACTCTGACCTCACTGCTAGCAAATAGTTTTCATATACCCCCAACTGCTCAATTTATCTTCGGATACATTGAAAGGACTCGAACCCTTCATCTAATTTTCGAGTCTCTCTCACCACTTCTGCTAACTAAAGATCATGAAGTTGGTAGGGCTTGTTTGGCACAAAGACCCTACAGGCTACAGCTGGTGGGTACTGCACGCAGGATACTAGAATCACTTTCAAGTTCTAAACTTGAGCAATCCGAATTTATGTGATTTTGGTTACCTAGGCCATATTCTGCTTGCCTTTAATAGAATCTGTCACTCCTCCAAAAGGACCACGCCAATCATTCTGCTTGCCTTTAACACAGTGTTTCAGTTGGCTCCAGTTTCCCAATCGATTCAGTGCTTCTGAGACTCAGCTTCATCAAAATTGCGTGAGAGAATTAGATGACAATGAGCTCGAGGTCCCCCTCCTCTAGTTCTTCTTCTCTTTCATTGCTGTAATATCTTAACAGAACCCAGTTTTTCGAAACCCTACCCGAGTACATTGAGGTCCATTAGTTTAAGTTGCTACTGTCTCCAACAAGTTTCTTAATTCCCTAACCACACAGCAGACATCCACCATGAATATGATAAACCCAAACAAACACTAAAAGTTCCGAGTTTTGTGAAACGCAACTGGGAACTGAGCTTTCCATAGTTCTCCACGGGGACCCAGGAAATGAGAATATTGGTGATCAAGTAAATTACAACTTAGACAAAACAAAAGCTTACTGGAGCTGAACCTATTTTATACACAAACAATGCTTAAAGGTCAAGATTGTGCATCAGGGGCCGCTTACCACTTTATAATTCTGTTTTAAAATTTTGATTAAGATAATGAAAAGCGCTAAGCATTTGAGTGATACTTCTGCTTGGCTACTCCTACTCTTCCATTTAAGGTCAAATTTTTGGTGTTTTTGAATTGCAAGTTGATGGAAATTAAGAGTGAGAGCCAGCTGGGTTTCTTCCTAAACCTAAATGGTGGCCTCTCTACTTTCCATGGGGTAACCCGAACTGGCCAAACCATCCAGCTATATATCACAAGAATGCCTGCAAATCAGGAAGCTGTTATACGTGTATACTGTTATGAGACGACGATCGATTTTCTACCAACTCATATAGTGGGTAGGAGATACGCAAATTAACTTGGGGAAATATCGCCCGTGTTTAATATGACTTCATCGTATCTAGAACTATGAGGTCATAATTAACTACTATTCATTCGTTTATCTTATACAACATCGTAGATGAATAAACACACATGTATCATCAAAGGAAAATTCTGCTACACCGTTCGGTATAGAATACCTTGTAAGTTTCATGACTAAAAATTCAACCAACCATCCCTATGTTAGACCCCCTTGCTGGGCAGCCTTCTTTAGTCATAAAACACGTTATACCGTTCGGTATATAACAAACAAACACATCATCAAGTATCACAAATACATAATATGTTTACGTTATCACGTGTTTTATGCTTGCGGTTTTACTCACTTGATCATTCTCGCATTTCTTATTATTGAACATTATGTAGAAAATGGAATTGATCCCAAATCATTAGATCAAGTTTGAAATCTCTCAACATTAACACTGCAAGTCTCGTCATTCATCGCAGTCTAATATAAAAAGTTTTTCCATTGCCACTAGGAAAGATAGTCAGTACATCGAATCATTAGAATGAACCGGAGGTAAATATTTTTAACCATTAGAGTTACAATTCCGGTCATTCTTGCAGTTTAATCTCAAGAGTATCTCAATCCTCCCCACCGCAATAAGAGGTAGTCATTACTCATTACTGATGATTACGTCGACCTTTAAAAACACACCCAACACTGCAAAACAGCTGGTGCCCAATTCTTCAAGTCTTAAACAAAAGCTCGTTACAGTCCTATAGTCTTTGTTCTTACTTCTTTAGTGTTCCTTGGTTCTTGCTTGGCAAGTTAAAATTGAACATGGTGGAAACTTTCAACAGTAGGTAAGCCATGTCGTGCTTTTCGGCAGAATTATTAAGCAGCTACTGCACTCTGTTTCGTTCTCTGTACACAACAAGATGTGCGATCCTTTTCATAAAGTGAAACAAAGAACAAATAAAAATCTGGAAAAAGCAAATTCAAAGATTGAATTATGGAGAAGAAAGAAGAGGTGGACTCGTACATCATAAGCCTCGAGGGCTCAAATCCCAGTAAAGTCGATAGACCCAGGAAAATTGAGAGCTTAAAAACAGAAGAAAAGAGCAACCAGTGGGGACCTTGAAGATTGAAGATACTCTTTTCTTCTAATGAATATGATCTAGAGGGTGACACAGCCTTGTCTCTGAAAGTGACACTCTTCGATCAAGTGTGTGTGATCGATGAGATTAGAAATGTGAAAGCAAGTGGTGGATATTATGAAATCACCATTCACCAAACGTTTTGATTCTTTGTGTCACTGTAAGCTAGGTGTATGGTTTCAATTTTGGCCAAACCCCATAACTCCAAATTATGGCGGAAGCTTCATGCTCCTTTTGGGTAGATCATGGAGTGAAAATTGTAGCTCCATACGACCTTGGCCTCTACTTGTTCACATGGGAAGTAGATTGGCGAAATTGGCTAGTAGCGATTTGTGTACTTCAATCTTACCTTGTATGTTGAACCATTTACGATCTTGTCACATTAACGATTAGTATTAAGATACTCACAAATTACAGTACAAAGTTGTCGTATATTATTTTTTTAGTTTTTAGTTTTGTTTAAAGTCATCTTGTTTAAAGTTCAATGATTAAAGGCTACATATATGATGTTTTGAATCACAATTCTCAAAAGTTTCACCACAGTAAGTATGCCCATCCATGAGGATAGACTAAATCAAAGTGGTAGCAATAGTTATGATGATATAAGATCATGAATGTATAATGTCCTACATTTTCTTGTCTTTTCTCTAGTGAGATCATCAAGGGTCCAAGTTTATGATGATACAAGAAAAAAACAAGTTTAGTGGGTATACTAAAAGTAGTGGTTATCATATTAAGGCAATTATCAAATTCAACGTTCTTCAAATAAACCGGCATAGATAGTACCTGTGAGGTGAACCATCCTTGAAAATTGTTTGGCTCCTATAGTGTTTTAAATTATTGCAGGACTCGGAGACATACATCTTGAAGCAAATAATATTTGTCAATAGACTAGTACATACACTTTGCTAGAAGGGATAATGTAACGAGGCTCTTGTTTTGCTGATAGATTAGCACACTTTCCAAAATCTTCATTTCAGAATGTATTTTACGAGGATTTGTGTACAATTAAGTCCGCTCGAGGTTCAGATTTTATGTCACCCTTGATTGTGTAAAGCATCAATATTAATATAATTTAGGCATGGAAACGAGCCTCCGGAACGGGGTTCCAAACTCCATCTACACTTTTCATTACCCTTGTTTTAATTTCGATACAACGCAATATTCAGATTTGAAAACTTCTCAAGTTATGTACATTCGACCATCCCGGTTGATTAAGCCAGGGTTGTTGGTCAAGTTCCACCAAACGCAAGAGAGGCGAGTAATGAGGCACTAAATATAGTAAAAATAGTAGAGACAAGTCATTAAGCCATTGAAGCAGAGTACTATTCCTTCCTAATCTCTGCTGCTCTCTATCAATGCTCAACACACAGTGATCTATCTCATCACCTTTAAAACATCTTCAATGGCGTCACCAACTCGAATAAAGGCGGGAACAGAAACCAGAATATAAGCTCTAATTATGTATACAAAAATCAGTATACAACAAGATTATATATAAAAATCATTATTACAATAATAATAATAATAATTAACATCCTTAACTACTTTAACTAATTACGCATTAGCAAACAAAGCAGAGAAGCTCCAAAAACGACCAGACTCCGAAAAAGGAAAAACAACAAGACCCGAAACAGAAAAGCAGTAAAAATTTATATTTTTACTGGTCGAGTGCATTAGGTCCGGTACAGTAACTCAAAACGTGGCTCCAAACCCACTGGACCAAAAACCTGCGCCGGATTCCGTTCATGTTGTACGTGGCGCCATCGTGGTCGTCCAGGAGCTGCCCAGTGTACGACCCCCCTCCTCCTGTGCCGTAGATCCCCTCACAAAGGTCGGCGATCTCCACCGGAGCTGTGGGGTCCTGTCCGGCGTACCAAGCATTCACTAAAGGGTTGCTCGCCAGCTCAGCAATCTCGTGAGCTATAACGCTTATCATCCCCTCCACGCCGACGTCACCGTTCGGCGACTTCAACGGCTTCAAACCCGGCATGTAATCCGGAACCGCGAAAGGGTAGGCGCAGATTCCGGGGCATTGCTTCGCCGAGTTTCCGACCCAGGCGTAAGGGAGAGTGTAACCCACGATGGAGGGGAAAGTGAAGTAGTGGAAGCCGCAGACCTGGCCGCAGAAGTCCTGGACGGTGACGTCGTCTGACGTCAGCAGGAGGTAGAGGCCTCCCTGTGGGTTGGTGGGTAAGGGGCGGGTGGTGGCGGAGACGGCGGACTTGATGACGGACTGGATGGAGAGGCGGGTGAGGGCTTTGCCGTGGGAGTAGAAGCGGTCGTTTTTCTCGGCGCCGAGCCTGACGGAGCGGGAGATGTTGTGGCCGGTCTGGTCGGTGTAGAGCTGGACGGTCTTCCACCAGCCGGCGACGGAGGGGGGTTTGGAGTCGGCGGCGGAGATGGAGTTGATGAACTCACGTATGATCTTCTTCTGGCGGCGCTGCCACGTGCCGTACCAGATTGTGTGGACGGTTATGTCGGCGGTGAGGACGGGGCCCATGTGGTACTTGAGGTGGACGAACTCGGAGGAGCCTTCGAACTTTTTGTTGTCGCCGAAGGCAAGGTCGGTCTTGTTGGCCCTGAGGTGGGGCCATGGCCGCCATGAAGCGGCGGAGAGGAGGAGAGTGAGTAGGGTTAAGAGGGAGAGGAGCACCGGTGACCGGCGCATTTTTGTGGGTGAGTAAGAGAGAGAGAGTGAAAGAGTGGAAGTGGGAATCTCACAAGTGTTTGTTTTTGTCGCAGAGAGGGTGTTTATATAGGACATAGGAGAGGAGATATTTTATGTTTATTTGAATTTAGGTTTTAGGTTTTTCGAGAGTGGGAAAAAATGAAAATTGGGAGAGTGAGAGGCATTGGGTTGCGGGTAATGGAGGACAGATAGATTCTTAAAGCCAAGACTGGGCGGGGACGGAGATGGGGCCGGGAAGTCAGACGTGGCCGGGAGAGGCATCATCATTGTCACCGTCGTCATCTGATCACACTTGATCCCAGCTCTCTGTGATTCTTTAACTTTCTGCCTTGAAGTTTTGGAAGCGCGGGAAAATTAGTGTTAGAAGTCTACTTAGAAGTTAGAACGGTTGATGGTGAAATCGTAACACATCAAAATGTCTATATATAATTAAGCTAATAATTTTGCTTACTTTCCGATCTCCATTGGATAATGTAGTCTTACACTCTTACTCTCGGGATCACTTCATGTGTTTACGATTTATCTGAAATGTTTTACGTGATCATGAGTCGCTTATTAATTTGAAAAATTAAAGAAAGATCGTGGTTGTAACACGTACATGAGGAATGTTATTCTAAATTCATGTATTTATTAATGTTTTGTTTTAATGTAGTATAAACTTGAAACTTGAGTTATTACCATAATATACGGATCACGTGTTACCATCAGATTATACGGATCACCTCTAGTTAACGATGTCGTTATATAGACGAATTAATACAGTGCGAAATCTTTATATTTCACTTCTTTTTACCAAGTGATAATGCACTCATATTCTGATCAAAAGAAACGGACATATCCAAACAAAACGACAATGATCGTAATTTGACGACTTACAAAACGAGCATTCAGAACCTCCAATCTTTCAGAAGAAGGCAGGAGGAGGGAGGAGGAAGGAGGTGTCAATTGTGTGGTTCGAGCTATAAGAACCAATAAGCATGGTGGACGTGTACGAAGGAGGACAAGATAGTCAATGTCAGTAGTCAGTTCTGGTTATCCAAACAGGTTATTGTCCTCCTCCTTTGCACAGCATATCTATCGGACTGTGTTGTCCTATCCTTCAACCCCCGTGTTTCACCCATTTCATATATCATAGCTCGTGAAAATTATAGCGCATATCTCATACATGCTACTTCTTCGTCTAATTAAGCATTCATAAATCCGGACGTGGGATTTCCAGATATAAATATGGAGACTAGGAGATGAAAAATCAAAGGGACGGTGGATGTGGTCCTGTAGTAGCTGGTGTTATTTTTGTTCCCTCAGATAATAATGCATGCAACATGGGTCCGAACAAGTAGTCCTAGCTAGCTAGCTAGAGCAATAGTTTGGTACGAGTACTACTTCAGGTCTGCAATTACCAGCTCCAACTGTGAACTGGTGAATTTGGATCAGCCGGTCCATACCCTATAAGTTTCTTCATGTATTGTCCCTGTCGAGACAAGCTCTTCTTCTCAGTTTCATACAGATCGATGGACAGTTAGTTTTTGACTGTTAGGACCAGAAACAATGGCAATCAGAGTAATTATGATGATCGGGTTTCCCTGTCCTGCAACACAAGCCCTAAAACCCTAGAGCTTCATTTTTCTTAGTCCTTCACTACAAAGAAGGTGATCGATTAATTAACTTTTGATTTACAAAACCTATAGCTACAAGAAGATCGGACTTGCCAATCGAACTCTCTTACAGTTATGAACATTGAACTTTTTGTCCATTATCGCTCGCACATAATGAGTCAACTAGTAGAAAATGTTAGCAGTTCCTCATTCTAGTTTTGACAACCATGTTCATCTTATCACTAACTGATCAATGGATTCATGTTCTATCATTATTGTATATAAATCTAATGTTGAAGAGAATCATTTTTATGTATAAAGGTTTTGTTTTCAATCTTTTGATGTAGATTTGAGCATGAATCTCTTGGTTAATTTAGTGTTAACATAGACACTGATCAGTGATCACACTAAGTAATGCATGAGAGTCTGTTTACATAATGAGACCATTGAGGCTGAAAACCCACCATCGGACTCGAGTTAAACTTAAACCCCACAATCGTAAGATCCGGTCTAACGATTTAACCTTTGGGCCAAAACCGAGTAGACAAACAAACAACTTTACTATTTACAGTAAACACAGAGCAGTAAAAGTACAAATTGGGTAAAAGAGAGAAACAAAAAAATCAGCGGTGGAAATCACGGAGTCAATTGCGCGCCACTAGTGACAGGAATTGATGAGTCAGAAGTAAAATCGTACAGCCGAGACCGGAGAGCGATGGGCTGTGGGCCAACAGGCTAGGTGGGCCGGATCAGATGCCTGGGGCCCACCTTTGAATGTGATGCGACGCTCAAGAGGACGAGTCTCTGGAGATGGATGATGTGTACGTGCGAGTTTGGCTCCCACGCTCGCCACTCGCGCGTGTCAAGCGACATCGGAGACAGAGTTGCGCGAACTATGGGGTATTTGCGGGAAGACGGGTAACAGTCTCAGTCCAGCCCCAGTTGTACTCTCTTTCCTGCTCGTGAGGGAAACGCGCCTCCCTGTGTGACTTGTGGGGTGGAACTTTGATTATAAAGATAAATTCATTTTGGCACGGTTTGTCCTGCAATATCGGTTAGGTCGTCATTTTTTTTGTCGTAAAATGGTGGTCGGGTGGGACTACCACTCCGAGGTCGGGAGTAACATGGGTATGGTCTCTTCTTATAGGGTGTTTTTCACTTATGGAAGATCGAACGAGTGATCTCCTATTACCAAGAGTATCACTGTAACATTCGTCCAACAAACAGATCCAACATGCTTACCATTTGACCAAACCTCATGGGTTGGTCGTCATTTTGATACTATACTTCACGATTTTATGTACATTTTATGTTGTGTAATTTTTCATTTGTTGTAAGTATATGGGGTATAAGCATAATGATGACCTAATTAAGTTTTCAAAGTTCAATCGGAAATTTAACCATTTTGGGAAATGAGTGTTTTGGGAGGATGATTTGCTCCTCAAAATATTGAGAAAAGATGGGAATTAGTGTTTGTTGTCATGAACATGATATGATGTTGGATTTTAAGATGTATCTATTATCGTCTGTTTTAACGTAAAAAGAAGCGTAATCCAATGAATAAATGATGAGAAGCCGGAGATGCCAACGTTGACCGAACAGTCTAATTGTCAGTGATCTTCTTATTAATACAGTGTCATTTAAGGTGAGAAATAGTACATTGTCACTAAGTTTATGTCTCTATCCTTTTTTCTAATAATTGGCAGTCATTTTCTTATTAATACAGTGTCATTTGAGGTGAGAAATAGTACATTGTCACTAAGTTTATGTCTCTAGCTATCCTTTTTTTCTGATAATGTCTCGTGTCATACCTTAACAAAAACAAGAAAAACTTTGATGAAATGGACGTATACATGGTCAAATTCTCACACATTACAAGCATGCATGCTTGGACTTTGGAGGGTTGCGTGTGTAAGTATGTGTTTTATAAATTTTGAGATGGGCCATGAAATTAAATTCATTTAATGGAAGAGTCCAACTTACACTTGATAATAGTTTGTCCATTTTCACAATCTACATTTGCATGATTAAGCTAGCTTCTACTAGCTAGATCCCCACCAAAATGGATCATAGAGAACCTGCTGCATGGCCTTTGTTTTCAAGTATAGCCTTGTAGCTTCATACTTCATAGCTCATTCATCATCTTCCCAGCTACCAACAACCTCTTTGTAGCTGAACAAGAGTTTATAATCCTCCATGAGCATCGAATCGACACATGATTAGTCTCGATCAATTGGCGGTATGCCTCACAATGAACTAATCTAATACTCTAGTAGGAGTATCGAGACTTGATTAGTCTTGATCAATCCTTGGTGTGCTTCACATAATCTCTAGAAGTATCGAAACTTGAATAGTTTCGATCAATTAGCAATGCGCCTCAAATAATGAACTAATCTAACGACTTAGACTCAGGCCATGCCACTGCTACAAAACACCTCAGAGTTTAGGGTTTGAGGATAGAAGCCTGAAACGATTGGTTTGGCTAGCTTCTGGCGCATACCGGCCTTCTTTAACTGCACGCTTCTGAATCCTCTGATGAGTCCTGAACTTCTGAAACTACACGAAAGAGCTAAAAGTAGGTTAATTTGGAAGCTTGTGTGAACATTAGATGTAGCTGTTGGTTGTATTACTCACAGCTTAACCCGACAACTTCTGGCAAGAGGTACAAATGATATACTATTTACCTGCATGCTTCCCTTTTAGGTAAAAGTAACAAGACACTTCACTTTCACATATGCATGAAAAACACAGTACATGATGGGATTAAAACTAGTGCAAGTTCCATTCGATCACTTCTGGTAAGTCCTAGTTACTATGCTCAATCCCCTTCGTTCATGAATCGTATATATGATGAAATGTGTGCTTGGTTAGTTTGTTAGTTGAAGAAACTGGTCGAATGTGAAATCAAATTTATGTGCCTGGCCTGAATCGGTGGTTGAAATATCAGATTGTATATTTAGTGTGTACGTGAACTGAGATGGAGCTATAGACTTTAGCGATGTCGACGAATTAAACCATATATGGGTTTGAGTTTTCTTTCTTTTCTCACCTAACCAAATTCAACTCTCTACCGCACTCTGCACATGAAATTTAAGGTGAATTTTCATGGTGGCTCGATCTCATTCAAGATCTCAGTTAATGTGGTTACAAAACCTTTCCAGACAATGACATTATGAAACCGATCTATAATTTGGTAGCCATGTATATCAGAACTTAGAGTGACATTTTTGTGTTTCATGTCTTTTTACTATATATGTTGGTTAAAATATACGGAAAGATCGATGTGATTCCATCTTTTATAGTACAAATTCAAATTAAGCATAAGTTTCATTACAGGGTGTTGCAATGACACCCTAATGGAGTTTTGGTTGGTAGATGTTCTTATTCCGATAGCATATGCGTCGGAGGTCATTTCAATTGGAAAGTTATTGAGTCATGTTTATGACCCATACCGTAGTTCCTTTTAAGGGAAACACATGAAGGAAAAGCTTGAATGGATTTTATGGTGATTTAAGAAAAGCTTGCACGCAGAATGATGCTGTGGTGGGATGAATGATAAAAGTGTGAATGTAAATGAACCGAAAGAAACCACTGATATCATGATTGGGTTTTTATGCAGGAGCATACGGCATGAATGATTATACGAGAAAAATAAAACAACAACAATGATCACCAGCTCTATGAAATCAAGGTTGATTGAAAATCCTGTTAACTATAGGAAATTAACTGTTATTTTGCCAACTTTTGTTTGGATCTTTCCTAAAATTAGGCAGTGTCTGGTTAGTTTGGAATGATTAAAGTGAAAAGCAGTAGGGAATAGTTATTGAAATAACATATATTCGTTCGTTTAAAGGAGATACAAGTGATTGAAGAGACCAAAGAATTGACAAAAGCTTGTTGTCTAATCTCTATTCATGAATGAAGTGTCCAGACAATGAACTATACAGTAAAATTTAGGCATGTCACTTTTGTTCTTGAGCTCCTTCACCACCAAGAGTAGTTGTACGTGTTTAACTAGCTACGTGTATCTTTTGTTCCTCGAGAGAGATAGTTTTGGAATAATGATCTGTAAAGTTCATAAACAGGTCCCAAATTCTTCTCCACACTGACCAACAAATTACAAATCCTCAAGATGTTTAGATGCTTATAAATAAAGATCGTTGCATGGAGGATGAGAGCTACACTGGAAGAGACTCCGGCAATGGAACAGACTCCAGAAGGTATAGACTGCAAAACGGCTGTAATTAGTGGGAATGGGGTTCTTATCGGAGCAAGTGGCTTTTTCTCCGAACCATTTACTTTCAGTGTTCTTCATCTGGTGATGTATAGGCCTCAGTCTTAGAATCATCAAAACCTCTTTGAATCAAAAGATCGTAGACAAAAGAACCTTTCGGGTAACCCACATAGTCCTTATTTTGTACAAGCTCGTCGATATCAGTATAAGTTGGTTGTAGCTGTTGGACAGTTAGTATTGTTGATAGACTAGCTGCATAACTTTGAGTCAGAGGATCACTACAAACTTACTCAATTAAGTTGCTAGCCACATTTTCTGCAAATTAGTTAACTGATTTATTAAGCAATTAAGCACCTAAGGAATGACATGCATAAAAGTACAGTTTGTGAATGACTGAATGCTACTTACGATGTGAGACCATTACTGTGAAGGAGAACCACATGCCTGCGCCGACTTGACGTTGTGGAGATTCATGAGTATCGTCTTTCTTACTGTGTTCTAGAATCCAAATCACAATACCAATGAAGAAGGAAAAGCAACAACTTGTCAGCCAGAGCTTCCGCTGAAAAGGCTCTAGGAAAAGCCATGCATAATGACTCTTCTTGTATTTCGTCTGCACTACCTTTACCACGCCTGATTCTGTGTATGGCAATGTGAAGTCAACATACAGAGACCTGTTCCCTCTAATCGTTGTCGCTGCAGCCGAAGCATCAAAATTCTGTCCAAATGTGTCGAAGGTAACGTGATCGGTTGAGCAATTTTAAAGAATTTGAATGTAAAAACTGAATGTTATCTTTAGTTTATTTCTCTGTCACGCATGCTGCATTCTAAGCAAGTAATTAAACATGTCACGAGAATTACTGGAAATGTCCATGACCTGATCATGACATAGTTGGTTGTTCCGCACATGAAAATATTCTATGCTCAACAAAAATCAGAAAAGAAAGTAAATGACTTAGTTGAAATGATTTTACGATTTTTACCCCAAGAAAAACTTGATGGACCAAGTCATTGTAGCTGTCTGCACTAGTACTATATTTCGGGCTTTGCAAAGGGAATGAAGTCGTAAGTAACAGCGTAGGGTAGTCCTTCCATTACAGCCTTGAAGATGTCAATGCAGAATCCGGTGACTTCTGTTGCATTTGTGACAGGATTACGCACCACCTTCACAAACTCAGGAGAACCAATCTTCACAGGAACTCCTACTCTCAACTTTTTACCATTTGTGGGAACTTCCCAACCTTTTGGAATTGAGACAGAATCTCCAGGCCATGTTATTGGTCCCATACCAGATTTAGAACTTGAGTATGCCCTTTTGGTGTCCTTTGAGGTGTTCAAATCCTTCACAAGTCCACGTTCTGGTGTCCAAAACCCAATGCCTCTTGCTCCATTCATTACCATTCACATTTACTACTGCGAACATTGGAGATTGTAATTGACCGTTAACAAAACTGAAATATCCTGCAATGCCTCTAAATCTAGTACTTAACAAGAATTTGGCAAGTTCTAGACCTTTTCTAGAGAAACCGAGAGTTTCGAGATCTGTCGATGAGTAGATAAAAGCATGCGTCTTTCTGAAGCCAAACGTTGATCTAGTACCAACATTCTCAACTGCCGGGGCTAATGCATAAGCAGCATCATATGCCCATATATAGTCCAAAAAATCTAGTTCAACATCAACTATATATGGTCGGATTTTCTTGTTGGAATTTCCTTTTCCATCGAACCCTGAAGTCAATAAGCTTGTCTGTTATTGGCACATAAGTTCTCACACCCAATGCCCCTTGCATTGAGTCGATGACTGAACCGTTTGTTCAACTCAACAGATTGGTTAGCCGATTTGTCATGAACTCATGATCCAAACATAGCCTTCCTTCATCATCCTCAACTCTTGTGCCTTTGAGAAAAGCCTAGAACCAAGGGAGGGAGTCATGTGTAATTTGCATTGTCATCAACTTGTAAAGCTCTCCAACAAGTTGATCATTCGTCGTGGTTGGAGGTATGGCACTCCGGTAAGGAACGCGAGCTCGAACGTCTTGCAAGGCGCGCATCCACCAAGTAGGGTAGTACCCCCTCGCCAAAGGCATTGTCTATATAGATTGGCACAGCTTCTCTCCACCCAAAAGCTTGGACAATAGCAGTTATGGCTTTCACTTGAGATGAGTCAGTTTGTGCAGCTCGGAAGAAATACGAGCTTGGGTGGGAGGTGAGAGAAGGACTTGTTGCTGAAAATGAGATCATGGGCATATGAGCTTTTTCTCCTAGATCGATCAGGAAATTGGCTTGCATTGATGATACAGGCCCTATGATCGCTTGAACTTGAACATTCTTTATGAGGTCCAAAGCTGTGATGATTTGATCAATAGAAAAAATGTAAGAACAAGGACTCAAAATCATTGCAAATAAAATTAATTAAATCTAATAGCTTAGAACCATATTTATATACCTGCAGCAGCTGCACGTACAACAATACAACATCATCATTTCTGGAGTCCCTAGTACTCAAGACCTGCCTTGTCTTCGCGGAACCATGAGATGCATAGAAGTCTGACAGGGTCATGTTGATGCAGCTCAACCAAACTGTACTTAGCGGATCATCCATATCGAGTATCACTCCCACATTCACCGGAATAATACTTGTGTTCCCTCCAATAGCCATGATAAGAATCAAGAAGTAAGAACAAACAGCAGCATTGGTTTGCTTCCTCTTCATTTTTGTTAGACTGTTGGATGACACGAAATGTCTGAAACAATGTGGTAAAATTCTCTTATCATCACCATCAATCCATCATCACTGAATAAACTAATTTAGAAGAATCAAAGTGTTGTGCAAGTTCCGCGTTCCGTTAACCTTGACCGAATCAAAGACGTGAGGAACATACCTGAAGGAGGAAGCATTAGATCATTGAGTTGGCCAAGAGCAAAAGCTCATACTATATATGTCAATTTGTTATATTTAATAATTCCAACATATATATAGTGAGGGTTTGGTTTGATGATGAGTGAGGTTTCACAATCATGGAAACAAATTGGCTTGGAAATAACTTGCTTATTTTGATAGCTAATTCAGGTTTAGGGTTTCCCCAACTCAAATGCTAAATTATGCTCAAACAATCTGATGTTCTTAGTAATCACCTAAAACATTTGATATATGCCTCAACCACCTGAAAACAGTATCATCCATCGATCTTGTGTTCTTATTCTCTTCATAACAATTGTTGTTTGACATACCATGGTCAAATATAAAGTTCATGCTAGTTTTCGATACAAATTCAATTATTACCATATGATGATCTATCGATCATAAATAAGTGACTCATAATGAGTCAAACAACTAAATTCTATAATATTATATGCAAAATCTTTAGTGATCAAGACTCAAACTACATAGTAGATAAAAGATCAACCGACACTAGACTTCAAAATTCTGTTATAAGTGTGAGTTGAAAATTCGACTAACGGGAAGACTTGTAGCATTTGAGACTTTGAATTGTTTACATAATTTAAAAAAAAAGGAAAGAAAAAGGCGACAAAAAAAAAGGAAGAAGCAAAGAAATGGACGCCGAAGTCCAAACAAAATGCCCACACGGCTGGAATTTAAGAATGGATCTTCAAAACCCTCGAGTCTTGTAAAACCCAGAAAAACTGAGAAAGCAAAGTGGGCGTCACTCTTGGTGGACGACGAGAGCTCACTCTTTCCTGGTCCTTCGATCCAACTTCAGATCCCAGGTATCAAATCTTTAACACCCATTTCATTTCCTTATCCTTTATCTGTTTTCCTCATCAATTTTTTAGTATTTTTTTCTTTCTCTGAAATCTGCGAAATTTGTATCGAAAATCAGTGTATATTACGGCTGAAAGATTTGCTGAGATTTTGTAAATAGTTTAGGACTGTGTTCGTGTTTTTGAGTTATTGCAATTTCAGTCTTGTTAATAATTTGATATAACCAATCAGTGTGCAAAACTGCAAATGGCTCCTAAATTGCCAAAGCTTGAAGAGGAATTAGGAGAAGACAGGATAAGCCAAATGCCAAATGATGTTCTTGTTCGCATACTCTCGTTGCTTGATGATTCAGTTTTGGCTGTGCAGACCACCATTTTGTCTAAAAGATGGAACAACTTATGGACTTCCATTTCTAGTATTCGGTTGGGTGATTTTGATCACGAGTGTGATGATCATTTCATGACATTTGTTGACAGTGTGGTTTCCCTTCATAACTCGACAGACATCCTTAAATTTGGTCTTATTTATAATAATGAAGGCTCACGAAATGATATGTTAGCTGATGATTACGCTCGTATTCATAGATGTATTTGCACTGTTGTTGAGCACAATGTTGTCAAGCTTCGTCTTAAACTTTACAATCCATTAAATCTTGATCAAGAATTCCCTTTATTGTTTCCTGAAAGTCTTTTCATGTGCAAAACACTAGTTGTTTTGAAGGTGAGTTCCAATTGTATTAGTTTCTCAAATTGCCCTATGGAAGGGTGTTTCCCAAGCCTCAAGGTCCTTTATCTTGAGATTGATGATTCTGACCACGATTCACGGAATTCACTAGAAAACCTTTTTACTTATTGCCCTGTACTTGAAGACCTGACTATCACTGGGGTTCTTGCACTGTCAAACATCAATATCTCTGCTCCTGAACTGAAGACATTAACAATGAAGCACATACATTCTTATTCCGTTGTCTTTTCCATTAATGCCCCAAAGCTGGAAAATTTTGATCTCCTTGATCACTTTCAATTTCCAAATAAATATATCCTTGAGAATGGAAAATCTCTAGTCAAGGTTAAACTTGAATTCCTTGATTATGAAGATTATGGTACTGATGATGGCATTGCTGATCATGCTACTGCTCTGTTTGCACAAATTTCCAATGTTGAAGATCTCTCTCTTAGTCTCCAAGGTCTCAATGTAAGTTGCTAATTTTTTTCATGCTTCACACTGTTTGAAGCAGTAGAGGAGTGAATCACTAAATGTAGTGCTGTGGACTTTTAATATTATTTTTCTTTTCCTGTATTTTTTGACCAAACACATTTCCTGCTTTGGATACCTTCTAGGTTTCTAGTGCCTTTGACAGTTTAATAACTCGATGAAGAATTCTGCTTGATCATTCTTTGTCATTCATGTAGGCGTCCTACTTGCCTGAGTTTGTCAATCTGAGTAGATTGGTGCTTGTTCTGCATGGTTTCAATTACTGGGAGTTTCTTATTGAATGTCTCAAGAGATGTCCTAATCTGAAACATCTGGACTTAAAACATGAGGTAAGATATATGCTTGTATTTGTACTTGTTGATACCAGCATGCAGCTACTAACAGTTCTTATTTCATCCACTCTTTCAAATAATTTGCAGGACAATAAATGGCATCGCAGAAAATACGAGCTTCAATGGGAGTTTTTCAATCCACAGGAGCGTCCTGCTTGTTTGGTGTCTCACCTCAAGACTATCTCCATAAAAGGCTTCAAGGGACAACGAGATGAGATGGAAGTGGCTGAGTATTTATTAAAGAATGGTGAAGTTTTGAATAGAATGAGTATTCACACTGAGAGTGAGGATCTTCTGTGTACAAAGAAGAAGTTATACAAGAAACTCTTGACATATGTAAGGGGTTCAAGGTCTTGTGTTATCTTGGCGGATTGACATCATCATCTTTTGTTGTTTTTGCCGAATTTTATTATGGTTCTTGTTTTATGTTACTAATTTCTTGTAACCTTTTGATTGTTGGGATTTCACTTTCAAATATGCATGAAAAACACAGTACATGATGGGATTAAAACTACTGCAAGTTCCATTCCCTTCTGGTAAGCCATAGTTACTATCCTCCGTTCATGAGCCTCAGAAATGTTTGCTTTGTTAGTTGAAGAAAGTCAAGAAACTGGTCGAATGTAAATCAAATTTATGTGCCTGACCTGAATCGGTGGTTGAAATCACATTTGTATATTTAGTGTGTACATGAACTGAGATGAAGCTATAGACTTTAGCTATGTCGACGACTAAAACCATATTTGGGTTTGAGTTTTCTTTCTTTTCCCACCCAACCAAATTCAACTTTACCACACTCTGCACATAAAATCTAAGGTGAACTTTCATGGTGGCTCGATCTCATTCAAGGTTCAGTTAATGGGTACAAAACCTTTCCAGACAAGGACATTATGAAACCGATCTAGAATTTGGTATGCAGCATATCAGAAACTTATAGCAAGATTTTTGTGTGGTATGTTTCATGTCTTTTTACTAAATATGTTGGTTAACATATACGGAAGATCGATGTGATTCAATCTTTTATATAGTACAATTTCGGATTATGCATAAGTTCATTACTTGAGCATGAAACAACGCCATAAAGGTGTCGTTATGGTGCCTTATGGTTGGTAGATGATCTTATTCCGATAACATATGCGTCGGAGGTCTTTTCAATTGGAAAGTTATTGAGTCATGTTTGTGACCCATACTATAGTTCCTTTTAAGGGAAAACTCGTCAAGGAAAAGCTTCAATGGATTTCATGGTGATTTAAGAAAAGCTTGCACGCAGAATGATGCTGTGGTGGGATGAAATGATAAAAGTGACCACACAGTTTTTATGAATGTAAATGAACCGAAAGAAACCACTGATATCATGATTGGGTTTTTATGCAGGAGCATACGGCATGAATGAGATTATACGAGAAAAAGAAAAACAGCAATACAAAAAGAACAGCAACAATGATCACCAGCTCTATGAAACCAAGGTTGATTGAAAATCCTGTTAACACTAGGAAACATTAACTGTTATTTTACCAACTTTTTTTGGATCTTTCCTAAAATTAGGCCGGGTCTGATTAGTTTGGAATGATTAAAGTAAAAATAGTAGGAATTGGTTATTGAAAGAACATATATTCGTTCGGTTAAAGGAGATAGAAGTGATTGAAGAGACCAACGAATTGACAAGAGCTTGTTGTTTAATCTCTGTTCATGAAGTCTCCAGATCATGAACTCAACAGTAAGATTTAGGCATATCACAAATTGTTTGGCAAAGTGTGTATACTGAACTATCAAACATGCAAAGTAACAGTGTAAGATGTAGCAAATCAATTGTGTTCTTGATCAGCTCCTTCACCTTGAGGAGCTGTAACCATTTGATCCACATCTGTTTCTGCTTGTTCCCTCAAGAAAGATGAGTTTGGAGTATAACTCAGTACAATAAACATGACTCGAATGCTTCGCCATACTGACCAACATGTCAATAAGATGTGTAGATTCTTATGAAAGAATAATGTTGTATGGATGATGAGAGCTAAACATGAAGAGACACCGGAAATGAGGAAGAGAACCCAAAAGCTGTAAAATGTAAAACGGCGGTGATCAGAATCATTTGGTTTGTTGTCTAAGCAGGTAGTTTCTCCGAACCATTTACTCTCAATGTTCTTCATCTCGTCCCCCTCGGTCACATTTAGAATTGACCTTGAAACATCCGGTACAAGAGGTGAACCTTTGGGAAAAACCTATTTATTCATTGACATGAACAAAGTTAAAATGTTTATACAGAACAATCAAAGTAGCAATTGGTATTAAGATCATAGATGTTATATATCTACTGTCATAGACACATATCCAATGCAACAGTTAAAAGAAACAAGAGGGAGCTTACAAAGGCAAAGCCACTAGTTTTGAAGATTGGGCCAACCATGTATTTTTTGCAATACTTGGCAAGAAATAGCTTCAAGTTGGGAGTTTCATCAATGGCAGCAGCAATACCACCATTTGCACTTCCCTTTGTCAAAAGTTGGTCACATTCTTCCGGTGTTGTATAAGGCTTTATTTTAGAATCATCAAAACCTCTTTCTATCATAAGGCTGTAGACAAACGAACCCTTTGGGTAACCTACATAATCCTTATTCTTCACAAGCACGTCTATCCCAGAATAACTTGGTTTTAGCTGTGGAACCGTTAGTATTGATGATAGACTAGCTCCATAACTTTGAACTAGTACTAGCACAACAAATACCCAAACGATCACCACAATCCTACTCAAGTTGCTAACCACATTCTCTGCAAATTAGAACACTGATCAAGTAAACAACTAATGATGATTGATGACGTAAAAGCAAAATTTGAGAGGGTACTCATGTGTAGTATTACTTTTTTTTTTTTTTTTAAATTTGACAAGGATGTGTAGTATTACTTACGATGTGCATAAACCATTGTTGAGAGGGAGAACAAAATGCTTGTGCCGACTTGACGCGAGGGTTTACCACGAAAATCATCATTGATACGATGTTCAAGAACCCAAACCACAAAACCAATTGCGATGAAAGAGCAACAAATTGTCAGCCAAAGCTTCCATTCCAAAGGCTTGAGGAAAATCCATGGATCTTGGCTCCGACTATCTTTCGTTTGCACTACCATTACTACTCCCGATTCTGTGTATGGCAATGTAAAATCAACATACAAAGACCTGTTCCCTCTAATCGTTGTCGCTGCGGCCAAAGCATCGAAATTCTGTTCAAATGAATCAAATGTAACGCCATAAGTATTAGATATCATTTCACTATGATCAAGTAGACTTCAATGATAAAGTGAGTTGAAATGGTGTACCAACATACCCCAAGAAAAACTTGATGAACCAAGTCATTGTAGCTGCCAGCAGTAGTACCATCGGGCTTTGCAAAGGGAACGAAGTCATAAGTAACTGCGTAGGGTAATCCTTCCATAACAGCTTTAAAGATGTCAATGCAGAACCCAGTGACTTCTGTTGCATTAGTGACAGGATTACGCACCACCTTCACAAGCTCAGGAGAACCAATCTTCACAGGAACTCCTACTCTCAACTTTTTACCATTTGTGGGAACTTCCCAACCTTTCGGAGTTGAGGCAGAATCTCCAGGCCATATTATTGGTCCCATACCAGATTTAGAACTTGAGTATGCACTCTTGGTGTCCTTTGAGGTGTTCAAATCTTTCACAAGTCCACGTTTTGGTGTCCAAAACCCAATGCCTCTTGCTCCATTACCATTCACATTAACTATTTCGAACATTGGAGATTGTAATTGACCGTTAACAAAACTGAAATCTCCTGCAATGCCTCTAAATCTAGTACTTGACAAGAATTTGGAAAGTTCTAGACCTTTGCTAGAGACACCAAGAGTTTCGAGATCTGTTGATGATGAGTTGATTGAAGTATGCGTCTTTTGGAAGCCAAAGGTCGATCTAGTGCCAACATTCTCAACTGCCATGGCTAATGCATAGGCAGCATCATATGCCCATAGTCCAAAAACATCTAGTTCAACATCAACTATGCTCGGATTTTCTTGTTGGAATTTCCTTTTCCATCGAGCCCTGAAGTCAACAAGCTCGTCTGTTATTGGCACATAAGTTCTCACACCCAATGCCCCTTGCATTGAGTTGATGACTGAACCGTTTGTTGAACTCAACAGATTGGTTAGCCCATTGGTCATGATCCAAACATAGCCTTCCTTCATCATCCCCAACTCTTGCGCTTTGGCGAAAAGCCTAGAACCAAGGGAGGGAGTCATGTGCACAATGAAGACTCGGATTTGCATTGTCATCAACTTGTAAAGCTCTCCAATAAGTTGGTCATTCGTTGCGGTTGGAGGTATGGCACTCCGGTAAGGCATGCGAGCTCGAGCCTCTTGCAAGGCATCCACCAAGTAGGGTAGTACCCCCTCGCCAAAGGCATTATCTATATAGATTGGCACAGCTTCTCTCCACCCAAAAGCTTGGACAATAGCAGCTATGGCTTTGACCTGAGAGGAGTCAGTTTGTGCAGCTCGGAAGAAATACGAACTTGGGTGGGAGGTGAGGGAAGGACTTGTTGCTGAAAATGAGATCATGGGCATGTGAGCCTTCTCTCCTAGATCAATCAGGAAATTGGCTTGCATTGATGATACAGGCCCTATAATCGCTTGAACTTGAACATTCTTTATGAGGTCCAAAGCTTTGTGTTTGAAGATTTGATCAATAGAAAAAAAAGCAAGAACAAGGACTCAAAATCATAGCAACTCAGATCAAATCAAATAGCTAGCTTAAAACCAAATTCATATACCTGCAGCAGCTGCGCCTACAACATCATTTCTGGAGTCCCTAGTACTCAAAACCAGCCTCGTCTTCGCAGAACGGTGAGATGCATAGAAATCTGATAGGGCCATGTTGATGCAGCTCAACCAAACTTTACTTGGCGAATCATCCATATCGAGAATCACTCCCACATTCACCGGAATAGTACTTGTGTTTTCTCCAATGGCCATGACCAAGGAAATACTCAATGAAAGAATCAAGAAGTAAGAACAAACAGCAGCATTGGTTTGCTTCGTCTTCATGTTGGATGACACGGAATGTCTGAAACAATGTGGTATTATATATTTGATTCTCTTCATGCTATGGTAGACTAACATACTTAATTCTTATCATCGCCATCATCACTGAATAAACTAATTTAGAAGAATAAAAGTGTTGTGCAAGTTCCGCGTTCCGTTTACCTTGACCTGATCAAAGTGTACGTGAGGAACATACCTGGAGGAGGAAGCATTAGATCATTTAGTTGGCCAAGAGCAAAACCTCACAATATATTTGTTAATTTGTCATGTGTAATGATTCCAATATATAGTGAGGGTCTGGTTTCATGATCAGTGAGGTTTCACAATTAATCTTGTTGTTATATATTGTTTTCCTCAGACCTTAATGCGAAAAATCTAAAGTAAACGAATTTGTGTCATCATATTTGCTTCTGGGAGACATTTATCTGAGAAGTCCCCGTATCATGCTAAATTATCTTCTAACAATCTAATTTTCTTAGTAGCCACCTACAACATTTAACATAAGCCTTAACTACCCGAAAGAAATATCATCCATGAATGTTGTGTTCTTAATTTCTTCGTAACAATTACTCTTTGGCTTATCATGGCCAAATACAAAGTTCATGCTAGTTTTGAATACGGATTCGATTATCGCCACACGATGACCATAAATGAGTTAAACACAAAATTCCATAATATTGACACCATACAAATCTTGCTAAATCTTCAGTGATCAAACTCACACTACATAGTAGAGTAAATGATCAAATGACGCTAGGCTTCGAATTTGTGTTATAAATGTAAGAATTAAATTCAGTTTACCTCCTTGTGGTTTGGGGGTAACTTCATGTTAGTCCCTACACTTTTATTTTCATCAGTTTACCCCTTGAACTCTTCAATTTTTGTCTGCCGTGCCCAAATTCTCATATTCCATTTGCATTGACCTTTAATTATCAGCAGTTAAGGTCCGATTTGGACATATAAGATCCGATTTGCCCAAATTCTAGATACTGGCCTCACAGTTAAGGTTAAAATTATCAGCAATTAACGTCCGATTTGGACAGAATATAAGACATTTGGTCACGCTTGAAGAAAATTCAAAAGTTTGAGGGAGTAAACTGAAGAAATTGAAAATATAGGGATTAACATGAAGTTACTTCCAAACCTTACGGGGATAAACTGAATTTAATTCTAAATGTAAAGTTGAAAGTTTGACTAACGAAAAGACTTGTAACATTTGGGTTGTTTACTGATTAAAAAGAAAAATGGCGACGCAGCAAATGAAGCTAAGAAATGGACGCCGAACAAGCCCAAACATATAAGCCCACGCTGCAAAATAAAATGAAGGTTTTTTCTGGCCTGGGAAATTAAGAATGGTGCTCTGAATCCAAACCCAGAAAAAACTGAGAAAGCAAAGTCGGCGTCTCTCTTTGTGGACGACGAGAGCTCACTCTTCCCTGGTTTTTCAACCCATCAACTTCAGAGCCCAGGTATCAAATCGTTAACACCCATTTCATTTCCTTATCCTTTATCTGTTTTCCTCATCAATTTTTGTGTCTTTTGTCTCTGAAATCTGCGGTTCCGAATGAAATTGTACCGAAAATTAGTGTTTATTATGCTATTGTCACTTCCCTACTGAATCGTTTGCTTAGATTTTGCAAATAGTTTAGGACTGTGTTCGTGTTTTTGAGTTATTGCAATGTAATGATTTTAATTGTTAATTTAATTTAACCAGTCAGTGTGCAAATGGGTTCCAAATTACCAAAGCTTGAAGAGAGATTAGGAGAAGATAGGATCAGCCAACTGCCAGATGATGTTCTTGCTCGCATACTCTCTTTACTTGACAATACAGTTTTAGCTGTGCAGACCACCATTCTATCTAAACGTTGGAAAGACTTATGGAAATCCATTTCTTTTATTCGGTTGGGTGATGTTAGTATTGATGTCGTCGATGATCGTTTCATGACACTTGTTGACAGTGTGGTTACCTATCATGGCTCAACAGACATCCTAAAATTTCATCTATCTTATAATAATGATGGCACACGAGATGATATGTTAGCTGATGACTACATTTGTATTCGTAGATGGATTTGCACTGTTGTTCAACACAATGTCGCCGAGCTTCATCTTAATCTTTTCAATTTAGAGGGTAATGAACAAGAGTTCCCTTTTTTGATTCCTGAATGTCTTTTCATGTGTACAACACTAGTTGCTTTGAAGGTGGACTCCAATAGTATTTGTTTCTCAAATTGCCCTATAGAAGGGTGTTTCCCAAGGCTCAAGGTCCTTTATGTTGATATTGATGATTCTGATCAGGTATCAAGGAAATCACTAGAAAACCTTTTTCCTTGTTTCCCTGTACTTGAAGAGCTGACTATCCGTGGGGCTATTTTTGAGTCGAATATCAATATCTCTGCTCCTGAACTGAAGACATTAAGAATGAATTGCAGATATTGTGATTCCGTCGTCTTTTTCATTAATGCCCCAAAGCTGGAAAACTTGGATCTCATGGATGACTCTTTTCTTCCAAATGAATATCACTTCAAGAATGGAAGATCTCTAATCAAAGTTAAACTTACACTCCAGCATGATAATTATGCTTTTGAAGCTGATGACCGTGCTGATCACGCTACTGCTCTGTTTGCACAAATTTCCAATATTGAAGATCTGTCTCTTAGTCTTGAAGGTCTCTATGTAAGTTGCTAATCTTTTTCAAACTTCACACTGTTTGAAGCTGTTGAGGAGTGGATCACTAAATGTAGTGCTGTGGAGTTTTAATGTAATTTTTGTTTTCCTTTATTTTTTGACAAAACACATTTCATGCTTGTAACTTGTCGTTCATGTAGGTTTCCTACTTGCCTGAGTTTGTCAAACTGAGTCAATTGGTGCTGGTTCTGCATGGTTTCAATTACTGGGAGTTTCTTATTGAATGTCTCAGGAGATGTCCTAATCTTAAACATCTGATCTTAGAACTTAAGGTAAGAGGTATGCATGTATTTTTACTTGTTGATGCCTTATACCAGTATGCAGTTGCTAACAATTCTTATTCATCCACTCTACTAAATAATTTTCAGGACAATAAATGGCGTGGCACAGACGACAAGCTAGAATGGAAGTTTTCCAATCCACATCAGTGTCCTGCTTGTTTGGTGTCTCACCTCCAGACCATCTCCATAAAAGGCTTCAAGGGACAACAGGATGAGATGGACGTAGCCCAGTTTTTATTAAAGAATGGTGTAGTTTTGAATACAATGAGTATCTACACTGTGAGTGAGGGTCTTCTGTCTACGAAGAAGTATTTACGCACGGAACTTCTGAAACATGTAGGGGGTTCAAAGTCTCGTGTTATCTGGGCGGATTGAAATCATCATCATATGTAAGGGGTTCAAGGTCTTGTGTTATGGTTCTGTTTCAAGTTATTTATTCCTTGTAGACCTTCGACTGTTGTGGCCAGAACAATCATGTGCTTCAGTGCTTTGGAGTGTTGAGATGGACAGGAGATAATGAAAAGTTTTTACTGTTTTGAATTATCATCAGAATTCTACTTCATTGCTTCCTCAATAACAAGGTATTTAACTTGGTGAATCTTTCTGCCTGTTTCTATGAATGATCTTTCTTTTGTTTGGTGTTTTTTCTTTATAAACTTTGGCAGCTGTAGCCAACTATCAGCAACAATACCCCATTAGTGTTGTGCAAAAGAACCAAGACTTCAGTGAAAGTTGGTTGTTTAGTTTCTCATTTGATTCTTAGGCATGCACTTTATAAACAGCTTCAGACAGATGAGTTAATTGAGAATCCACAGTGAGTTAATTGGGAATCCACGAGTGGAAGATTGCATATCCAATCTATATTAGTGATATTAGAATAATAACTGATTCTCAGAACTGAATGTGGCTTCGCTGTGTTGGGATCAAATCCTGTGTAAGGTAATAACGAAGGCTAACTTGGTAATTAAGATGAATTACTTGTTTTCTCCGTGATGGGGTTTTATAACTGTAAGTCTGAAGGTCTGTGAGTTCGATGGGATCAGATTTGGGGGGGATCACTTATTCAACATGATATTGCTGTTCAACTGCTTGGTTGTTTGATTGATTGCTTAGAAATTTGGTTAGAGTTATCCGTATGAAAGCAAGAAGCAATCTTTAATTATCAGACATTGTCTATTTTCTAATGCTAAGTAAGAAAATCAATCACTGAGTGGCTATCCATATTTCTCAATTGGCCAAGAACAATTTGAGCCTCGTGGCGAAGAAGGTTCCTTTCTTGTCTTAGATTCGAAAAATTTGGAATCTAAGTTAAGCATGACTGTTGTTGGTGCTTCCGGAGACCTTGCCAAGAAGAAGCAATGGAGATCGTCTACCCGAGGTTCTGGTCTTCATCTCTTGCATCTTATTTTACTTTCTAATGGTAGTAATCAAAATGGCTTATCATTCCGTTTGTGTCTGTATGCAGGTATTTTATAGCGTTTGGTTTCGGTCGAAATAAAATGACTGATGAAAAGGTAAGGAAAATGATTAGCCGAACCTTGACTTGCAGAATAGATCGGAGGTGTTTATTCTGAACTATGTAATCCACAGTGAACATGTATCACATAAACCTTTGTGATTCTTATAAATTGACATGCAGTAATAATTGACAGGCTTGTGAGGACAAAATGGACCACTTCTTGGAAAGATGATTCTACCATTCTGGTCTGTACAATTATGAGGAGAATCTGGCAGAATTGGACATCTAGCTGAAAGAGAGGAGGTAATGTGCTCACTACAGATTTTTTTTTTTTTTCCTTGTGTTCCGTATCAGCTACTTTTGTTTGAGCAGAACTTTTATCAGTAATGCTTTAGAAAATTCACCAGTAGAAGCAAGTCGGTTAAACTGTCCAGGGGCATGGCAACAAATCCTGGCTGCAGCAGCAAAGCATTATAAGTATCTGGATGCACTAACTTGAACCGTTGTTAAAGTACAATGGAAAGTGATATTAACGTTTTATCCTGGAGTACCATGTATGAATAGCAACCTTACTGTCTCTACAATTTTTCCTAAGAGTGTCGACATCATGTCCAATTTCCTTAACATGTTTCATAAGTATGATCAGGGAATGTGTAACCCGAAGGTCAACATATACTAAACTTTTAATTTTCAACTAAACTGTCAAAGCTAGTCAAGTCTGCAAGGTTGATGAAATTGGCTAAGATACTGATGTGAAAATATATAAAGGTGTTCTAGACTTCTAGTATGTGCCATGAAGAAGAAGAACTGTCTTCTGGTTAAATTTTTCTTTGGTGCACTTTAAATTATATTGATACATATAAAAGTAAATAAAAGGTAGATAATCTTGATAAGTTATCTAATATCACTGAAGTTTCTTTTTTTCAGGCTGGCAAAAAGTCAAATAAGCCGTTTTAGTTATCAATACCTCCAAACAACTTTTTTTGGACATGGTGAGATGTGCTAGCCTTGGAGCTTCTTCCAAAAAATGGGTGGACTACTGTCATTGTTGAGAAGCCATTTGGTCATGGCTCTGAATCCTCTGTGGTCTAGGTAACCACTCTCAGTCATTTGACTGTTTTGTTCCTATGTTTCTGTATATTTTGATAAGTATGGAATCATGCAGGACATAATGCAAAATCATCTTCTGCAGATACTAGCACCTTTTGCAATGGAAAGACCGGTCAGCTTGGATGCTGAGGAGTGAGGACATCAGGAAGGAATAGGTTTTTATATAATGTTCTTAAGTTTAAAAATGTGGTCTAAAGAACTTTACTAATTCTTTCTGAAAATGCCCTTATTGCTCTCACCATGAGTGGATGGTAATATATGTGATTGATGGGTTTGGTCTGAACTCAGGTAAAGGTTCTAAGATCAATGAGGCCACTGCAGAGTGAAGATGTAGTTGTCGCCCAATATAAGGGCCAGAACAAGGGCGGTAAAACATTTCTAGCTTATATAGATGGCAAAACTGTGCCAATCGACAGTCTCAACCCTATATTTGCTGCAGCAGCTCCCTGTTGATAATGATAGATGAGATGGGGCTTTCCTGATGAAAGCAGGATAGGCCCTCCATACTAAGCGGTATGTGGAAACGTTTCGTATTCTTTACTCTTTAGTATCAGTTCTTTAATATTCCAACAGTAAGGATCTAAACAATTTAGTGACCTGATTTTTTTGCTTTGAACACCCAAGAGCAGAGATCAGTGATGAGTTGAGACATGTCCCGGGTAACCTGTACAAGCGAAAAATTGGAACTGATTAATACAAGGCTCAAATGAGCTTGTGCTTCGTGTATGGCCTGATGAAGCCATATAACAACAACATCCGAAGTGACCTAAATTCCCTTACGTACAGTAGTCTTTTTTAGACTTGGTCATGAGGCTGGTAAGTGTGTTATAAGAACTTCGATGCTTTTATAATGACTTAAATCATCCAAATCTCTAGGCGGTTATATTACTGTTTTAGATACTAGAGTTGCCAGAAAATGTATACATATAAAAAACAGCTTGATTCATCTCCCTTATGGACATAGATAATGAATTTAACAAACAGCAGCACTACAGACTGAATTGCTAATATGGCAAGGAGTTTAGCAAACGAGTTCTAGATTAGCTCAGATAGTGCAATAATATAGCTTTTACTAAAGAACCCCATCACATGAACCTACAATATTATTAGCATAGATCATTATGACTGTTTTAGCTACTAGTGTGTATCATGATTACAGTTACTGCGCTAGCAACTAGAAAATAGAAGCTAGAAATCTAAAAGTGTTATGCATTTATGTTCATAGCTTGTCGAATAAACTTAAACAAGTTCATTGTTGGTCGTTCCGTTTTCATTCAGTGTGAATGTGACATTGCTCCTAAAACGAAAGCATTGAGCATCAGACCAAGTGATCCTGCCCTGGAAATAAATATCCAACTATCCAAGTAAGAAAAGGATGCCTATTTCTGGTGTCTGGAAATATGTTGCAACAGACCAAATCTCCTGTTCTCCTAATCTATCCGGTTAGCAGCCCCCTAAGGTTTATCAACCAAATTACTCTCAACACCCATCTGTTTAACATCAGATCCTTTTGGACAGCCATCCTGCAGAATATGACAAGATGTACAGAACGTTGTTTTTCGGTAAAACAAATGCTTCAGAGCTTTGATGTACAATAGAGACGAAATAATTATCGGCAAACGTCCTCATACCCAATTTTTGGTTACGGAGAGTACAGAATTACATATAATTATGCTATGTAAGATCAGAAGGGCCTTTAAAGGTTGTTCATTCACTCTGCTATGCTCTTTATGGATAGGATTGGGCATTGGTTGTAGGTTAGTTATCTCCAACATATCAGGCACACATCCTCTTACAAATAAGTTGTTTTTACTAAAATTATCATAACCTGTGCTGCAGTGATTTTATGAAAACATGTATGTGCTATATAAATGAGCAACATATCATTCTCCCTTTGGCTGTTGCTCGTTCTGATTGAGATCAAAATGAATAAGAGCCTCCTTGCATAGCAATTGCACGAGTTATGCTAAAATAAAGAGAACGAAATATGAGGTGCAAAACACACCTCATCTTGACATGATAGACAGAAAAGAACTAATACTCGATAATGTCACTGTCATCTTCCTTGGAACTTGTTGTTCTTGATCGATGAGTTAAGGTAGCCAAGGTCTCCACATAGCTACCTATACTACGGATAGTCTGAACTTCGCCAATGGATAAAGTCCAAAATTTATCATCATTAAAATTGTACATAACTAATAATTCTTTATCAAAAACCATAAGATCATGAGTTTCTGTCCAGAAACCGGAATGTGATAAGTCTTTGTATGGTTTGGAGACCCTCATTTTAGTCCAAGACTTGCTCATTCCATACTTTTTCATAACCCAAAACTCATTAAATATTGCTATATATAAGGTTGATGTTACACATAACCAATCTCTGAATGCCCCTAGTTGAATACAATCATTAGAAGCATTGGGCGGTAGTGCAATTTCTCTAACCTTCTCCTCTGGTAAAAGGAAAGATATAATCACCAATGATCCATCTGTAACCTTCCTCGCCAACCAATGAACATGACCATTCACCATGATCCCATCCAAACAACCGTAACTTTTGTAGGGAAATAAGTCGTCAATCTTTCGCCAAGAGCCAGTCTGCAATGTATAGACACTAAACACAAGTCCATCATCATATTCCTGCCCGTGAATCACCTTGTATTCATTGGTGGAGTGATCAAATCCAAGTGCATATACCCAAGGAAAAGAGGGATCCAGTGGTAGTGTCCATATTGGTGGCTTTGGCAGTTTCTTTGATTCCTTGGTTACAGGGTTGATCAAACAGTAACAGTTGTCTTTAGCAAACTGTGTCGTCAAGAACAAGCCATAGCAGGAACAATGGACAGAGGGAGCCCAGAAATCAAGCTCAGTGGATGCTGCTACTAAATTACCATCACCGTGAAACTGGTCGAAATTTAAAGAGTATAGCCGAAATGGCGATGAGTACGATAAAATATTGATAAACAGGCGCCGTCTGTCCTTATTCTCAACGGCGGCTTTGGAATGGTTTGCGACGAAATCAGGATGGGAGATTAGGGACTGCCATGACTTGGATACAAGCTTGAAGCGACACAAGGGCTTAACTGGTAACCTTAAAAGGATCGCATCTATAATCTCGGGTGGAAGCTCGACGTTTTGGCCACCGTGGACTTCTGTCTTCTTCTTCTTTATAGGACGATCTTCCATCTTCTTTGTCTGCAGATAGAATAATGCTTAAGAATACAGATGGAGGGTTGATGAACTTGTATATATGAGCCCCCGTGTGTAACATTTCCCAGAGAAATAAGGAAAGAGGTTTAGGGTTATCCAAGTAAGAAAAGGATTCCTAGTTATTTCTGGTGTGTGGAAATACTAGTGGCATCAGGAATTAGGAACACATGCAGGTTCAAGCATCAAAATCAATTATTTTTCACTTCATTCTCGGTAAAACTCTGATTCTCGGTGCTTGGTAAAACCAGTTTAACTTTCGGTTTATATCGCCTTCTCTCATTTGAAAATGAAAACAAAGTTCATCTTAACCATTAGTCCTTTGTGTGCAGATAACCATTGCTTCACCTAAGATTTCGATTCCGATCCAGCCGTGCAAGAGACCCTGTCAGGTTGGATGTGTGCATTCCTGCAAAACTATGAGCAAGTGCGAAATCAACTTTGCAACATATGCTAGAAGGATCGGCTATGCAATTTTGGTTTTGAACTTTCAGTGGTGTGTCTTCATTAGCTATCCGGTTTATCGGAATTAAAGGAGAGAGTAACATGGCATGTGCAACTAGCTAGCTGGGTCC